>NC_052016.1:40319720-40694589 GCF_015832195.1 Motacilla alba alba
GGCCATCTCCTTTTGTCCTGTCACTTATTGCCAGGACAAGAGAATGACACCCCACTGGCTACCAGCTCCTTTCAGGCAGTTGTAGAGAGTGATAAGGTCCCTCCTAAGCCTCCTTTTCTCCAGGCTAAACACCCTCAGCTCCCTCAGCTGCTCCTCACCAGACTTGTGCTCCAGACCCTTCCCCAGCTCCACTGCCCTTCTCTGGACACACTCCAGCACCTCAATGTCCTTCTTGTACTGAGGGGCCCAAAACAGAATGATTTGACCTGTGGCCTCACCAGTGCCAAGTACAGGGGAACAATCAATGTCCTGGTCCTGCTGGCCGCACTACTGCTGACACAGGCCGTGATGCCACTGAGTTTCTTGGCCACCTGGACACTCTGCTGGTTCACGCTCAGATCAGTCAGACAGCCATATGAGATTTTTATTAAGGGGACAAGTTTTTCCAAACTTTGGCTTTTTTGCAAGGATCCATCATCACTGGAGAGCAAAATAAAGTCTGTCATGTCCCCCAGGACTATGATCCATGAAAAGCATACACACTAGGGAGCGTGTTTATAACCTGCTCTTGTGTGACTGAAACGCCAAGCATCACAAGCGTGATGTGTGAAATATCAGGAACAGGCTCCCCAGAGAAGTGGCAGAATTACCATCCCTATAAGTGTTCAAAAACCTGAGTAGATACAGCCTTTAGCATTACAGTTTAATGGAGACAGTGATATTTTGTCAAAGGTTGGATTTGGCCACTTTGTAGATCTTTTCCAACCTTAATCATTCTATGATTCTACCCCATCCCACAGAAAAAACCAATCTGGATTACATTTCTGATACAAGAAGCTAACAGTTTTCAAGTGATTGCTTCAGAATAAAACATAAAAGATGGTTATGTTTCAGTGCTTTTAAAATCAGAATAATTAAATTAACTAGTGCACTTAATGTACTTTCCCACTCCTGGAAGTGTTCAAGGCCAGGTTGCACAGGGCCATTTTAATGAAAGCTGTCCCTGACCATGGCAGGGGAGTTGGAACAAGATAATCTTTAAGGTCCTTTTTAACACAAGCCATTCTACAGTTCTATGATTCTATTTGCTTTCTTTCTTCAGACAGCAAGACACGCACACTATTTGTAGATTCTGGTTAAAAAATGCATGTATCTGTAGACAATATTTTTACTTTAAGTATAAAATATAAATATAGTTGATTTTGCATAGTCAAGATTAACAAAACTTCAAAAATACTAAAGACTGGAAGCCTGCAGTAATCTTCACAAGTTGTTCTACGAAGCTTTGAAGCCATCCTTAACTTGGATTAATTTGGATCTTAACTAGTATTGCCAACCCATATATTACAAGACAAAAATTATTCATCCAAACAATGGTTTCTCAGCTTTTAGATGATAAGTAGACAAAAAATAATTCATTATCCCTAAATGAAGTGGAAAATCATAGGTAGTTCTGGAGGGAGCACAGCATTAAGTGAGAACATAAAAGTATGAGACAATAAATGAAGAATACTAAAACCAGTTCAGAGTGGGCATGAAAACACGAAACCAGTTTTTGCTTCTGTTTACATTCTTCCACCTTGCAGGCTCAAAGTAGTATTGAATCAAATCTGCATTATCTTTTCCAAATCTATTTCATAAAAATGAGCAATTTTTCAATATTTATTGCACAATTTCTATTACTTTTTTCCAGGCAAACCAAAAATGAAAAAAAGAAAAAATCCAGCAACACAGATTTTTGAAGATTTTGCACAGAAAAAAAATGGGATGCTAAACAATAAAGCAACTAATATCAATAATTATTTTAGGAGACATGATGAAGCAGGCTTGTATGTGGGTGTCTGTTGCCATTTCAAAACCACAAAAAGTAGGCTGCCAATAGTGCTAAATGAGAGGAAACAAATACACTTGCAACTTTTCAGCACTGAATAGTAACTGGTATTTATTGCATTTAAACTCATCTGACTTTTCATTTAATTGCACTTTGCTTCTAACAAAGTGCATTATATTAAATATTTACTATCTTGGTTAGGATGTCAAGGCACACTTTACTGTCTTTTTAGATTACTGAGCAGTAGTTCATGTAGGAATTATTTAGGTTGCTGAAGGCAGAGAATTAAATGTGATGGGGTGAAATTAGAAAAGGAAAAAGTATAGGCAGTTAAAGTAGTCATATCCAGAAAACTGTAAACCGTTTCTCAGGGAAAAATAGATCTTTCCTTTCTTCAGATTTTTTCAAATATACTAAAGGACTGACAACAACTGTTCAATAATAAATGGTGCTGCACAGAAAGAATAAATCATAGTCTTTGTTGATAGCACAACAGCCTCTTGCCGTAAGCAGTGGCCTGGGAGTCAGAAGCTGTTTTCCCAGCTCTGCCACTGACTTCCTTTGTAATCTTTTTTGGATCATCTCAGCAATTTCACTCTCTCTTGGTCTCTTGCAGAGTCTTAAATCTCTCCAAGCAAGGTCTAACTCTAACTGGGGCTTGTCATCCCTGCAACGCAATGCTATTGTCACTTGCTGCAATGCAAATAATAAAGAAATGCTGTATTTTCTAGTAATGCTCACACTCTTCATCTTACACCATGTTCTATTAGCTTTTTTTCTCCTCATTCAATTGCAACAGGATCCAAAAGAACCCTATCACTTACTTGGAAGCTTGCAAACTTATACCCCTGGAAAACTTCATGTTAAGAAGATGCTATAATCTACAGGTGAAATTATCACAGCTCTCAGAAACCCATCCCTAATCTCTATTACTCTAGTCCTTCCTCAGCTGCCAACATCTGAAGAGGTCCTACACTTAACACCTCTTTTTCATGACAGGAACAAGACATAACTTTCTCAGAGATAGATGTTCTTGTGCTATTAGTCACCAGGCTGCTGCTATACTTGAGCAATGAGAACCACCTCCAGAAAACGTTTCTCTTTCTCTCTATTAATAAAACTGAGATGTCTAGATGATTCCTTTAGGAATGACTGCTGGCTTGGTCCAGTGACTCATCAACTCAAGTGACCAACACGGACTTTTGAGGAAACTGTCCAACACCAGATAATTATATTGAGAGCTATGTCTGCTGAACATTTTCCCAGGTCTTCAGTCAGAGACAGAGATGTTGTGATTAACTGCTTTCAAGAGATGTTTCTCCATGAAGTTGTTTGAAGCATGGACAATCAGCTAGATAAGTAATCGGCTGATGTCTATAGTTACTAAAGCAGCAGCTCAGTCTTTAAACTCCGTATTTTATTGCTGTTTTGCAGCAATTTTTATTTTTACTTCTGGTGGCATTGTACTGTTCCCTCTTTTATTCTGTAGGGGAAAAAAGCCATCATGCTACAGTAACTGTCAGCCTGAACACTATTCAGGAGGCTGGGGTATCTGCTTGGGGGAGACTGAATCAAGTGGTGAGATTACTTACAGGGAAAGCAGATTAACTGAGAAGCATATCCCAGACACACTGTGGATGTCCATCCCAAGAAGTGCTCAAAGCCAGGTTGGATGGGACTTGGAATAGCCTGATCTAGTGGAAGATGCCCCTGCCCATAGCAGGGAAATGGAACTAGATGATCTTTAAGATCTCTTCCAACCCAAAATATTCTGTAATTCTGTGAAAACTTAAGGCTGGAGGAGGAACTGGGAGATAAGGGGAATGAAAACAGTTCCTTTCTACCAGCAAATAACCATACTTTCCAGGTGTGGCTTAGAGCCAAGGCTTCTGTTCCAAGTGCACCTCTGAACTTGGTGCACCACAATTTCCAGGAGATTGGTCACATTAAACTGCTCCTAGTATTTTATTGATAATTGATAGATTGTTCTGCTGATCTATAAACTCCCATTCCATGCAGTAGCTGTCTTTTAAATCATGGGCTGGCATCTTTCCCAATTTTCCACTTCTAAAATCTACCCAGCTGTCACATAACTACTATTTTCTCTCACACTTCCTTACAATAGGACTGTTTTATGCTTGTTTATTTTGCTGCTGTGGGTTTATTTTGATCACAATGGATCACTGTCAGGGCATGAGTAATATCTACAAAACAGCAACTACAATCCTATCTATCATCACAAAACTTCTTGGAAAACAGCAGTACACCTCTTCTGTCCTTCTGTGAACTTTTGGACCAATCCTTATTGTATTTCTCCCAAATTCAGCATCACTTTCCCTCTGATCACAGAAAAAAAAAATAGGAAAGCCTTCCTGGATAATGAGAGAAGGGTTGTAGTTTAAGTTAGAAGAGCACTCAAAATTTCATGATGGAGAGCACAACTGTCATCTTCTTATGTGCATCTCCTATTGTTATTCTGGGAAAAGAGAGATAGAATAGGATTTTCTTTAAGGAACTTTTTTTTTTCCCTATATTATACCTTACTGAGTTCAATGTAAAACAATAGAAAACATGTCTTTGTACTTACAACAGAAGATGACCTCTCCATTGTACTTTGTTTAATAAGATGCTTCTCAGCTAGTTTTCTCATTTGTAAATAGAATCATAGAATCACTATGGTTGGAAAAGACCTCCAAGATGTCCAACTTTCAACAAATACTCCATACCAACTAAACCACATCATGAAGGTTGAAGCTGATCTTGTGGTCTTGTTGATTTAGAATCTCTTTGGCCAAATTCAGGCTTGATAGGATGGACTCTGAGTAGGGTATGGAGAAGTTTAAGACCAATATCTATTACTGAATACTCCTGGGGGAAGCTGGTGACAGAACTGAGAGGATAAGGCATACTCTGGAGACTAAAAGTAATAGATGGGAGTAATGAGGAGGAAAAAAGTCAGACGCCAAAGGAAAAAAAAAAAAGCAATAGTTTTAGACTGCCAAAATGCCCAATCAGCTCTAGTTCCCAGCTCTGTCAGATAGTTTAAATCCACTTCCAGTGTCAAAGCTGCAGTGAAATCTGCTCAGTGCTCAGAATTACTTTTCATTAAAGGAAGTGGCTACTGGGAGTACAACTTGCAAACAGGCTTTGGAGGAGAAGATGAGTAGGGAGAGGATCAAGGAAATCTCACAGTGAGGGAGGACTAGGAAAAAGCAGGCTTGATCTTTCTCTCACTTAAAGCAGTTCTGCATGTTAAAACAGTTGATTTCAGAACAACCTGGCCCATATTTTCAGCAGTGTAAGAACATGAGACCAACTGCGTTCCCAGGGAATGCATTTTATAATATATACCATCCCTGTATTCTTTTATCTGTCTTTTTTTTTAGCCATTTTCATTTATTTCCATTTTCAGGAAAGAAGTATGACTAAATAAATTACTTTATTAAAAATAAGGAATAAAACAAACATTTCCTCAGAGTTCCCATTCACATATCTATTATGATGGTATGATAACTAAGTTCTGAATTTGGATTATTATATATAGGTGACAGCATATGGCAACAAGGATGTTTATTAGCATATGGTCCCCCCAAACCTTTAATTCTTGTCTCAATGTGGTGACAAATTTGTCATTTTGTCTTATCTAACAAGATGTCTTATCTAACGAGTATTTGCAATAGAGAAGTCCAGTGGGTATCAAAATTTTTGACTTAAGTTATGTGGTCAGATAACCCAGATGAACCAGCTTTAAGGAAAGCATTTTGTATGATGCTTGCTGATCAAGCAGTCAAGTACTCTACAATCATAAAGCAGGCTGTGTTTACATGTGTAAGCATGAAAATTACTATCAGGCACAAATATATATCAACATTGTGTTGCCCGGCCCCTGACAGTTGAGGCTATGGCCAATATAGTACACACAGATGTACATTTTGTAATGCTTTCATTTAAAAGGTTTAAGCTGTTTCCAAGGGGACTGCTCCAGCTCCCAGACAAACAGCCGCTTGACAGCTCTCCTAGTGCTCAAAGCTCTCATGCAATTTTGTTCAATACACAAAGTGCCAGACTGAAGGAAATTGCTGTTCCTCATCTGATGCTAAGTGATTGGCTTTCTATCTTCATTAAATGTGTGCTACTCCATGCCTCAAAGACATTTTACCTTGTCCTGGAATGTGAACTTTAGCAGCTTTTTGAAATACCCAGAAGGGCTTGTGGAAATAAGAAGGAAAATCCTAAGTCCTGCCTGCCCATGCCCTTACCCCTTTTAAATCGATTAGAGATTGGACAGATCAGATGTCTCACTAGATGTGCTGAGTTAGTCTTAAAAGTTGGTTTCAGAATTCAAATGAGATTCTATTCCCCAAGACCCCAATCTCATCTGCAAAGGTGAACTAGGAATGGAGGAAAAGAAAAAAGAGTAGAAAAGAAAGAAAGATTTTGTCTGTGAGGGAAGCATTTATATATGATGGATTACAAAATTAAGGCAGTACCAGGGAAACATTAGCGGTGCTCGTGACTGTAGATTTCCCTGGCTCACTACAGTGCCACATGCCCTCCCTCTTTTTCAATTCCAATGAGGATCCTGATACATTGATTCATTAAAAATGGGGTTCAGCCTTTAGAGAAATGAACATCCACTTCTTTCTCTCTTCCATTTTGGTAAAAATGAAGAGCTGCTGCACCTCTCAAAGCTTGAAAACACAATTGTGCTTTTGAAAGCCACTATAATGAGATCTCTGTTTGAGAGTCAGGTCTGATCAAATAATAGACCTTCCCTGTTTGTGTTTAAGGATGGGTAAACAATGTCAAAGTGAAACCTAACCAGAAGAAATTGCAGGAGCTTCTTACATTTGTGCAGCCCTTTTGTTTCACTGCTATTTAGAGCTTTACTGGTCTGTGGCTGGTCTGAGGTCTGATACAAAGCCACTACTTATTTATGAAGAAGGGTGACTATTTACCCTGCTGACAACGCAGACACTAGAGAGAAACTGAAAACAGCAAGACCATTATGCCCTGTGGACAATATAATCACCCTTGAAAGTCTGGGTGGATGGTGGCATTATGGGTTTTCATTCACTCTTTCCCATACTCCCTGAACAGCATATATCTGTGTGTAAAAGGGATAGAACAGTGAAGGCATCATTACCCAGAAAATGTACTTCGGGCAGAATGAGAAATAGCCCCATTATAGTCAAGCATGAGGGGACAAATTTGCATTGAGTAATCCCAGAACAGAATGGTGCCAGCATTCTGTTGGAAATGACCAAGCATCTTCCAGGTGAGGAATCCCACAATACTTCATGATGCACTGGAGGAGATTCACTTATGGTGGAGGGGCATGGTTCAGTGGCGGACTTAATAGTCCTGGATTACCAGTTGGATTGGATGATCTCTGCAGTGTTTTCCAACCTCAGTGATTCTATGACTCTATATATGTAGTTATGCAAACATTCTGCTCCACCCCCTGAAAATGTTCCAGCCTGCACAGTCTACATCATCTGAACAGGAAAATCATAATAAACTCGAAATTGTGGAGCTCTTCCATCTCAGGGATGAGGTTAATGGTCTCCAGAGGCTTTCTGCACATTTGAAGACCTTTCCAGGTAGTTCCACATGATTTACCAAAATGAGTAACTCTTCATCCAGCTAAAGCTTAGCACTGGAAGATTCTGGGGGACAGATTCCTCTTACCCTGACTTTGAACACTTAACTGACCTGCTAAATTAAAAGCATTATCCTTTTGTGAAATGGAAATAATTTATTGATAGGTAAAGGTGCTTCTGTTCACTGGCTAAAAAGGCAGTCTAGAACAACTAAATTTGTAACATAATTGACACTGATACAATTAAAAAATTAAACAAAAGGAAATCTGATTATTCCTCTCACAAGACAGGATTCCCTCTAGGACATCAGCCACTGTGCTTCTGAAAGCATCTTGAGTGTTTAGTACCCCTACCCAATCTATGCCATGCTACAATCATGAAATCAGAAAAGCAAACTCAAAAAATCCTACTTTTTAAAAAGTGAAAATATTCAGGAGTAAAAATGAACTGAATGTTCAGATTAATAACTTCCCAGTTCCAAAAAAGCCATATGATCTAAGGGAGGAGATAATGATGCTGATGATATTTTGTCGACAGTGTTCCAGGAATCCTTTGTGAAGGAACAACTGACTTTTGTCTTTACTTTTTTTATTAAGAAATGATAATTCAAATAAGTAACTGACAGGTTTTTATTTAAATTTCATATCTCTATTAGAATATATATAGAAAAATTGTATTTAGAAATTTGAGAGCTTTTTCTGTTAGGTGATGCAGAGAGACTGGCTACAGGACAACCTACAAGAGAAAGACTGATGTTTTCCCAATGCAAGTTGCACAGGAATGGGGATAAATAACCAATCTACTTGGAAACACAATTCCAGTAGCAGTTGTTGGCAGTTATGAATGTACAATCCTATCTTTACATTCCACATGTGGATATAAATTGTCAGCCTTGCTCTGCACTTACCCATATGTCATACCTGTGAAATATTTTATTATATAAACAAAACAGTGTTTCACTTTATGGGCCAGTATTTCCATGCAGATCTGACACTAAAAGAGGTGCTGTGCTACACTGTTATTATGTCGTCTATCAAGAAACTCAACCAGTACCTTTCAGCATGCAGAACCGGGAGACTGCCTCTTCCACTCTAATCTTGAGACAAAGAGCAAGGTACACAGTCTTTCCTCCCCATTTCTCTGCTGTTAAACCAGGGAACCAGCTGTTTCTTCCACAGGGTGGTGAATGTTTGTAAAGTTTTCAAACAAGTACATGATGAAATTATTCATGAAGAATATAAATGTTAATGGTTTGATTCAACATAGCAATAATCTATCTTTCTCTAAAACTTTGTATTATTCTCCATCACCACAGAATCTAAAAAAGAACCAAACTATATAACATGAGCAACCAAGAGCAATAAAAAAGTTCTGGAACTTCTTGGTGCTGCTATGGCTTTTCTCCTTGGTAATAATTCTTAGGTTTTAGAAGGGAGAGTTTTCCATTTTTGCTCTGCTTTGATTTGTGGTTTTGATGGCTGATTGATTTTTCTGTGTAACTGATTTTATTTTGCTGTTATTTGATTTACTAAAGTCAGCAAAGTGAGGGCTGAGGCCACGACTGTGTTTTGAGCAAACTTCATGTTATGTTGGAAAGATTTTTTTGACAGCGTGCACTAAACCTTTATTAAGACCCATGCAATTGTAGTTTTCCATCAGTCAAGACTTTGCATTGGTACGATGGAGAAATTGTTACACAGTTAGCAAAAGAGTTGTAAAATAGAGTTGAATCTAAGCCATTTGTTCTCTTGTGCAATGTTAACTATGCTATGAGGCTGGGAAGGTACGCCAAATGTTTTGCCCCATCTGTACTGAGGGAACAGAGTGACATCTGAGTTCATCAGTTGTGGGGACTCACCCCAAGGATGATGTTCTCACAGGGGCTGGGCTAAATTCAGCTTTACCTACAGAGGTAATTTAAATACACAAAAACCATCCACAAGCAGTGAGGGCAACTGGCACAGAGCAGTGAGCATCTAAGCCAGCAACCATTCATAGTCTCCAAAACAACACAGATGCATAAAAAGAGACTGGTGGAAATGAGCTGTTTTTCTTTTTTAGTTCCTGATCCAGACTGAAGTATTACTTGGGAGAGCACCAGTTGACAAAGGCAAACACCGTATCACAGATGCTTCTGACAGCGCAACAGGAGAAATTACTGTATTGTAGTGCCTAGGACTGTTTCCAGACACTGTTTAATTTACTTCTTGGATATAGTCTTCATATGCTCATCTGTGAGATGAGCTCTAACATCTACTGTAGAGGGAAAATTATTCGGTATGTGCCCTGACTATGCCAGAGCAGGAAGGCTTGGGAATATTAAAGTAGTTGCCAAACAGTAATGCACAATGTTTTAATTATTCAGAACCACTCTGCCATTGTCACAGAGAAAAGACAAGGGCTTGGCAGAGATAAAACCCCACCATCACCAGCAAAACTAAGAGAGAATTTTGAATCCCCTGGTGTTTCTTTCCAGATGTTGTCTCTGATGCTGCTGCTGCATGGGTTTAACTCTTAAGCCAGAGGATAAATATGAAATCTAGTGTTCTGTACGTAGGCACACCTGCACCTTTTTAGTACAAACAGCGCAATTCAAGCAGAGTAGGTTAATGATTTCCCATACGATGTAATCTAGTTTGTAGATCTGTATAAATGTTTTATGGCAACACTTGATTATGTGATGTCCCAAATGATTTATCAAAGAAGCTGATGTAAAAGACCAGCAAGAAATGCTGGGGAATTAACTGTCTCATTCTTTCTGTGGAAAAAACAAATATTCAGAGCCCTCAGGAAACTTGAAACCTGTCTGGTGCAGAAAAAAAGCTTGTAATTTGTTTGCATGTGATTACTCTCCTTAATTGCAGGTAGTAATGATAAATTCACAATTTGTGACAAGTAAAAAGAGGAGCAAGGAAGGTGCAGTGCACAATAAAGTAGTTTAATCACCTACAGAATACAGTTTCTGAAAAGCAGGTTTTCCTCACTGTGCTTTACTGCTCAAACTGGCGGGGGAAAAAAAAGGCTTCATAGAGGACTTTAAAATACTGAAATAACAAAATATCAGGAACAGAATGGCAAATAAAGAAATGCAGATTATCTGGGAAAAGTGTAAAATCCAATTTCCATTCTTCTAGTATCAACAGTGTCTGTCCAGAGAAGGGCAATAAAGTTCATAAAAGGTCTGGAGCATATGTCTTATGAGGAGTGGCTGAACAAACTGGGGGTGTCTAGTCTGGAGAAAAGAAGGCTCAGGAGAGAGACTTCATCAATCTCTACAACTACCTGAAAGGAGGCTGTAGTCTGGTGGGGGTTGGTCTTCTCTCCCAGTGACAGTGGGTAACCAGTGACAGGAGAAGAGGAAAGGCCTCAAGCTATGCCAGGGGAGGCTCTTGTTGGATATTAGGAAACATTTCTTCATTGAAAGAGTTGCTAAGCATTGGAAGAGGCTCCCCAGGGAAGTGGTGGAGTCACCATCCCTGGAAGTATTATAAAAGAGTAGACATGACACTTCGCAAAGATGGTTTTGTGGGCATGGTGGTATTCAGTCAAAGGTTGAACTTGATAATCCAGGATGTCTTTTCTACCTTGAAGATTCTACAATCACAGGAGACTGGTAATGAGGACTATCCCCCCTATCCAGGTTACCAAAACACAACGTGCATCTGTGGTACTTTCGGTGTGAGTGGTGTCTGTGAGTGATGAGCTCCCACAATCTCCTAATGAACTTCGACAGAGGAAATCACAAAATGGTCTGGGGATCAGGATGTTGCTCTTTTAAGCACTTCAGCAACTCCATGATAATGCCCTGATCTGTTTATTTTCTGCATGCTTGGATAAGACAGACAAGTCACAGACTCAGTGTGGATTGTAAGCACTTACATGAAGCATCTGAATGAGAAGTGCAGAGATCCAGGTAAGTCAGAGAGAAATGCAGCTCATATGGTGATGAAAGCTCCTTTATTTTGACCTGTGGTACCCATGAAACTAGCTTTTCTATGCATAAACAAAGGTAATCTTAGCTTTCTTCTAAACAATGCTGTTTAGAAGAGCTGTAAGTACGCAGAATAAAGAAACTGCTTACAATTGTTCCTTAGAAGTTTTTATTCTGACAGTGCACTTGCTGGTTGCATTCTTTTACTAGGCTAAGAGAGTCACTATTAAAAGGATGGTATCTTATCCTCTGGCCAATTCCATAGTTCCAATGCACAGTCTCGGGAATATCTGCCATTGAAGAAGTAAATGAATGAGTACAAAAGAAACAGAGTAATGCCTGGGATCTGACCTTTTATGTCAAACATTATTATAAGTGAATAAGTGGGAATAGATGCAATATTCCTACAAGAATCAGAAACAGGTTTTTGCAAAAAAGGCTGAAAACTTGACTATTGTGTGATGCACCCGACCTAGAAGACTCATCTAGAGTTTTTTTCTCTATCATTGCAAGATGATGATCTGTTTCTGGTTTAAAAGACCAAAGGTGGCATACGTGTTGGCATGCCAGTGAACACAATTCTTGTGTATAAAGTGCTCACTGAACAAAGAGGATTTTATCTAAGTCAGCAAAACTATATTAAGATAGTAGCTTTGTAAATCTGGTCATCAGAAAGAGTTATGCTGGATAAATAAAAGAGCCTCAAAAGTATGGGCATTAACTTGTGATTGTTCCCACTGTAGTTGATATGATCCCTGCACTTAAAAGTTTAGATCCAGCACTTAAAAATTTTTTTGGAGACTATTTAGTTTATATGGGCAAGAGAATATCCTAAGAGGGTGTGTGCAAATGTTCAACTCTGTCTGAAGGAAAAGAGAGTTTAGAGATAAATTCTTAAATTTTACAGGTTATCTGAAGTAACACCTTTGAGTATGTCCTTTGATTTAAGCAACATGAGAGAAAAGCTAAAAACAAATCAGACAAGAGGAAGTGCCGTGGTCATTATTAATGCCTGAAAGATAAAGAAAGGGACATTCACTGGAATGTGGCCAACATCATAAATTGTAGGCCAAGAACAAAAGAAAAGTAAAAGATGGCACAATCCACAATAACTTGAAAAGTTAAACTTTTAAATGTCCAGCGTTAAAAAACTGAAGCCTGCCTAAGCTGTTACTTGTATGAAGTAAGGAGACAATGCTTGCCATCAGTCTTTATTGCCTCTTGACTTCTATCAAGTAGCTGATATGGACAACAGAGTCCTAGAGGCAGAGGTCTGTAGGCATCACAGAATGGTTTGGGTTGGAAGAGAGTTTTAAACCTTACCTAGTTCAACCCATCTGCTATGGATGGGCAGGAATACCAGACCAGGGGGAATGCTCAAAGCTACATTTAACCTGGTCTGTAGTGTTTCCAGGGATGGGCCATCCACCACCTCGCTGGGCAACCTCTGACAGTTTCTCCATGCTTATTGTAAACTTCTTCCTTATATCTAGTTTGAATCTACACTCTTTTAGTTAAAAACCATTTCCCCTTGTCCTATTGCTACAGGCCTTACCAAAAAGTCTGTCCCCTCTTTGTTGCAAGTTCCTTTTAACTACTGAAATGTTGGAATACAGTCTCCCTGAAGCATTCTGTTCTCCACACTGGACAACCTTAACTCTCTCAGCCCTTCCTCACAGGAGAGGTGCTGCAGCCCTCCAATAATTTTTGTGACCATCCTCTCAGCCTGCTCCAATAGGTCCATATCTTTCCTAAATTAGTAACACTATTACATATTTACAGCTGATGCAGTATTCCATTTCTGACTGTGAACTGTTGACAGCACTGGTTCTTGGAAAGGTACAATGCATTATGGATCTGTAGGCGAGCTGGAAAAAAAATGTGCTGCATCAATCCTTAATCAGAAAATATTTTATCAGAAGCTGCTCAAAGAAATACACATTATAAACAGTTAAACAGTTGGTTGGAAATTACAGCCCGAAATGGCTATTTTCAAAACAGAATTTCAAACCCCTCTTTGAATCTATGTGCTTTTGTATATGTTTATGTACATGTACACTTTTATGTATACTTATATGTATAGCTATAAATAAATAGTAGGAAAAGGCTGCTTCACTAATACGATGAATGATACTTAATGTTTACAAAAGACAACAATCTGTGGCTCAAGCTTGGAATCAAGCCATACTGGTTCAGTGTAAATTAGTAACTGCATGCCAGGAGAGAGCTGGTCTGCTAGGATATTTGCAGTGTTTTATTGCCTGGATTAATTAACGCTAATGGTTAAGAGAATGATAATCTACTGGCTTCCAAGAGGGAGTCAGGCAGTCTTCCCTGCTCAGTGGAGTGTTAGAAGATTTGAAATATTTGAGGCATCAGAGGCTACTAAGAAGATTTATACAAGTCAGTGCTTGAGCTTCCCACTCCTGGAAATTTGTTATTGGAAGGTTTCCTGGAGCTCAAGTGGACATTATGGCTTCCTAATGGACTTTCATTATTTTGTAATTTCCATGAATTTCAGGTTCTTCAAAAAATGATGTATTTCATACCTTTTTTAACTTTCACTTTTTAATGCATTATGAATATGTTTGAGGTTTAGTTGCCATTTTCTGGTTTGATCACTTTTGTACAGAATCAGTCATTTCAAGTCCTTGCCTAAAGTATCACTACATAACAACCATTTTCATTCTCCTAATATATTTAAATTTTTTATTAAGCTGTTAATCTTTCATTTCAAAATAGCACTGGATGTGTTCAATGAAAGACCAAATCCATTTTGTTTTCCTGTTTGCATGATAGCTAAGACTGTCACTTAGACTTCTAGCTCTTGGAAACAGACCTGAAGATCAAAGAGGATCTGCGAAAAGGAACCACTCATTAGTTCAAGAATTTAAAAAATATGAGCCATATAAAAAAAACAAGCATATTATGAAAGAGGAGTCAAAAATGTTGGAGTGATATTATTAAGAGTCTACCATTCTGTTCCTGTGGCTTCTTTATATCAACAGAAACTTCTTTTCTACAGAAAAAAAAATCACAATTACCTAAATATTGTAGGGAATATTTCTACTACACAATTTAAAAGAAGACTAAAGACACTCTGATAATAAGGAGTTTGTCACTCTGAGGATTGGAAAATTGGTGACTAACTGAATTAGAAACTGAAGACTTACATGCCATTGCTATACAAATGTTCCTCGAGGATTTCTTTTCATTGCTGTTATTTACAGAAAATAGTCATTATTAACTGGAAGCAATCATTAAAGATTTACATACATATAAGTCTAATAGGAAAAAGGGAGTATTTATATTTCTTATATTTTCCAAAGAGTACTGCTGTTCCTATTATGCGACAATGATAAAGTTCCTTTAAGTATTTCTTAGGGGGAAAGTTTAGTTCTTGAAGATTGATCCCCTTTATGACAACAACTCAACACAACTCTGCATCTTTCAACTGAGAAGTGTGAGACAGGTGTGGAGAATATTTCTTGGCATAGAACTTTTATGTTTTTAACTTCCCTGTATTTTTAATTTATTTCCTTCTAGCAGCTGGTGCAGTAGATTTCTAAACCATTCCTGCAACTTTTCTGGATGAAAATTTTATACCCCTTCAATGACACCCACAAGTCATGTATTGACTTGACAGGGGAGGCTGTCAGAGTCTTGATAGTATTTTCAGTTCCTTTAGTTTTATCCTCTGAGAAACAGTCTTTGTTATCCAAGAGTGGCTACTGAGTACGTGTTTTGACTGGCACCGATTCAGGCACTGCTCTTTTCACTGATGCTAGCTGGTTTAGATATCAGCCTACACTTTCAGAAGCAGGGTCTGAAAACATAGTCTAAAAATGACTCTGGCAATCACATATACTCATAATTTAAAGCCAGAAGAGAATGCCAGATCATTTTGTGTGACTGCATGTTGTGCCGTTATATTTAAGCCATTATATTTAAGCATTACACCTTAATAATTTCAAAAATTCAGTTTGACTATACTGTATAGGTCCAGATTCATCCTGTATAACGTAAGACATCCAGTGAAATGCCCATCTTGGATCCTCTGCAGACAAGAATCTATCTATCTAGAAAAAAATAACCCCTCAAGAGGGCAAACCGGATCAGGATATGAACTGTCCTGTGAAGAACTCCTTCTTCATGTACATAAAGATGGCCTTGAACTTCTAAAAAAATGCCTGAGAATTTTAATGACTATTTATATGACCCTGTGGTAACTCCCATTGCAAAAGCCAAAGAATATCAGGGAAATTAAGAAATAAACAGAGAACAGAAATAAAAGTGTTATTATAACATTGAATAAAGTCCCAGTATGTCCAATTCTTGCACATAAAATGCAGATTCACAAACAGCAAAACTTTCTTGACAAAAAGATGTGAAAACTAGAAATTTAAAGGACACAAAAGTATAGGTAAGCTGGCTGATTAGGAACAACTAAATACACTGAGGTTCTCCAGGTTGCCAGAGGCAGCTGAGAGAGACTGTGACTGAGACAGTCTGGATGTTTTCATGGTCCCTTTCACCACCAGAGCTAGCTAACAGCAAACGAAGCCAGGTGGCCAGCTGAACCAAAGGGAAGGGATTTGTGTGCATGTGTGTCCCAAGGTCAAACCACGAGAACACAGCCGCGCTGCACAGCATGTAGTTACGCGGTGGAACTCAAAAGTCTGATTAAATGAAATAAGGAGCTAGGACTTGTTGTCTAGGACTTCCGTCCTCCTGAGATTTTTAAACAAATCTTATAATTTAACTACTGTGCTTCTTTAATAGGAAACCCATTGCTTATTTGAACAGTGCAGGAGGTACTAAAGACAAAAAAGTGTGAGAAAAAGTTCATTGACTACCAGCTTTTGCAGCTCCAGGAACAGACACTGTGTACAGACAGAATAGTAGCTCAGGAGTGACGATGACTGGTGTTGGACACAGCAACATCTGTCTGAGAAAAAACATCTGGACTGCTGCAGCATTCAGTGAGGAATAAAATTTATCTTGAAGATTTTCCCTGTGGACTGCCAAAAATCCAGTTTTTACACAGAATTGTTTTACAGCAGTTCAACATAATTGTATCAGAAATTTTAAGGATACTGCAAAGTGGCTATCACAAATACTCTTTCAGGGAGTTTTGCCATTAGCATCACATCAACAACATTCAAAACACTTCCAAAAAACCATTTGAGAACCAGACCACACCTCATATTTGAGATCAATACAGAGACCTTCCCACTTACTCAGCATCCAATGGTTTGGATTCTATTTCAGATATTCTCAGCTGCACTTGGGCCACAGTGAAATGCTACAGAAAGCTGTGATCCAGCCTTCACAGATGTTCAACCAGCAGCCTGGCTGATATAGCTCATAAATTCAAAGTAGGAGGTGACTGGAAAATGCTGCTTTTAGCTGTCCAATGTGAATATCACAAGGAATGGGCATATAAATAAAAAAATCAGAGACTGTCCTAACCTGTACCTGCAACTGGATGCAGGACAAAATATGCCTTTCTGCTTTTAAAGAATTAATTGTGTAACAGAAGTCATATGCCAGAATTGTAGCAGTGGTAATTGATTTCATATAAGCAAATTTTACCAGATATAAAAGAATACAGTTGTTCCACGGTTAGGAAACACAACCTTTGTGAATTTAATCAACAAGTTTTTAAACATTTAGTGACATTAAAAAGAAAGTGACTAGCTTTAGGGTATATGAAGAATTGCAACCCCATAAAGTTTAAGCACTGGCAGGGAAAAAGTGTAATTGCTAAAGCAAACAGCTCAGCAGCTGGTTTAGTTGTGTTCATCAGCGAGTGGTGATGAGCATGATGCTGCTCTTCATCCTTGCAACTGCAGGAAGAGATGGCCTATTGATGTGTATATATATATATAACATAAGGCTACTGGAACTACAGAATGATCAAAATGGAGAGAGACTGGATATCAGGAAAGTATTTTTCACTGAAACGGTGGTCAAGCATTGGAATGGGCTGCTCAGGGAAGTCATGGAAACATGACAAGCATGAAGATGGGGGACATGGTTCAGGGACATAATTTAGTGGTAGACTTGGCAGTGCTGGGTTAATGGTTGGACTTGGTGGTCTCAGAAGTATTTTCCAAGCTTCAGGATTCTATGATTCTCTGATCCTGATACACGCTGCAATGTTTTCTGCACATCATTGCATCAGCAACGAAAGATGATACCCCTCTGTAATAATTCTGCAGCTCTCTGCAATTTAACTTGGTGAATGAGCAGCTCTCCTCTTTTGATCATCAGATGATGAGTGCCGCCTGTCTAAGTAAGGAGTCCGTGTTTTCAGATCGACCATGTACCTGCTGAGATCAAACAGCAGAGTCACCTTTCAGATCTAACATCATATATCCAGAGACATCCCTGCTATGACAGAAATTACTCATGCCTCTCATGATGAGGGATTTGCATTCATCCAGCAGGAGGTGAAAGAAGACACCTCTTCACTATGTGTTAATGTTTCTGTGATCCAACAGCCCATGGGGAACCCTCCAGCTCCGCACTCCTCAAATGCCCAGCAAGACATAAGCTGTCCATTTATGAGCCCACACTGTCCAGCACAGAGGATAGTTTAAAGTCCTTCTCAATGTGTAAAACTGAGGCTAAAGTCCATACAGCAACTACTCTAAAACCCTCCCTTGTGTGTTGTGGCTACTATGGTCTCAGCAGCAAGCAATTCAGATTATTGCTCAAGGCCTAGATCCAAACTCATCCTATCCACTGAACAGAGGAAAAAAGCCATGATACACAAATTAAACATGGATAGTAAGCTCTCTGATCTCACTGCAGTGAGTAAAGTTTAAATGATTTTAAATGACTTCTTGATATGTGAGCAAGAATTAGCATATTCCTGTTTAAGTTAGAAAAAAAAAATACAAAATCAAAACTAAATCCAACACCTAGCCACACAGCTCTTAAAGGCTGCTTCATATAGGTTACCTATAAGTCTAAAAAATTCAGCCCATTTGGAAAAATATATTAAATTCGATATATATTAGACTCAAATATCTTAGAATCATAGAATGGATGGATTGGGGTGGAAGGGACATTAAAGGACATCTAGTTCCAACCCCACAGTCATGGGCAGGGACACGTTCCACTAGACCAGGTTGCTCAAAGCCCCATCTAACATGACCTTAACACTTCCAGGGATAGGGCTGCCACAGCTTCACTGGCTCACCACCCTCCCAGTAAAGAATTTCTTTGTAATCTAAACCTATCCTCAGTAAGCTTAAAATCATTACCTATTTTACTGTCACTCCATGCCTGTGTCAAAGGACCCTCTCCAGCTCTCCTGCAGCCCCTTTATGTACTGGAATGTGGTATAAGGTTTCTTAGAAGCCTGCTTTTCTCCAGGCTGAACTGCCTCAACTCTCTCAGTCTGTCTATACATTACAGACTCCAGGGGTTAAGACAGAGACACACAGGAAATTAGCTGCATGTAGTGTCTCAGACACAGGGACAATATTCTCACCTACCTACAAACAGCAATTCAAATGCCCAGACACGTGAAGAAATGTTTTTTCTTAATCCTATAAAATTCACCTGTTACTAGGAATGCATTCTGTTAAATGCATGGTTTGCCCTAACTGTTATGCTACTGCATTTTACTTGGAATACTTAATTGTTTCCCAAGAATAGCAAATGGTTAACAGCTCTTCATGCAGGAGCTGTGGAATGGTTTCTGTAAATTTCTCTGCAGTTCACTGCCTGCATTTTCACCAAGTGAAAAACTGACTTCCAGGAAAGAAGGAAAAAAAAAAAAAAAAAAGAAAATGCACAGGAGAAGCAGATAAGCTTTATAGATCCTAGAAGGCAAATGTGGAACTAGTGATACTAAGAAGCTGTCTGCTGCAGGAGAGTGCAAAGTACCTCAGAGGTGTCAAAATACCAAGGTAGAGAGATAGAGCTTCCTCAGGTTAATGGTCTGATAATATCACTGTTGAGACCTGGAAAGCCATTGCCTCAACATCCATTTCTGGCAATGTTGATATAAACTCCGCAGGGGTGGGGCTAGGGGCAAATTCTGGGGCTTTGCCTGCCAGACTGATGAAAGAAGGAAAATCTATTTCACTGCTTAAAAGACAAGAGTGGCTTTTGGTGCAGGAGGTCAGACAGATACATGGGTAAGTTGCTGTATAGGAGTAGTCTCAAAAAGGACTACTGAAATAAAAACCAGATAAGGGCCTGGAACAAGATCCTACAGTCTATTAATGCCCTGGGATAGTGTAAGAGAGACACATGGGAACTCAGACATAAGGAAAGTGGCGGGGGTGGGGGGTTTGCAGTGTTGACAACAAATATGTTTGTTCTATGGTAGGTAAAAAACCCCTCGGAACAAAAAGCTCTTGCAGGCTGATATGGGAAGAAAAGCCTGTTTGTGGTGAATACAATGGGGAATTTGTTCACGTTGATGCAGACAAACCCATCACTTGAAAGCTGAAGTCATTGTTTTGACCCTGTTCATGTTATCGAGTCAACCCAACTGGGCATTTAATGTCTCCAGGACTAAAGAAATCCATCTCTCTCCCCTCTTGTGAAAAAAGGAAAACTGACTGCTCTGGGTGTATCTCCAGCAAACTTAGGCCCAGCAGGTGCTGGATGTGTGCAGCATCCTGTTCATGGCTGACTGCATTTTGCAAGTGTTGCTATCAGTGTGAATGGGAAAGCTGCTGCACACATGGTCCCCAACCAGTTTTCTTCATTTCAGACTAAATCCGTAGCTAGAAATGGAATTTTTAAGTTCTTCTCTAACATAATTCAGGGTGCAGTCATTTCTGTAGAGCCTTCTGGTACAAAAAGCATTTCAGGTCATAGGGCACAATGAAACACCAAGAGGATGAGGCAAAATTAATGAAAAATTACTGTCTCAAAAAAGAAGAAAAAGGAGCACTGTATTCTGATTCTCAGTAACAATCTGCCTCCATGAAACTTTCAGGTGGACATTCTGGGAAGAGGACAAGGATGAGTTCTTAATCTGATGAGACCCCATACCAGCACAGAGACCAACACCAAAAGCGTGAGAAATATCAGGCTGAAACCACTCCTTAGGCTGATAATTATATGCTGGATGTAGTTTGCTGCTGGAGCTGGGCTTTTCTGGGTTACAAGGATAGGAAGAACATTCTGGATTGAGACAGTGCTCTAGGACAGGTACCAAATTTTACTACCAGCATAACATGGGCTCCCTTCATATCATATGAGCATCTTCAGTTCTCTATCTCTGAGAACACAGGAAATGAGTTCGGAGTTCAATAATACTCTGGGTTAAATATTTTAGGCTTCTAGAAGGAAAGGTCAGCTTGCAAGTATTTTAAAATTAATAAAACAGTACCGGTATTCAAAAAACAGCAAGAAGCAATGATTCCATCCAGGTACCTTATATTTTCTAAATATTGCAGCAAAGGAATTCATGTATTTCAAGGATGGAAAGGACTTGCTCTCCCAATAACAAACTGGAAATCCTACCACAGTATCCATCAAATCTAGCTCTAAATCTGATAGTACTCTACATCCAAGACCTTTGCATGTTGCACCCAGTCCACAGGTCTCACATTCAAACCCCATGAAATAACATCATGTCCAAACAGTCCTTCCAATCTGGTCTATAAAAAGTTTCTCCTGTAATAATAAGGTGCTAAGCATTGCATTAAATATTTCTGGATGGGCAGATCTGCCAGAACCTTGCTTCACCATGGGAGTCCTCTGTCTTGAATAATGTCAGGAGGACATTGCAATGAGTCAGTCAGGAATAACTATATTAAATATTTATTATCTTGTGGTCATCATCCTTAATGACTGATCCAGAAGAAGATGAGGGTCAAAGACAGGATGAAAAGTAAGAGATATTGGTTTCAGGGCAGCAGAGAACAGAACAGGCAAGGAGGTCAGAACAAGTGTATGTAGTTCTATGGGCACACGGGTGATGGGCTCAGAATGGAAAATTAAGGATGTCACATAGCTATGAAAGAACAGGGAGCCAGAAGAATAAACTTCCAGAGCAAGACAGCTACTGAATGAAGGCATCTTAGAAGGTGTACTAGTAGCAGCGTTTAGGAAATAAAAAGTGGTAGAAGATCCTCTGAATTTACATGGTAGGAAAATGAGAGACAGATGCAGGGGTAGAAATAGGAGTGAGGAGGAGAGAGGAAGAAAACCAAGACCTTGAAGACGGAAAGATGTGGGAATAAATTTCAAGCAAATGTGCAAACAGGAATGGATAATAATAGCACTCAGATGTTGTGTAAGATCTTGGGTGCTCGCTGAGGGAACAACAAACTTCAGGCTCAGTAAAAGAAGATGGGCGGGTTTATGAGGAGAACGTTTGTATACAAAGTAACAGCAGGCTCTGCCAGCAGAGGCTAGATTTACTCCTATACAAAGATACCACAGAACAACAGAATGGTTGGTATTGAAGGAATCTTAAAGATCATTCCATTCCAGCCCCCTGCCATGGGCAAGGACACCTTCCTCTAGACCAGGCTGTTCAGGTCCCCATCTAACCTGACCCTGAACACTTCCAGGGGTGGGGTAGACACAACTTCCATGGGAAACCATGCCAGCGCCTCACCACCCTCAGAGTGAAGAATTTCTTCCTAATATCTAACCTGAACCTATTTTCTTTCTGTTTAAAGCCATTATTCCTTATCCTATCAGTAGAAAAGAATACATGTCAAAATAATGCCTGTCTGGGAAGACCAAACAATCACGTACTTTAGGTTGTGAAAGCTCTACAATAAACAAGCCCAGGGACAAGGGCAGCTTCTGTTTACATCAGTGCTGGCACTCTTCTCACAAGTCCTGAGGAAGGACCAGAGCTCCAAAGATGCTGCCTGAGGTAGAGTACATCAAGGACACAGCATTATCCGTTCTTGTCTTATTGCCCAGAAACACACTCATCTTTCATAATCAGCAAGACAGCAGCAAAACTGTCTGGCATAGCACCATGTTTTCATTTTTCTTCATTTAATTGTGCTCTGTCCCACGGCACGGATCAACAAGCAAACAACAACATGCAAAAAAGAAACTAAGAGCTCGTCAGCAGGTCTGACTGGGGAGATTTACTTCTTGAGAGCTGGGCACAGAGCCAGATACATCGATGGTGGGACTTGCTAAGGGACATGGAGGCAGTGCTGGGTTTTGAAAACAATTCCAAGAGAAGAGGCCAGAAAACCAAAATCTGAAAGAAACAATCTTTCAATTTCACATTACTGACATAAAACTCCACTGGAGAAACTGATTGAACTCTGAGCTGGCATTGCACAACACTTCAATCTCTACCAGAGCTTGCACAAACAGAAATTTACAAAAATGGAGCAAGGCCAGTTTTCATATTTTCCCAACCTGGCAAAGGAATTCTGTGGCTTAACTGAAATGGCATTTCTGGCACATCATATCTTAATTCTCACTCATTCCTCCTCTCCATCCCTCCCAGGATCTCTTCTCCCACCCCCTCAAATCAGACTATTTCCTTGAACAGCGCAACATTTCAATCCAATCTTGATCTGATTCCCCAAAAGGTGCGGAGTCCCCTTTTCCCTCTCTCCGTGGCACCTGCTATCTCTACAGCAGACAGCGAACCTGTTCTTCTCCTGCGTGCGGGCTCTCGGCGCTGCCGTGGCCATTCTCTTACTGACGCACGGCCTTCTCACACTGTAAAGAACTGCTGAAGAGTGACTTGTTTCACCATTGCCCGGCCCCCTCGATAAGATCTGGAAAGACGATGGGCCGTGATGGTCCCTGGAGGACCGGCCGTGGCGGTCCTGAGCGAGGGCGCCCCACTGAGCCCCGCCGCGCCGCCATGGCGGCGGGGCGCCCTCAGCGCCGAGCTGCGCGTGCCGCCGAGCGCTCGCGCGCACGGCTGCGCACGTGGCGAGCGGGCGGTCGCCATGGTCGCCAGGCTGGCGTGAAAGCGCCGAGTCACCGCCGGGCAGCGGCGCCCAGGCCGCTGGCTGAGGGAGGGAGAGAGCTCCTCGCGGGACGCCGCAGGTTCTCGGTGGTGATTCCCTGTCTCGCTTTCTGTAATTCTTGGCTTTTTCCTCTTTTTTTTTTTTTTTTTTTTTTTTTTTCCGTGTAATTCCTTGCTCTTTTCTTTGTTAGTGAATAAAAGTGAATTATCGTTTCGATTGCCGCCGTTTGACCTCGTTAGTGTCTGCTGGCTCTGGCTATTCCAATCCGTCCTGCCCCACCCTCCCCCTGTGTTCGAACCTTAGGACAGATCCGGATCGGGACACAGACATCTCCGAGATGCAAGTGCTCGGTGGTTAAACTCATGCATTTGGCAAGACGGCAGGAAGGAGAGAGAATGGTGTGTCCTTGTCACGGATTTCTCCAAAAGCCATGGTAATCCTCCTGTAAAACCCTTTGACAACAGATGCGACTCAGCCACCCCCAGGAACATTCCAGGGGCTGGATCACAGTGCCAAGCCCACTTACAAAAGGCAAAGGAGACAACCAGGAGCAATAACATGGCTCATGGATACATCATCCTGAGATAAGAAATCCTAAGACCACAGCTGAGTAATACACAGCCTGCCTGTTGCATTTGTCTTCGGTGAATGTCAGGGACCTTAAAAAGGTTTTAAGTACGGTTAGCACCATATTAAATATTGATCAGCTCGTTCATGCTGAAGTGAGTGACTTCACCAAGATCATGCAGTGGCAAAACCCTGGAATAGACAACACTGTGAAGAAGAGCCTCCCACTCAGAAATTGCCTTGTTGACATAACGACTGCATATTTATGTAATGCTGTTGTTCACAAATACCTGTGAGACACTAGGGGTACTTGGAGGTCCTCTTGCTTGTTCCACAACACATACAGAGTTATCTAAAGACATGCAATGCAATGCAATACAATGCAACGGGACCCTATTCTTTATTTCATTGGACTTGGATGGGGCATTCATTCCTCAGGCTGAGAATGGAGAATAGGGAATGAGGAAAATGTACGCACCTCACTGAAGAGGCTCAAATAAGAAGAACGCAAATTGGAGGTTCTGAAAAGGCACAAACATGCTGCTTTTATCTGACATAGCAAATCCTACCTAGTGCTCTCCAATTTTATCCAACTGCCTACTGACTCTGCTATATGTCTGTTGCTGGTGTTATTCCTTCTGTGAAGATTTCTATCCTATCTGCCCTTCAGACTAGATTCTTGCATTGCCCTCATTTAGAAACCCAAAATTTGTCCAGAAACTTCATCTGAACCGGAAGCGTAATTATCACCTTCTTTTTATGTAATAAAATATTTTATGCAATATTTTATGTATCTGTCACGATAAACCATAGTCAGGTTTTGATGTATATTTCATGTTGCTTAGAATTATGGTCTGTGCTACAGTGACAAACAAGATCATTTGCCTAATTTTACTATTGCTCAAAAGTTGTGATCTGCTGATAACTTCTAGATTTATGTATTGTAAGGCAGGACACTCTCATATGAGCAAGTCTCAATTTTAGCAAAAAATTATTTTTTCCATGCAACAAGTCCTTGCTATCCATCGGGGTGTATTTCAGGATCTGCCAGTGTATTTAGACATACTCTGTAGTTTGGCACAGTAGGGGATCAAAACACTATTTCAGGATTGCTGACACTTTGTCAATGCAAGTGATTTCAGAAGGTAGCTTTGTTATATATTTTTGATAGACTAAAGATGAATTTTTTAAAAAATGAACAGCAAGAGACACATGGTGAATGGGGAGTTGATAACTGTGAAAAAAAACAGCATCAGCAAGTAACTGGGTCCCCAGCTTTCTAGGGACTTCTGCTGTGAAATCTGGCTTCTTGCCTCTTCCCTTCAACTTTTTCTTCTAAAGAGTGATAAAATTGTGCTACTAATTCCTGACACAAGGAGGAAGATAGAAGCTCTGTCCAGACGCAATGGCAGTGCTGCAGCAAATACATCTGATGCTCTTGTGAAGGAGTAGCCTAGCAGAAAACTTTCATGTGATTTTCCCTGCTAGGAAAACCCAGCAAAGATGACTTTGTCATGGCAAGACATGATTTCTTAAAAAATCCAGAAAACAATGGTTGTTTTAACAAAGGATTTGTATAAGAACAGGGATGCTGTTAGGAATACACAGGAGTTAATGTCTTGGTTCACATGGAACAAGTAAGGAACAGAAGGTGAAGCAAGAAATTGAGGACCTGTCCTATGTCATTTTTGGTCCTTCTGATGGAGACTTTTTCATGTCATAAATGAGCAATGGTTTGGGTTGATAGGGACATTAAAGTTCATCTAGTTTTAACCCCCCCAACCGTGGGCAGTGGTGCCACCTATTAGATCAAGTTCCCTGGAGCCCTATCCAACCTGGCCTTGGACACTTCCAGGGATGGGGCATCCACAGCTTCTCTGGGCCAGTATTTTACCAACCCTCACAGTAAATAATTTCTTCCTAATCTCAAATCTAAACCTGCTCTCTTTCAGGTTAAAGCCATCCCCCTTGTCCTATCCCTACATGCCCCTGTCAAAAGTCCCTCTCCAGCTCTCCTGTAGCACCTTTAGGCACTGGAAGGCTCTCTAAGATCCCCCTGGAACCTTCTCTTTTACAGGCGGTTCCTCCCCAAATCTCTCAATCTGTCTTCATAGAAGAGTTGCTCCAGCCCTCTGATCATCTTTGTGGCGTCCTCTGAACCTGCTCTAACACTTCCGTGCCCTTCTTGTGCTGAGGGCTCCAGACCTCAATGCTGTACTCCATGTGAAAGTACAATATTCATTTAGCTGTCCTGTTTTCATGTTAGACTTGGCAGTTACAGCTGAGCTAAGTTCTCCCTGTGTTGTCACTTGGTAGGAGAATTTCTTATTCTGTCCCCATATTTCTCACGTAACAAGGCAGGATGCTGTCAAGACAGGTAGGTGCTGAGTTTCACCCATAGTGTGAAGACACTGCAAAGGTACATGATACAGTTGTTGCCAGCAGCATCTGTGAAACAGGTTCCAGGCAGGGTTGTGCAGGTGCGGGATGACAGTCATCATAGGCAGAGTACAATCAGTCAGTTCCCCATCCCTCTTAACAATTTCCAGCTGTTGGCTCCATGGGTTGTCATTTTAGAAATAAGTGGAAGACCCTCATCAAACTAGCCCCTTGTGCCCTCCTATCCAGTGGTATCTAGAAAAATCTACTGACCTTCAGAGAGCAATTTAGGCCGAATGCTCTGATATTAAACTGGCAGGTGTGTATAAAAAACACTCATTTAGTCTGCAGTGAATGGAAGGTTAAGTAAGGTCAAAGAGTGCCTGCTTGACTTACGTCAAAAAGTTATTATTCTGTTAATTGTTTTGGTTGATCTTGACTCTTTCCCTGCAAATGACAACACTATTATTAATGTTAATTAGCCTAGGCCAAGTAATGGGATCATTGTGGAAGGAACAGCTTTGATGTGTGCAAGTAACATCTAATATGTGGTATAATAGTGCTCTGTTACTACTCAATAAAAATATATTTCCAGTGATTAAGTACAGGAACTGGAATTTCAGTCCCATTAAGTTAATGGCAAAACTCCCAGTAACTAGAATGGGATGAGCAGTGATCACTTTTATAAAAATCCACTACTTTCACCATTTTTCACACTTGAGTAAGCCAAAGGAAATGTCACTCTGGCATGCCAAGGACCTTATTTACTCTTTCCTACAGTTCTTGTCTTCTCTGTCCTCAGTTTTAAGAATCAGATCTCTGTCTTTCTCACTCCATCTTACCATCATTGAGCCATGCTGTTCAACAGACATGTACCATATTACTTAAGCAACACAAACTTTGTTTCAGATTCTTAGATTGGGTCAGAAATTGCACCTGCTTCTTTAATGTTTTAAATATCATACATAAATGAAACTAGTATTGGCCCAGAATAGGAGCGTGCACCCATGCTTTTACATCCATTTAAATAAATGTCTTCATTTTAACCTCAACAACACCATCTATTTCTAACCAAACTTTTTTTTTTTTTTAAGATAATTCAAAGATGGATATTTAGGACTCAAAATATCCACTCTTCTGACCAGAAAAAAGGTCCAATTAGAAGAAATTGTTGGGTAAAAACACCTCCACAGGTCCCTTTCTTACGGAGCTGTTCTATGACTATAAAATATTTGGAAATCCCAACTGAATGTCTTCTGCACGAGTGCATATCAATGCTCTTCTGGATTAACAAGGTGTATAATTCAGCTGGGATGCCCCTACCTTTCCTTATGTACTTTGGACAACCCACTCACATGTTAACAGTAAGTCTGATGCATGTGGTAGATAATGGACTTACTCGACAAATCTACACATCAGCACAGGTGTGGTAGATCTCATGGTTCCCTAATACTTCAGTCCTATAACACTTGGATTTCCTATAGCATAGAATCATAGAACATTTTGGTTGGAAGGAGTCTTAGAGTCTATATAGCTTCAGCCTCCTGGTCCATGGTCAGGGATACCTTCCTGGCCTTGAACACTTCCACGGATGGGGCAGCCACATCTTCTTTGGGCACCCTGTGCCAGTGCCTCACCACTCTCACAGGAAAGAATTTTTTTCTAATATCAAATGTCAGCCTGCCCTCTATCAGTTTGAAGCCTTTCCCCCCCACTTCATGCCTTTGTTCATAAGTCCCTCTCCAGCTCTCTAGCAGCCCTTTTAGGTGGTGGATGATAATCCAGGTCTTTCCAGAGCCTCCTCTTGTTCAGGCTGAGCAAGCCTAACTCTTTCAACCTGTTTTCATATCCACCAGGTATGACCAGAAAGTCTGAAATGGGTATGGTGGGTTGAGTTGACATATGCGCAGGCCTAAGTAAGCCTGCACAGACTAAAAATACCCCATAGAGAAAGTTCAGCCTTGAGCAAACTTTCACATTAGTCAGCAGAGCTCTAAATACAGCCACATCTTTTGTTCTGTCTATATAAATATTGCCTGAGACTTTCTATTGCATAGTGCATAAATAATGTTGTGCTGCTATTCCCCGTCTGCATTGATCCACACTGGCCTTTACAACTTCATCTTGGGTGACCCTGCTGTCAGAGGTAAGACCTGTCTGAAAAAGAGCTGAAGACTCAGAGTGTAAAGCAAAGTTTACTATGTTGCGACTGTCACAGTGATCTACCCGAGTGCCCTTGGTGAATTGCTTCCAGCTCAGGTAGGGTTTTCTTACCTGAGAAGTCCTAACAGAACTGGAATCACTTCACACAGAGTTCTTTTAATCTTGCTTCCTACACCAATTCCTCCAAATCCTTTCTCTTGCCTGAAAGCAGATTATTGTCTTGCAAAAAAAAAAAAAAAAAAAAAAAAATAAAGGGCATTTCATCTACTATATCTTAATTGCCATAACATTTAAAGAAGATACATGATTCCCTTAATTCAAAAGGCTAATGAATCATTTTTAATCATACAAAAATGTCATGTCCTATGGTGGTAAGCAGCCTAAAAAGCCCAGGAGAAGTTGGTAGGCATATGCTGCCTTGCTCTTTCCATAGCGTGAAAAAAATGCATGAGCTTACTGCTGGCTCCTGACTGCACATGTCAGTCTTAACTTTGGGGAAGTAATCATTTGCTCCTCGACTCATTCCTCTCTTTTCGTCATTTGATTGCAGATTCCAGATAGGTTTGGTTGCCAGTAATTACTTTTATAACTAGAACTCACTTGTAATGCATCAGGTTAATGTAAATGGCATTCTGTACAGACACTCATCATCTTCTCTAACTTCTCTCCCATGCCAATGTAATACTATTTCCTTAATGCTAACCAAACAGTGATCTCTTATCTTTTTTTTATTTTTTTGTTTTGACAGTGGGTATGTGGGAAGGAACAATTTACATTTTTCCAGCTCCTCACTCTCCTTCACTATGTTTATTAAATCTGTATGTGCTACTTTTATTTTTAGTGCCAATGGATTTTTCTTCTAATTACAGCAATCTGATTTCAGTTTATTTAAATGCTGGTTTATGTTTATGCTATCCCCTGGTATCAATTTCATTCCAACTAGATCCCAGTCTAACTTAATTACTTGTAGTCTTGTCATTCCAAACTAATGCTAATTAAAACAGTTTTATTACTGGAAGGTATTAAAGATTAACCCCTCCACTGTTCTGTAGGAAAGAAACTAAAGTGAAGGTGAGGAAAAAGAAGGTTTAAAAAACCAGAGAAATAAGTGCATAGGAATGTCCACTACATCTGTTTCATTTGATCGCATAGTGTGCTGTAGTTGCCTAAGGTCCACAGCCTAGTTTTATTGCCTGTTCTGGTCAGCTCTTCCTGTTCTCACCCCTGTTGTTTCCATTTCCTCCTCTTTAACCTTGTCTGGGTGCAAGAGTTGCAGAAGATGAAGGTGCACATCTACTGGTAGCCAGCCTCTCCTCTCTTCATGTCCCCATGTCCCGCTTCCTCCCCCCCCTCCCCCCCACCACACCTCTCCACACCTCCTCCCAGTTGTATCTCACTTTCTCTACCTCCTCCTCTTCATCACATATCCCACTCTTTGCCATTCTCTCAAATCACACACTTGTTCACATTCAAGAAAAACAGTGTTTTAATCCAGTCATCCTCCCTGCAGGCTTAGCAGGGATGAAGATCTCTGTCAGTACATTGTTCACTGCTGTTCGATTGTGTCCAGAAGAAGACGAAGCTGAAGCACTGGCCAGCCTAAGCTTTTAATAGCAAACTCTTTGCAACCAAAGAGAAATCAATCCTCATGAAGGTGTGTTGAGGTGAGTTTGAGTTAGATGTTAGGGAAAGTTTCTTCATTCAGCAAGTAGCTGAGCACTGGAACAGGCTCCTAGGGAAGTGGTCACAGCACCAAGTGTGCTGTTCAGGAGCTCAAGAAGCATTTGGGAAATGCTCTCAGGCACATGGTTTGCATTTTGGAGCTATCCTGTGCAGAGCCAGGAGCTGGACTCAGCGATCCTTGTGTATCCTTTCCGGATAATCTACAAGGTTTTTTTTTTTTCTATGTGGATTTGAGATGATAACAGAATATATTGCAATAACAGAATATATTGCTATGACTCTTCAAGCAAACTAGGGGAGTTAGTAGGCTGATAAAGCACCAGCTGAGTGCAATTATGTCCTGTGCAGTGCTTGTAAACTTTACCTGCCTCTTCAATGCTTCTCATAAATCCCCCTGACTACAGCATACCACTGTGGCTTCCCAAAATCCCTCCCCATCTCAGAGAGAGCTTGATTTTCCTCTACCTTATTCCTAAGTTCACATTTGCAGAAATGGTAATAAACTAACTCAGTTATTTTAAGAAAATCCCCAAGTCCTTACTCTTTAATACTAAAATAACACCACATATATCTTAACAGGCTTACATATGCACATGTATGCAAATGGCCACAGTATTGTACTCAGGTGTTTGGCTTACCAGCACAGTTTTTTGGTTGGTTGCCAGGTAACTGGAACACTTCTGATACACATGTGCAGAAGACATACTTAATTGTTTTTCACGTGTACCCAAATTAGGAGCTGGTAAAGGCTACTGTTATTTCTGCTGATGAGAAAGTGACATCTGTGGGAACACAGAAAGCTACAGAGTGTGTCTGTCTGGGGCTAATTGATTTATAAAACTTGCCGACAGACAGATGTGAACAAACACTTCTGACAAACAGCATGATTATAAATTAGCTTTTTCTTTTTATAGGAGGTAGGCTAAAAACACACAGCAAGGATAAGTAATGGGTGCGGGAGACACATTATTTATTTTCTGCATCCAATGAAGCACAGCAATTGTACTCTTGTTCTGTGGGCTGGTTTCATGTTGGAGTCTGGGAGTAGGGGAAAAAGAGCTGAAGAATTAGGATGATCTCTACAAAATGGGAAGCATATTGCAGTATCCCAGGAAAAGATATAAATATGATCTCTCTGAGCTCTCTGTCTGAACTTGTGGGTTTTAGCTAAAGTGGATAGGTCTGATTGTTATTAAGGAATTCTGTGCTGTTTTCCTTAATGAAATTCACTCCTACAGAGACCAAGCAACTTAATTTCAGGATTTGTGCATTAGAGGAGAAGAGAGTGTGAACTTCATCACATTGCTTTGATACGTAAATAAAGTTGTGCAATTCCTTTGAATTGTTTCTTAAGTCAATGAACAACACAACTGGTTTCCCCAGGAGAAGAATGGAGGGTGTAAAGGGAGGGATGAGCCTAACAGGCAACTGAAGTCCTCTGTGGGTTTATGTGAATGCTGAGACTACTCTCTAAAATAACAAAGTTCTTTCCTCAATGTCCCAGAAGAAGATTACAGGGAAAAAAAAATAGAAAAAAAAATCCTACCTCTTCATATCTACATGAAGGAAAAAGAGTTCCACACACTATTGTCTAGATGGGTTTCACTTCATTTTCCCATATATAAGCAGGAGGCAATAAGAAATAGAATTGAAATTAAGTTGTCTCAAAGTAGTGGAAATGAAATTTTTATAGGTATTAAACGTGAAAACAGACCACAGAAATTCACAACAAAGATTACATTGTCTAAACTCATTGGTAAAGCAAGTGGAGCAATTTAAAATAAAGGTAAAAAGGAATTTTCTTATCATCCCTTAAGCTCCCAACATCCCTATGTGCTCCTATTTGTGTTCTACCAGTCCCATTACCAAGCATGAGGCAGCAACAACTGGGACTAGTAGAAAGGAGTATGCTGTGTATGCCTGCATTTTATACAGAGGGAAAGCTTGCCATCCATCATCACAGTTCCAGAGGGAGAGGTAATGCTGAATCTTTCCTCTACAGTACTTTCCACCACCACGCAAAGAAATCTCAGTGAGAGAGAGCACACGAGTGCTAAGTGCACCAACACAAGGGTAGAAATGGAAAAAAAAAAACCTCACAAAAGTCATTACTCATCAATCTTCAGATTTACAGCCTTCAAGGTCTGGGAGGGTGGGGGCTCAGCACAGGCAGCAGCAGCAGACACGGCTGCTCCTCAGCTAAGGCATGACCTTTCCTGACTGCCCAGCCCTGGGTATGTAGATGATGGGAGAAGGGCAGGGAAAGTTCCTGCTGCTCACTTCTTGGGGTGCTGCCCTTGTACAGCTGCCTTGTACAATTCAAAGCAGCCACACTCAGCATTGGATCGGTGAAGGGCAGTGAGCAGCCAGCAGCAATTCTGGCAGCCAGTGAGGGATTTTTCAGGACGAAAGCTGAGTGCAATCAAGGAGAGGTAGGCAAAGCAATCCCTAGACCAGTGGCTTCTGGGAACACGTAGATACGGAGGCAGAACCTTGCAGGCAGAGGCTTGCTGGGTTCATGAGGGTTCATGGTGTTTACCCTGCTGAGGGTCTGTGGTGCAGTGAGATTTAGTACTGAGGATCCTGTTACCCTAATTGGAATCCAGCAGAACCTGGTATGAGGAAGACAAAATACAAGCAAAATGTGGTCCCAAAGCTTATATAGACTCTCTAATCTAGGCTGAAATCTTGGCAGACAGGACATGCCAGTGGGACACAGGACTTCGAGTATTCCTGGGAAGATGATGTTAATTATTCCTGTCATTAAGAGCAGCAGGAAATGAGTCTTTGAGAGCAGCTTGTCTTACATACACACACACACACACACACACACACAGGTGCAAGCCAAGGGGGGCTTTAGGAGAAAAGGTTGTTGCTCAGTGTAAAGGAAACTAAGTCAATATTATCTTTTAATAACAAATCCAAAAGGAGGCAAGCTGTCCCAAAGAATGAGCCAACAGAAAACACAATTCACAGGAATATGACAGATAAAGGGGCCTCAGTTGAACAAATTAGCATGTGCAAATATTTGGGCTGATGATCTTGATGGAGATTTAAATTGTAGAGACCACATTAATAAATTGACATCCCAAACTGGAGTTGCATAAAAATAAACCTTTCCCAATCCAGGAATTGCTTTTCCTGCCTTGTTTTCTTTCACTTAGTAGAAAACATGTTTCCTTCATGCTGTGAGAAACAATCTTTTTTTTCATCCCTGTGCTTGCTCTCACTTTTCTGATGACTACTCTGAGTTTAATAAGATGCTGTCAGACATGTGCAGTTAAACCTGGGGTTGCGTTTCTGTTTTCTCTTGTTCTTGCACATCACAATTCCAGCGGTGTCGCTTTTACAAGGCATGATGTGACTCCTCACAGGAACAGTGCAAGACAAAACCAAGGTGTTGATGGAGCACTGAAGCATCCCTCCCCTGCTGTGGGACATATGTGCAAGGAGAAGATCTCCTGTAGTCGCTCTTCATTTTAAACCCACCCGGGTTTTTCCAAAGTGCTCTCTAAATAAACAAGGCAGGAAGAATTATGTTTTATATGCATGCAAATTCCACAAGTTACCTTTTTTCTTTTCCCCTATAGAATCATAAAAAGGCTTGGGTTAGAAGAAGGTATCTTAAAGATAATCTAGTTCCAAGCCCCCTGCTGTTGGCATGAATGCCACCCACTAGATCAGATTGTCCCATTCAACCTGGCCTTGAACATTTCATATGCTTTCATCTTCCATGCTTTTGTATGTGTAATACAATTAATGCTAGGATCACCTGAATGGGAGGCAAATTATGCACCCAAGAAGAAAAGGAGGGTCTGAAACAAACTAGTTCTGCTTTGATTTGTTTCTTGATCCCAAGAAGAGAGAAGATGAAGAGCAATCCTTGCTGTTAAATGGCCACCTTGGTCTTTCTTTTTACTGTCATAAAGGAAGGAAAAAAAAATAACGCAGGAAATTCCTGCGCTCCGGTGTACGGTTAAGTCACAACTTTCAGGAGTGAATTAGCCTGCTAATGTCATAATGTCTGTTAAGTCAGTTAGAGCAAGGCAGCAAGGCTCTTGCTTTTGTACTTATTATGCTTATCTCAATTGCTATTCACAGTCTGAAGCCTCACTTCCCTGCCATTTTATACTGATCACTGTGCTAGACTGAGGAAAAGCTTATGACCATATGGTAGCATTTGGCTGCTCACCCATTCTCAGAATTTCACCCAGTTCTCATTGACTTTCAATGGCATCTGGATGACTAATTGCCACAGGCATCTCTCAAAGGCACAGCTACAGCACCCCAAAGTATGCAGGCTACTTGCAAGTCTAACCACACAAAACAGCAGGTTCCTGCCTCCAGGCACTTGCACCTACTGTTAGATGTTTATCCTGAAGTGGTAAAGATAAGTCAAGCAAGGCAGAGTGGTTATGGCAAGTCTCAGGCCACAATGTGTAGCTGGAAGTTTTAGGAAGAGCTGGGCTTGTCGAATGAACATCATCATGCCCCTTACAGTGACCAGCACAGAGGTAGCAGAAAAGGTGCTGAGCAGCCTGTGCCTTGAGCTGCAGGACTTATTTTGTGCTGTGCCACTGATGTCCAGTAGAGCCTCATTTAATCCCTGTGCCATTTTTCTGTACTAGGTCACAAAGTGTTGGGAAAAGGACAGTGTTGAGGGCAGTCTTCCATAATCCATGCGCAAAGGAGTTTGTCATGGAGATTCTGGCATTGGTTGGAACCTGACCTGGAAAAACTCTGGGAGAAATAATAGCAGCAAGTATTTCTGTGTTCTCAAAAGAATAGTGTGGACTCATCTGCACTGTGTGAGCTGACAGTCCCCACATAACTGACCTGAAAGTGGCTACACTTGGTTTTGTCAAGGTTTTTTTTCCTTCACAGCCCCCCAGTTTCTGCAGGGCAAAGGAAATCCTTTTGAAGAAGATGATTCAGAATAGAGGAAAACTGTGTGTTGTGTGAACAACTATGTGAGGCAGGAAAAAACAAAAAAGAGACTTCTTCTATCCTAAACAACAGCAAGACCATTGCTGAGGTCAGAATGGCCAGGGCTGTAAAAAGCTTCTAAAAATGTGTGTGCTGCTGTTGAATTGCTTTGCCTTTGTCTGCAGAGCTTCTCAGGGAATTGTATTCAATCTCAACTTTTATGAAGACGAGCCCAGTGAAGATTTGGTCTACAGCATTTCTGGCTGTAGTCTGAAATATTGCTAAGGATGTCTTTAAAGATTTAAAAGGAATTTAGCTTTAGTATTGTTTGTGATTATTGTTGGGTTTTTTTCCAAACCACAGAATTGCTGAGAGGTTTTATACCTTTTCTATTTTCTTCCTTCAAAGATTACGGATAGACTCGTCACCTAATTATTTTGTTTCCATCTTGTAAACAAGATCTGGGGAATAAGATAGCAAAGAACACATTTCTGCTTGTATCTCACAACATGCCTACACTGAAAGAAATTATACATAACAAAATTTCATTCCAATTTCCTGTAACATGGCACCCTGTGAAATGGGAAATAAAAAAGAGGAGATGCTGTTAGACACGGTCTGTTCTGTGTAGTTCTACTCTGCTCCAAAGGAGTGCTAAATGGAAAGTTTCAGTTTCAATAAACCTTCATTGATATATTTAGTAATATTAATAAATTATTCAAATAGAAAAAGAACAAAAGTTCCCATGAAAATATACACAGATGTTATTTAAGCAGCCCTTGCCTGGAATATAAGAAAGCCAGGTTTCTCACTTCTGGAAATCTGAAAAATAAGTTGACTATGAAGCACAAAAAAAAGGTTATTTATTTGTTTTTTTATTTAATTCATCTTTCTTTTCCAAATTCACTCAACACCAAAGAAAGTAAGTGTTTAAATGGTCATTTTTACAGTTAGGTTTTAAAAATTTTTTCTTGCAGTGTAATTTTAGTTGGCTGTGCTCCTTCAAAAACAGCTGGAATAATGGCCTATCTGCATATAGGTTCAAAATATAACGTAAAACATGTAATATACCACATATAGATGTTATATACATCATCTGTTGTATAAATTTAAAAAAAACCCAAAAAACCAACAAGCATCTGCAATATTTCATTCATTTCATAGTCTGGAAGCCATCTCATGAGCTTGAGAGAACCTCTGTTGAGATCATGGGTTGAAGACATACATTCCTAACATAAATATTGCTACTCCTCAAATACATGGTTCCTGCACTGTCTAAAGAGACTGATAATAACACCCTGTGGTTATCAGTGCAAAAAAAGGAATAGTTTGAATTTTAAAAAAATGCTTCCCATAATCAAATGTTAAATAAAGCATTACCATAGACAAAGTTATGGTTTTTACTATGTCAGGTTGTATATATCAAGAAAAGTGGGGGATATAAATAAAACCTCCCTCATTAGACCTGCAGCCTGAGGACGGGAGGGGTATAAGCACCACCACACATTTCCTGAGATTTGCAAAACCAAAAAATGCATGAGTGACATAAATCAAGGCAAGTCTATGAAGCACTATTTAATATTTTGGTTTTCCTTAGTAAATATTCTCCCTTAAATGTCTGACTTCCAATAGGAAAATGCAAATGGGGGCATTTGCCCTTGATGCTTCAGGCTTGCATACAAGAAAATGCCTGAGTCCAGATTTGGCAAGAAAGAAACAGTCATCCTGATTTCAAAGGAAATCTCTCGATATTGGGGCATCTTTAAGGTCTTAAAGATATCCACGGGATTCCAATACACATTTAATCATCTGCCTATGCATTATTTCTGAAGTGGGCCCAACAGCATAACTAAAGTTTTCTGAAAGTCTGCAGTCCCTACAGACCTCAGGCTGTGCTTTCCCATTATCTCACCATTTTTTCTTGAGATTTTGGCAGTGATCTGTGCATGTTAGTGCTGACTTTGAGCAGGATGAGAGATCACCCACTTTGGAAATGCTATGAGTTTGCAGTGCCCAGCTGTGCTCACGATTTCTGCTCTCCCAGTTTTCCCTCTATACGGAGGATCTGGAGGCATCAGGGCTCATGGGGAGCCTCCTATCTGAAGTCTTCCACAAGCATCTCCACCTCCACAGAACTCAAATCCACACAGCAGCCAGCCACCTTTGCCTTTTCTTTATATAAAGTCTATAGAATGTAATGGATTTCTGAATAAATGGTGTTCCTGTAGCTTTTCCTCCAACAATTTCTTTTTGCTTATAAATTTTAAGCTCAGATTCAATTACATTAAATGCGCAGATGAGCTGCTGGACTCTAATGATGGCTGAGCATGGAAATATAATTCCATGCTTTTACTGGTCATTTCACCCAAAGGTGATGTCTTTTAAGACTGAAAGGAATTAATCAAAGAAAAAGGTGATGGGAGAAGTCAGCCTCCTCTTACTGCCTGCTGCCAGTTCAGGGAGAAGTGAAATGAGCTGTCAGAGCTCAAAGGGAGTATGAGAGGGAGACATGCCTGTAGTTCACTGTGTACCTTCTCTCTAGAGCCTCAGGAGGACATTTTGATGGTGCAGTAATCAGAAAGATGAATTCTCTGGTGCTCTGAACAGACTGCCAAAAGGCAAAGCCCTCCCTTTGCTGCCAAACCCTTATGTGAGCAGTGTTCAGGCAATGACAAATCTTACAGAACCCCATGTGTGCAAAAGGGAACCAACCCCAACACCTTTCTCACTGGTGCTGGATAATGCCCTGCCCCTGAGTGTAGCACAGGACCTTCATTGACAAGAGCACTTAAATTAATAATGAATTTCTTGCCATAAAGGCCACCAACCTATGCCACACAAGGCTGCAATTTATTTTGTCCATGCTGCTCTGAAGACTCTCTCCTGCTCTGAAGACTCTCTCACCAGCAGCAAGCTTCAGTGATAAAAAAAAAATTAATAAAATCAGAATCAGAGAATGGTTCAGGTTGGAAGGGATCTTAAAGATCATCTCTTTCCAACCTCCCTGACATGGACAGGGACCCTTCTAGCAGTAGAAGCATTAAGGGTAAATCTGATCACGTGTTAATGTACTAAAGGTAAGGTGCACTTCACTTCCAAAGATGGAAGGAAGCATGTATTTATGCTTTAAAATCAAGGGAAATAAGGATAGCAGGTTAAAATGCTTCTGTAAGATAGAAAAGCTAGGAGGAATGATTTTTTTTTTCCCCAGGAAATCACTACTTGAAAATTTCATGGATAACACAGCCACTTGAATAATGAATAAAGCAGACTGGTTTAAATGCAGTGAAATTGCCCTCTCCTCAGCTTTCTTTTAATCTTTTGTGGCCCTACAAGGAGCCTTAGAAGAGGCAGCCCTGTGACATGATAATCCAGCCTTCTCCAGCAGCTGAGCTTAATCAGACAGTAAGACCTGAAGCCACTATGCTACGTTTTCAAGCAGGAGCCTCAAATTCACTTTTTCATGGCTAAACACTTGTTGATTTTACATCCCCTGAATTAAAACATAGAAAAACCCCAACAAAACGAATACTAACCACAAACCACGTAAAGGACTAAATCCACATTGTCAATAGCTCCTTAATTGCTAACTTGAAGGTCCATAGCAGTCCTGATTATCACTCAAGTTATTTCATAAATGCATGTTGATTTTGAAATTGTAATGGTGCTGAATTAGCAAATGGATTGAGAATGGCAGAAGAGTTTTCTGTGTCAGGGGGCTCTACATTACGAGTTATAAGGTTTCCCTTTCCCTGTATAACTCCTGGGATTGCAAAACATTTACCAAAAATTAATTTCTCATCACTCAGAACACCCTAGGATGTAATCTGATGTCTGTGTTTCACAGAAATTAAAACCACAGCTTTAACAAACTGATGGCTTCCGTGTATCTTGCTGCGAGGTCCACTGCAGCATTAAGACCAAGAAAGCTGATTTTAATAGAAATTTATAGACACATATTTTTCCACGGGGCTGTGTCTTGTTATTAGTTACTGGTGTGCCTAGAAATGAGCAGACTCCAGCTAGAGTCTCACTTTCAGCCCTCTCCTGAGATTCTGCACTTCCCTCTTGCAAGTGGGGAGCTCTTCCTGAGCCCCCCTGGCTTAGATTGTTCAGAGGGTCACCTTCACTGCAGGACCCAACAACCTTTGGGACTGCTATTTGACTGAGAAAGGGTAGCAGGGTCATTGACAAAAAGAGAAAGAGAATCATGGAGTCATTTAGGTTGGAAAATATAAGATCATGAAGTCCAACAATTAACCCCACACTGCCAAGTCCACCAGTAAACCATGTCCTCGAGTGACACATTACTCATGCAAGATCAGTGAGATTACATGAACCTAATTTTTGAAAAAAGAAGCCTAAACCCAGATTCTTTTGCTTTTTATCTGTACATTGCACAAATCTTGGTAATTTTTATTTTTGTATTTTTTTCTGGTGCAACCAGACAGACTATAAAACTAGAGTCTGGTCCTTGGCAGAGAACTCAAGTGATTGGGAAAGCCTGTGACTGGTTAGACTTCCCTGCAACAGCAGGGATTTAATGTATTTCTCCCTTGCTGTAGAGAGCTTTTGAAAGAACTGAAATAAGCTTTAAACACTTTTGCTTTTTTTCTTAATCAAATGGGCCTAAAGAAATCAGGACAAAGCATGCACAGTTAGCAACTGATTTTCCTTTAGGGAAAAAAAATAAACAAGATGAACATACACCTTCAAAGAACCAGCTTGATATTACTTGAAATTATATTGCAGAGAGTGGAACCAAATTCTGGCATTAGTTTTTTATATACATTGAATATTTGGTCATCTTATAAAGATGAAGGAACTCTGGTGGCACCAAGCCAGCTATACACACTAGAAAAGCATCCAAGCAGCCATGTTATTATTTAATAATCTATTAGAGAATATCATCCCACTGTCGAGGTATACTTTTGGTCAGCCTGATAAAGATGGAAAAATAGATTTCCATATGTTAAGGGTTGACTTGAAGCTCCTCTGAATTAGATCATAATTATTAGAAAAAATTTCATTTCCAAAAGAGTTGTCAAGCACTGTAACAGGCTGCCCAGAGAAGTGGTGGAGTCACCATCTCTTGGGATTTTTAAAAGATGGGTGGATGTGGCATTTTAGGACATGGTTTAGTGGTGGACTTGGCAGTGTCAGATTAATGGTTGGACTTGATGGTTTTAGAGGTTTTTTCCAACCTAAACATTTTGTGATTATATTATTCTAGGATATTTACAGGGTTAAAAATCTCCTCTGGAGAAGCCAAAGCTGATGAATATATTAGCTTAACTCAACTCCATTTCCCTCCTGACTGTGCAAAAAGGAGCTACACCAGCATGCCCAAAATGGGAATCAATTACTCCTCCTCCTCATGCTGCTAAATATTCAGGTCCTGTTGGTGCATCTCCTCCTGTTTGGCTCCAGTTCTCTTGCAGGTTAGCAAGGAAATCAGATGCAAATCACATAGGTGATTCCTCAGTGGGAGGACAGAGCTGTGGCTGCCAAGGAGGAGGCAGGCTGCCCTTGTGTTTCTCGGAGTCACATAGCGCTTAGCCACACAGCTCCCATTGACTTTCAAATGGGAAATATGTAGATGCAAGTAAGAGTTATGGAAATGTAGCCTTTTACTGTATCATTAGTTTTTTGTTTCCATATGACAGAAACTCATGATTTATTTTTGAATATTTAAGCTGTGCCAGTGCTTTTTTTTTTTTTTTTTTCTGTTCTTTTGGTGAGCGTGAAATAAGCAACCCCAAAGTTTGGCATGCACCATAAAGAAGCTAACACAGCTGAAGATCATTGTGAAGGGTCTCTTTTGCATATCATCTAATCTAATTGCAGCATATGTAGTCTCCTTAAAGTACAGGAATATGGAAGTGGTCACCTGGGTTGTATTTCTCTCTGCTGGACAAATCAATTAGTCTATATGCATCATCTTTAAAGTAGAAATGATGCTTCATTCACATAGAAACTTTCAGCCTTTTTCAAGCCTTGAGGAGTGCACTTATATTTTTGGATTCAGTATAACATACTATCTAGGCCATATACCGATATCAGCAAGCTTGAGACTATTATAGTTGCTTCACTCACACCATCCCACTAACCATCTTTTATTGCCACTTTTGTCTGTGGTTTAAGACTGGGCTACATGGGACGCAGTCAGCAAGATTTTCTGTCCTCATGTTAACACCAAAGAAAACTAGAAATTAACTCCACTAAATGCAAGGCTCCATTCAGTTTCAAACTGAAACTGAGCTGCACCAATATATATATATTTATCTCTTGAAAACCTTATGCAATCCTGAACATTTAGATTTAGCAGAATCCCTCATCTGATGGTTTGGTTTATCTTGCTCCAGCCAGCAAAGCAGTTGAGCTACTTAGTAATTCTGATGAAATTACTGCTGAAAAGCAGAGGCAGGTGTGTCTCTCTGAATCATGTCCTTATCACAAGAAATTCAGGGGCTACCAGATGATCTGACCAAAGAGCTCAGAAGGATCATTTCTCTTAACTAGGCTTTTCTCAGAGGGAAATGGCTATTTGCATATTTTACCAGAAGTATCAGGCTTTTATTAGTTATAAGGAAGAATAATGGTATCTGCCTATATATTATCTGTCCAGCAGTACCTATCTATACCTTATTTTACTATTCAGGACACTTTGCTGAAGCCTCTACCCTTCTGCAGAACTAGAAATTCCTGGCCTCATCCTTTTCTTAATTAAGTGACAATAAATCCTGAACAGTTTCACCGAAACCATCAAATTTCTCTCTTTTTTTTTGATGTAAAACTGGTGGGGAGAGACAAGAGGGCCCTTGATTCTAATAATTCTGTCTTTAAAACAGTCCATGGGCCTTCGCCATACAGCCCCTCTCTACTACAGACTGCATTCCAATAGGAATCTGACACATAGTATTTACAAAGAGTGGGGCTAAACTGTTTTGGTGGGGTTTGTTTGTTTGTTTTTAATGGAGCAGAGCTAAATACTAATATATTGGCACGTGCTGCCAAGGGAAGTAGTTGATTCACCAGCCTTGGAGAGGTTTAAAAGACATGTAGATGTGCCAAATAATTTACTGCACACACTCTCCAAGTTTACAGAAGAATTTGGGTTGAGTTTGATGTTTTGTCACTAACTCAGAAGAGCTAAAACTTTGGAAAAACAGGTGGGTGAAACAGTTTGCAAAGAAAACAGTCAATTTTGTAACAGTCTGAACCATTATCTAACCTGTCTCTTTGAAAGGCTTGGGACAGACTATAAAAACAGACTGCAATTACAGAAGAGGAATGAAATGAATATAGTTTGTATGTTAGGAGGATCCTTCTTTCTTCCTGAAGCCTCTACAAAAAATATAATTTGTGCTGGCATTGACCTGCTTTTGAGGGGGATCTTGTATTTCTTTACTTCACAGGTTCCCAGAGGCTTTTGTGTGGCATTAATATTGGTAATGACAGAGTGTCTTTCCCTAATAAGATATAATGGAGGTGAAAAATAATTTCTATGGCTTCTGCAAGGAATAAGCACTGTGTTCAGATCCTGAAAATTCAGCTGTTTGTTATCCTCCTGCAGCCATAGGACAAATTGAAAATGTGCATGTGAGAAGCTGGACAGGTGGAAGGGAAACATGCCTGGGAGAAGGGAACGCACAGCCCTTGTTCCCACATGTGCCTGAGTCTCAAGGTGTTTATTGCCCTTGCTATCAATAAAAGGCTTTACAAAACTTTTTTTTCCAGAATACCTTCACCAATTTTTAAAATTTCTTTCTCTCTTTTTTTTTCCTAATACCTGCCAAGCTCCTTTCTTAAGGATATATCAAGAAATTCTTCACAAACAATTTTTTTCAGAAAAAGTAAAATGCAGGCATGTTGGCACCTATTTTGGTTACCTAGAAGCAAAGGTGCTGAAACTGAAGGAAGGAAGGGGAAGAACCAGTTTTTAAGCTAGAAAATACAGAAACTTACAGGGTTTGCAGGCACATAACCTTACTCCATCTCCAAGTATGTGTTTTGTTATCCCAAACTGGTGAGGAAGATGAAATCAGTGTTCACAATCTGGTCTTGCAGGTGCAGTCTGAGGGTTTCATCCCTGTGATCTCCAATTGCTCTTCATCCTTTCTTTCATTCTTTATTCTCCCTTCCTCTGATGATGACAAACAGGGGCACAAAGAAATAGGGAGGAACAGAGTGAAGTGCTTCTTTCCAGCAGCCACTCAAATTTCAAGCAGAATACTGAAAGAACCAGTACAAAGAAACAGAGCTGTTGTTTTTCCCCCTGCTTGCTCCTTGTTAAGCTTCACAGCTACACAGGTGCTCTACTTTGAAAGAGAAACGGCAACAAAAACATCCACTCACTTTTCTAACTTGTTAATTAACCTTTTTGCTTTCCCTGTCTATATTTCTTTCCTCCAGTGCTCTCATTCCTAATATTACCTTTTGTGAGACAAGATGGTGGAAGATGAGACAAAATGGCAGAGGAATGAACTACCATTGACTGGGAATCCTTTCAAGCAAAACATGTTGAGAGCATATGCAAAGGTGCTGCCTCTCAGATCATTCCTTTGGCAGCAGGATGTGATAGGCAAAATCAAACCAATATTCAGAGATTTTCAGCTGCAGATCTCAATAACTGCCAAGGTTTTTATCGTTGTTTTCCAAATGGGAAAGAAAGAGAAAGAATTTGAGAACATATGGTGATAGAATAATGAATAGGTAAACAGACTCCTTCTGGGCTCTGTCCTTCATTAAACTGAAAGGAAATTAACAATCTTAGATTCAGTATTATAATAATGGACATTGACCATGATTTCATGACCAGAAAGGAGCTACTGCAAAGATCTTTAGCCTCCTTCTCTCAAAGCTGATGTACAAAAGTAAAGTTTGGAAGACATATATCAAAACTCAGCACTGCGTTCTGCAATTTTGCTACCCAATGTGTTCCCACTCACTCCTGTTGAGTGAAGATCAAACAAATCATGGAATAGAGAGGTCAAAACTCAGTTTTACCACCAAATGCATCGCTTATCTGCAGATGTCTCATTCACTAGGAAGCTGCAATTCTAAAAATGTATCTATAAAGATGATAATAGATACAAGAATCTTGTTGTTTACCAGGATATTTTTCTGACCCTGAGGCCATTCACAATCATATTAATCTTAACTTTGGAAATATATTATGTGTTCAATTCAGCTAAGAACAAAATAATGAGCAGTATCCCAGCAAGTATTTGGTTACCTCCTCATCTGTTTACCATGTGGGGACACATGGAAGAAGATCTGTTGCTGAAAAAGACACTTCCTTTTATTGCACTGGTTGCCAGCACCCCTGAAGTTTAAAAAAATTAAAAAATGGGAAAAGTAATTAAAGCATGCTAGGCCTAATTACTTTCCTGCCTGCTTTGACAGTGTTTTGGTGGGGAGAAATCATAGTACTTCAAACCCCCATGTCTGCTTAGGAACTGCAGTCCCCAAGCCTTCTGCTGAGTAGAAAGCTGGAATTCTCTCTTCTTAGCTGGACAACCTCCTGCTTTCATCAAGAAACTTGACATTTTCCATAGCCAGCTCCACATGATGCTCCTTCCACAAGGTACTATTTGAGATCCAGGGATCTGAAGAGGAAAATACAAGTTTATATTCTCAACATATTAAGAATGTTATTAATTGGATGTTGTTTGTTGGAGAATGCTGAGGATATTTAAACTTAGAGGGTAAATACTCAGACATAAACAAGATTGTTGGAAGGCAGAGGATGGTTCATGCTGAACAGTTCCTGTAACTACTCCAAAGTTGGCTATATTAGAGGTATAAAGGTTGATCCAGAAAAGCCCTGGAAACATCATAGTAGTAATACTAATACACCAAAACCCAGAAGAAAATCTCTGACAAAGAGTGGAAGAAAATGCAAAATCCAAAAGGGAAGAAAAATAATGGCAAGAGAAATTAGAGAAAATTAATGTGAAAAGCAAATAAATTAAATAGTAATAACCATGCATTGTAGGGCAAATATCTACTATATTGCTTGGGGAACTATTTTCTAAAAGAAAACAAAAAACTACCAAACAACCAAAACCCAAAAAAACCAACAAAATCCAACCAGATTTGAAGCCAGGGTAAAAAAAGTTTTTGAAGTAAGGGGAAAATGAATATTTCAGGAGAAGTACTTTTTTCCCATTTCTCGTCACTCCAGCTACATCTGGAATACTGCATCCAGCTGGGCCCCCAACAAAAGAAGGCTGTTGACAAACATCAGGGAGTTCAGCATAGGCCACCACAGTAATCAGGAGGTTGGAAGAGGTTGGAGCACATGATGTACGAGGAAAGGCTGAAAGAGCTGGGTTTGTTCAGCCCGGATACTCAGCAGGGATTTCATAGCTGCCTTACAGCACTTCTGAGCAAGTTTTTTAAGAAAACAGAGCCAAGTTGTGATGCATGACAGGGAAGGATCCATCTGGATTAAAGGGAAAAAAAATCCAGTATGAGATATTTAAGCCCAAATAAATTGTGGGATCTCCATCCTTTGAGATTTTCAAGGCCCAACTGAAAGAATCCCTAAATAATCTGTTCTCAGTTCAGTGTTGATGCAGCTGTGAGGAGGAACATGGGCTGGAGACCTTCTGAGGTCCCTTTCAGCCTACATGATCATCTAATAATAGGAAAGCTTCAGCAGAAACATTTTAGATAAAGCAATCTGGGAGACAGAAGAGATAAAAAGCAGAGCGAAAGGCTGATGTTACTGGTATATAGGGCAATCTAGATACAGGCCAAAATATTTGGTATTTAAAATGAAACTTTGGAAAAGAAGCTTTGGAAAAGATGCAAACATAAAAAAAGAGCTATGGGGAAGGATATCAGATTATAGTCAGAATTATACTCTGTGAATTTCTTCTTTCTAGTATAAAGAATAAAGTGTAAGGTGAAAAGTGGTCTAGGTTAAACCATGATTTTCCTTTGCTTCTACCTTTTGAATAACCATGGAGGGATAGATTTTGCGGAATATGACCCAGTGCTTTTCTTTCTACCCTTCACAAATAATTTTGGTTCATATTTGGTTTTGACCCAAGTTAGCATACTTTGCACATCTGTTTTAATGGAACAGCTTATGCAGATGAAACCTTTTTGTTGTCATCCTTCTTATCATCAAAAGCATATATATACTACGTTGATGCACATTGGCTCTTGTGTCTTCAGGCCTATCAGTAGTCTTCTTTTTATGTGAAGTGGATAATAGGAGAAGCTGACAGATGAACCAGAATATGCAGCTGAAATATTTGGATGGGTTGTAACAAAGTTTGGCCAGTACTTGCTTCAGAAAATGCCATAGTTACTAGAGGTGTAGACTTTTTTTTTGATAACAGCCAGAAATTGTCATTCACTTTGCACTGGGGCATACTCTGATTGCTTTTTCAGTGTTTGTACTTAACTCCTCATCAAGTTTTGCTGCTTCTTCGGAAACATTTGTAGGCATTCCTGAGGGTAAAGGGAGCTTTGGTCTGATTCTGTTGAGGCCAAGATTTTAACAAACTGTAGTACGTTTGACATTTAGAAAGAAAATATAGCTCACATACATCACCAAATAGTAGCAGCTTCACAAAATAACATTGCTATGACACTTTCTTTTGCATTGACTCTTATGTGTGTTCATTGGTTTAGGGATGTCCTGAAGTTTCATTCCTTGGAAGGGAAACTCAATCATTAAATTTGATGCCAAGCCTGTTTTGCAAGACTTTTCATTACAGTTGCTTTGCTACATAGCTAAGAAGTGCAATTGGGAACAAAAGATGGTACTTCCCACTCCTTGCTGACAACTCCTCAGACCTCACCATGAATTCTTTTCCATCTTGGCCCTTCTTTTATTTCCATTTGTAAGTTACAATGCGTGTATTAGAAAGATTGCCCTCACAGAGAGTGCTTGTGAACTTTTAAAGGAACTCATTGACAGGCTTGAATAAAACATCCATAAGTTCACCTGCCTGAGCTCTGTGCAACTGATTTGATCTTTCCAAGATCTGCATCTGATGATGATTTTGAGACATATTCTTGGATGAAGAATTTCAGTGTCATACTTCTGTAATTCTAAAAATGAAGAACTTTTTGCCTTTCCAAGTAATTCTAAATTTTGTGTAGCCTTACATGAAATCAAGTATTTTTTCCAGAGAAAATAAGGGTGCCTGTTATACATGCTAAAAAAATTCCACACATTCACTGACAAACTCCCAATAACATATTATGTGCATATGGGACCACAGGGAAATACAGTGTGGCATTCACATTCCTACCACCAGTCTGTAAGACTTCATCTATGTGGATTTGCAGGATGATGTGATTAGGAATCTGGTGTAAGGAACATGCTTTTCCACTGAATTTAAAGTCATGCTCCCAAGTGATGGTAGAAGTAATTGCTCTGTGTACTCAAGGACAAGTGGTCAGAGACTGGAGGTATCAGGTGATATTTGTACAATGACCAAGGAGCTCTCCTGCTAAGACAGAAGATGCCCTGTGAAGAACTTGCGACACTAAGGCTTATATCCACTATATTTTTGACACCTTTTATTTCAAGATCTCTCCATAAGATAGAGCCTTGAGGCCATCTGCTTTTTTGGAGACTCTTCTATGGTAGTCATTTTTAGGGATCCAAGTAACCTGGAAAGGAACATAGAGTCTTAAATGCAGTGGAGAAAAATGTTTCCTGTGATTTCCTCCACTTACACTTCATTGCAGCTGGTTACTATAGAGTTTTAGCTATTCTACAGACTCCAAATTTTGCCCAAATGTGGATAGTGCTGACAGATTGCCGGAAGCCAGATAGTGACAGAAAAAGCAGGACAGAGTATTCTCTGCTTCTAAGATGTGCAGGAGTGATTTGCTGGAGACGCTGAATTTCAGTACCCCATTCGACAGCCACCTTCATCTTATACTTGTGAAGTTGAATAAAGTGGAAGTGTTGCCTCCTGGGGTACATAGTCTACATGATTTGCTCAAACACCACTGAAAGCTCCAGGGCCCAAAATTTCTTGTGATGGGCTGGACAGTGCATGCCGCCTCTACTGCTGTTCTGATCCACACCTGACACTAGGAAACATTCACTGTTACAGAATCAAAAACAGCTAAAATTTCTGAGAAGACCAGAAGAAAAATGACATGAGAAAAGGAGAGAGAGGAATTAAAATTAACTCAGCTGCTTCATTTGGCACTTGATATTCCAAGGGATCAAGAGGAATTATATGAGAAAAATGCATAGAAGACATACTGTGCATTGCTGTTCATTATCAAATTAGGACATTTTATATCATGTTTCAACCTTCTTTCAGGCTTTGCCTTGTAATACGTGTGATTAGAAGAGAAGTAATATTAGCAATTTTTAGTGACTACTTAAAAGCAAAAATGAAAAAGGCACTTTTACAATCTTTTTAAAGAATAATTAATTAAATAGAGGGAGGTATAGTAAAGACACAAAACTCCATGCCCATGAAAACACAGTACAAAATTTCCAGGCCTCTGCCTTTAATTGCACACATAAGTCATTGTTCTCCAAACAAAAGAAGCCATGGAGTGAGTGTTTTATGTTTCATTGGGTCTTTATAAATTTCCATCACTCAAGATGAAAGACGCACCAAGTAATTGGACCTATTTTTTTTCTGGTCTAGCTGCCCAAGGTACTATTTTTCCCAACTGATTTATTTTAACTATTTTAGCTATTCATGATTATTCTCCTGTCTCACGATATGACACATTCACATGGTGCTTTTTCTCTGATGACCACAAATTCTTTAGGAAAGTAATTTATTTTACATCACTGTGCTGCAGAGAAGATGCTCTGCAAAAGACAGAATCAGACTAGTAGGTTGCTCAAAGTCTGAAGCCAATGGGTAAAAGAGTTAACTTTCTCTTTTGTATTTTATTATTAATTTGTAATTTATTTTTAAAAATTTGTATCTATATTATTATTATTATTTTGCTAATATTTCGCTTTATTATTTTTCTTATGATCTTATTCTTATTTATTTTTTCAAAAGTGGTGGGTAAAACTCTGTGCATTTTCTCCTCTGTTGTGCAAAACCACAAGATAAGTGCATGGTAGAAAATTTGAAAAAACTATCCTTGTTCCTTAATTAAAAAAGGACATTCTGAGTTGTTTTTTCATTTTACCAAATTTTGTCAAACAACAAGCCTTATAGAAGATATACGAGCTAACACAGAAAAACAATATTTACAGTCTTACTGTTTGAAAAGTACTGAGAACTGTTAGGAATAATTTTTCTGCCTGTAAATGAGAAAACAGGAGGATCCAGACAGAGCAAATATGCCTGAATGAATCACACATGTATGTGTGATTTCATTTTCACCATGGATTTAACTGAAGAACATATTCCTTTTCCCCTCCTCAAGTTTTTTCCTTAGCCCTCATTTTTTAACATACAACTAGAGAGAGAAGAGAAAATAAATAAGTTATGTGTGTCCTCCCCATGCATTTGGATACAGAGCTTGGAATGGAAGATGAGAAAAAGAGCTACAATGAGACTCTTGAACATAGGTGTCTCTGGGGTCAGCAGAGCTCAGTGATGAAAGGAACCATTAGGATTTATGATAAACATGAGGTGCACACAAACCAGACACAGTTAAATCCCATCTGTCCCCTGCAGACATGCAGATGATACATTTTCTTTCAAGTAGGCTGGTGACACTGTCAAGTATTGCCCCCCTGCCCAAGTACCTACCCCATGGCTTTTAACATAATTCCTTATGGAATTCCTTCTGTGAAGGGAACTAATCAGGAGCAGCAGACAGGGACTTCAGAAATTCTGTGGGCAGTATGTACCATGTAATAAGGATTACCTTGCTTTGCTTCACAGAAATAAGACATTATAACCATTAAAAAGTAAGCCAGTGGAGACAGCAAACCTCTATGCTTTGGGTTCCTCTATTTGCTTTCTGGTCAAAAAAACCAGAGGCAAAATTTATTTATGGAGCATAAATACATGACACTACTGATACTATCCCTTGACTTTATAGGAAAGTTTAATCAGGAAAAGAAAAAGGTGTCAGGCAAACTGGACCTTCCAACCACCTAATTAAGGATATGTTTGCATACTGATTTCAAGGCTGAGTACCTCTGTCCACGAGGTTGAGTACCTTTGTCCATTCACTCAACATGGACCATATGTAAGAAACAGCAGGACACTAATCACAATGAAAAAAGCGTGTTCTCCCCCTTCTTGGACTTCTATGGTTGTTTTTTTCCTAAATGTTATATGTTCAGAATCAAGGAATTACTACTATAAGCTATTAAAATGGGCATAATGCCTTTCAATTGCTCTTTTGCAATGGGAAGACAACATATATTTGCTCTGTCTCGAAAAATGAAAAACCATAGAGAAGATTTTCTGCCGTTTTTTTTTTTTTTTTCTCCATGCTTAGTAATACTGTTTCTGGCTTTTAGACAAGCATCTCTTCTCTCCATGATCTCCAGAGATAAACTGAAGGTCATTTTGATTTGATCCTTCTCACTTTCAGTCTTCTTATCTCTTGAACTAATGTTCTCCTCCCCGGTCCTTGTGTTTTCAAGAGCTGAAAACACTTTGAGACACATCCTGGTTTGAGAAATTTTTCTCTCCCCATTGCTGTGGACTTTCACAGACACACACATGCACACACACAGAGATTAAATCTTTCTTCCTTTGGTTTTCTTTATTTTCCAGGATTCACTGCTTCTTGTTTAATTACACATACCATGAACATGATTATCAATCCCAGGCTATGGGATGTCAGACTACAGAGAACAGATTAAAGCAGAATTATTCTGCATTATTATGTTTTCATTTCCTGAAGATTCCTAAGTGCAAATCTATTTAATTTATAATTTTAAACACTATTTTTCTTTTGTGCATATAGAAAAAGAAAGTAGACAAAGAACTATTCATACTAAATGTGCAAATTGAAAGCAGGTGATTGCTGTCACAAGCACAGCATACACCTAACTCAAATAAAACCGTACCTTGAAAAACCATTTGAAAATAAAACAAGCAAACAAACGAAGACAGTTCAGTTTGAAAGGGAACAGAAGCAAGAATACACCACCTTTCTTACAAGAGCAGTCGTCACTCCATCCCTATTGGTTTTGGATCCCTATCTTTCTGCTCAGCTGTTTTTTGGTCACTTTCCTTGCATGGTGAGTGTTTTCCTCACTGCCTTCAGGAATCTCTTCTCCTCCTCTTTCACTCTCCATCTTCTTACCCTTTCTCCCCCAGATTCTGCTACTTATATAGGAAATACTATTCTGGAGTTATCCTAATTTTTTCCCTGATTATGGAAGCATCTCTCCCAGATTCTTTTCTTTGGTTCTCTTGCCTATTTTCCTCTATCTGCTATCTTTCCCCACAATAATCCCATTTAATTATACCCTCTTCTCTTCTTCCTACCTATATTCCCTTTTCAAAACCCTTCAGAATTCATGCTGGGAATCTGATAGGTAATTATTTATTGCCAAGCCTGCAGACAAAGGGAAAGTGCCCTTAATGAGCAGACATTGGGGAAGTCCTAATGACAAACCATGAGACTATTGCACAACTCATTTAAGAAAATCAGGAGATTTCTAATGAGATGAGATCCTCAATTGGTATAAAAAATATACAACTTCTTTCAGAAGAAAATCAAAGATCTGCCACATCAACATCTGTCCTTCAGATAGAAATACAGAATATAACTAAAATGACAACATCATCCCACATATTTTCAAAATGCCCTAGTTTTCATTTTACATCTTTAATTTAGATGTAAAGAGAACTGGCTTCTGGGTACTTTGGTACCAGGGAACTAAATACTGAGTTTGGAGTTTTATCTCGTTTTGTTTTTGGGTTTTTTCTTCTTTGTCTTTTTACAGTTATTTTTTCCCCTAAATTTATATACAGAACATAAATAATTTCTTTTTGCGAGATAATCAGACTTTTTGTTATTATTATTATTTATGTTTAACTCTTATCTGAAATTAGGCAGCAAACAGGAGCTGCTCTGCTGGCTCAGCAAGCTGAGGGTCTGAAGTATAGATTGGTTTGTACTCAAGGGACTGGAGGCTGATCTCCTTCCCACACAAGCTATTTGGGTAGAAAAATCACAACTGCTATAATGAGTAGTATCTTTATCTCCACGTGTCAGCTCAGGGGGTGGTCTTCTGGGAGAAAATTAAATGTGACCTTGCACTGTTGATGTGACACACACATATATTGCACAAGCTTCTGCATCAATGGCTCCTGCTTGCAGTTCTCTGATGTGCAGTGATCCTTAAGAAGGGTACAAGGCCCAGCACTTTTCTTTGAGGATCCAACATTGGATATGAGAGATTTTGGAAGTGAGCTGAATATGACAGGCATTTTTGGACATACTCTGATTGGCACAAACTAGGTGAATCACTGTTAATTTCAGTGTTGCCCTGGACTAAACATACAATAATAACAGAATTTGGTTCCTATTTCCAAGGTAAAAACTGTTTTGTAACTTCACAATATCATGGACACCAGGACTGTGCTGCTCTATGCCTTGAATTACCATATAAGTACCAGATATCCCAACAAACACACTCCTGGGAGATAGCAACAGCATTTGTTAAATCAGATTATTCTTCTGAAGTCAATGACATTTTCAGAAGCATGGAAAAGATCATGGTTCAAACCACTTAATATCCAGCTTTTTAGACAGCCTTCACCAGCCTCCCTTTCCTTCTCTACTTTTTTCATCTTGGACTTTGCATACTAATTTTGGCTGGGATAGAGTCAATTTTCTTCACAGTAGTTTGTTTCAAAGTTATGATTAAAACAGTGTTGCTACACTCTGCTTAGTTATTGCTGAGCAGGGCTTACGCGGAGTCAAGGATTTTTCTGCTCGTCATCCCAACCCACCAATAAGAAGGCTGAGGGTGCACAAGGAGTTGGGAGGGGACATAGTCAGGACAGCTGACCCCAGCTGACTCAAGGGGTATCCCAGACCTTATGGTGTTGTGCTTAGAAATACAGCTGGGAGCGGAAGAAAGGAGGGACATTTGGAATGATGACATTTGTCATTCCAAGTCACCACTAAACATGACAGACCCCTGCTCTCCTGCACGTGGCTGGACACATGCCAGCCCATGGGAAGTGGTGAATTAATTCCTTGACTTGCTTTGCTTGTGTATAAAACCTTTTCTTTACCTATTAAACTGTCTTCATCTCAACCCCATGAGTTTTCTCACTCTAACCCCTCAGATTCTCTTCCCCATCCCACTGTGAGGGAGTGAGTGAATAGCTAGGAGGGGTGTTAGCTGCTGTCTGGAGTCAATACACAGCAGCTTGATAGATAAAATTACTTCTCCTATTTAAGTGGGTCCAACAGACATACCACACACATAGCAAAACATTTTTTACCTTGACCCTTTTAGTCATTATAGTACAAATCTAGAGCTAATCAAAGGACTCCCTTTAACCAAACATAAATAACAGGTGCACTAAATGGTCTTCTATCTCTATGAGGCAGGACCACTCTGCAAAGAAATTCTGTTTCTCACAAATCTGTCTATAAACAAGGGACAGAGACTTCAGTGAACAGTGATGGTCAGTGACTCGATAACATGTGCTTGATGAAACTCTCTTTTCAATCATCTTGGAGAAATGAAAAGAGCACCTATCATCTGAAGCCTGTTTCTCATTTGCTGTAGCAGACTCATAAATAACTGTGGGAGACACTATATTGCATTGTTTAACACAGATGAGTCTGTGGATCAAAACCAAATTTCCAGGATATAGGGATTCACGACTCGATAAAACCACTGATGGTGAACATATCATGCCACTGATGCCAGTGGAGTCATATCAGCCTATAATTACACTAATGGGAATGCAAACCCATCCCAGGGGTAAATATAAATAGATATATAGCATTAAATAAAAACAGACAGAATAACTACCTCAGCCTTGGGTAATATGTTGTGTAGCAACCTTTACTATTAGTTTTGCTCATGGGGAATTTTACATGTGGAGGATAGGCTAAATTTCATGTGGAAGAATCAATTTTTGGGACAGCAGAAAATGACAAAGATAACAGCAATGACAAGTATGGCTAAAGGTATCGCAGAGAAACAATTGCTTTTCAGATTAACCATCCCTTTTTAAATTGCCAGCAGACCTCTGTTATAAAAAATAGGGTGTTTTTAAAATCAATATATTAGGCATTTCAGGTCCCAATTTGGGAAAATCCCTTAGAAAAGGAGGAAATTTTTGTATCATTCCTCATTCATTCTCCACTTCCTTAAGTGCTTTGAGAATTATCTGTTAAAATAGGAATGCAGTGAAGAAAAACTAAAAGAATGTGAGGAAGTACATAAAGTTGGCCCTGTGTCAGCAAAGCCTGAATTGTGACAAGCAAGACTTCATGCAAGGAGTAGGTATTTTATGATGTCACAATTTTTGTTTAATAATCAGTGGTCAGGGGTTTTAAGCTGCAATAAAAGCTATTGTTTGCCAAACAAAACTCTAATTTAGAAAAGAAAAGAGGAATAAGGCCATGAACACTGTTGCATTTACAAGTTACCATTACCTGTAGTCATGCTAATGAACCTATGGTCTGATAAATTTTGTAGAGTCCAACAAGTTTTCTGGAAGCCAAATAATGTGGTCCCATAATGCTGAGTTTGCCTCTGCCGTCCCCATTCCCAAAAAGCCCATCCATTCCATAAAACCTTGTCCCACTTCATCCCCTCTGCTGACAGCAGACAAAATATCACTGCTCTCTGCTCTAATTGAGATGACTGAAATGAGACCACCTGGAAATACAAACTGGACAGGAACATTTCTTTCTTTATAGTCCAGTCTTTTGGAATTTGCTCTTCTTCTTGTTTGACCTTAAACTGTGAAAAAACATGGGCCAAAATCACCAAGGGACAAATGGATGCCACAATCCACAAACTATCTTCTCATTTAGCTTTTGCTTTATTAAATTTTATGTACAAAGAGAGGTATTACTCCATGTGAAGTGACTTAGTCCAAGTATTCTCTTGCAGGATTTATCTTGCACTGGTGTAAATGGCTGCAAAATGCAATGCCAATTAAGAACAAGGAGGGCAAAAAAGATGCTCAGAGGTCTGGAACACCTCTGCTATGAAGACAAGCTGAGACAGTTTGGATTGCTCAGCCTGGAGAAGAGAAGGCTCCAGGGAGACCTTAGAGCATGTTCCAATACCTAAAGGGGCTACAAGAGAGCTGGAGAGGGATTTTTGACAAGGACAGGGAATAATAGGACAAGGGGGAATGGCTTCAAGCTAAAAGTAAGTAGGTTTAGTTTAGCTTTTAGGAGAAATTTTTTGCTGTGAGGCTGGTGAGGCTGGTGAGGCACTGGCACAGTTTATCCAGAGAGGCTGGAGATGCCCCATCCCTGGAAGTGTTGAAGGCCAGGTTGGATGGGGCTCTGAGCATCCTGGGATAGTGCTTGCCTGCCATGGCAGGCAGAATGGAACTAAATGGTCCAGTTTGATCTAGTTTTGGTTTGGAACTTCCAAACCAAACAATTCTGTGATTTTCTCCATCTAGTGGCCACATTTATCAGGTTTATGGGTGTTTGAAAATACCCAAGTAAGTGAAACTTGGCGGTGGATAAAATTATTTTGGGTTTAAGTTCTCTTATTTTGGCTGCAGTTTGAGGGAATGTATAAATGAACAACTCCAAGCAAGGCACAGTAGTTTTAAGAAGCCAGCAGCCTCCTCTGCCTCCAGACCTGTTCACATGCTTGTTCACAGCCATTCCCAGTGCTTATATCTCAACTTCAATGCAGGCATAGAGTTACCCTAAGAGGTGCATACATAGGCAATATAGAACAATGCTAGGAGCAGATCAGAGTTCCAGCTTCCATTTCAGTAACACCAAAGAAAGGAGAGAACAGAGTTTTCCTTTTTCCTTACTTTTTTTCTTTGCTTGCTAATAAGATTAATGGATTTCTTATTGTGTTCTTCTTAAAAGAAAACAGAACTCTGTGTGATAGGAGAGCTGTTTTTCAGGCTGGGCCAAACCAGAAAACTAAGAGGGGACTTGAGACTGCAAAAAACCAAATTTGGTGCATAATGGGACCCATCTGCTTGTACTGAGATCTCTCTGGATGAGCAACAGATAACAAATTTCAGACTAAATAAATACTATATATTCATATCCATGCTTTCTCCACTTCAAACTGCTCAAAATCAGAAAAGAACCATTTTCTCTTTCCAGAGTCGACCATTTTTAGAAGATTTATTTCACTTCTGTATCTATTCATAAATTCCAGTTCAATCTTGACCCAGTAGAAGACACTTGAATTTCTGATGCTTCACTTTCTTTATCTCTAGTCACATATGGGGTATACAGGGATGTAAACTGCTATCAAATTATAAGTGATTTGCATTCATTTTGTACATATGCAGATTAGTGCAAAACATGAAGAATGGCAATCAATCCAGATGATTAAAAGAAAACCTTCTTACATGTTCAATTTTCTTTTATTCAGATTTAGGACAAGTGAGTACCTCTGAGCAACCTCTTGACAAGAAGGAAAAAAAATAAACCAACAACAAAAAACCCAAAAAAAAAAAACAAACCAAAAAACCCAAAAAAACCCCAAACCCTGAATAGTTTTGAAAATCAAAGCTCTGTGTAGTTGGAAGGAAGTGTAGTTGTCACTATTTCTAAACATGCACAGGGCAAAGATCACTACTGTCCACATGGGAGATTGCAAGAATGAGGTCCTGAATATCAAAATAGATATATATTGTCTATTCAGAAGTTATACAGATAAGAGGGACCACTAGGAAGATTCTTCATGCGACACATAGTGTAGGGTGTAGGTAATTCAAGCTTGAGCAAAAGTATTTACTAAAAGGTACAAAACCCCAAAATATATTCCTCATCTAAATAATCATTACATTCCTCCTCAGGTTGTTCTCTTCATAGTAAATAATATGCATTTTGCTTCAGGTGTCTTTGTCTAGAGTCAGTTTCCTGACATTTTTTACTGATGCCTCTTTGCTACAGCTGTCCAGCAGAGGCCCCTGCCAGTGAATTTCTGTTGCCTCTGCAAGTAGCCAAAATAATCCCATCACTCCTTAACTTGCACTCTGAGAAGATAAACAACTAGTGTTTTCCTTGTTGTTCACAGTGTGATCTCTTACCAAGCCTTTAATTTTTCTCATATCTCTTCTGTTTATCAATATCCTTGTCTTTTCCACTGGTACCCAACCAAAGAAGTATTTCAACAGAAGTTAACCCATGCCACATAGCAAGATGGTTTCACTATGCCTACATGAGGCTTCTATGCTTGAGTAAAGTTTCACATTAAACTGAAAGCTCCTCTTTTACCTATTTATTCATAATGCCAGTTAAGTGTTTTGTAGTTTTGGAGTGCCTGAGTAGAGGATCTCCAGTTAAAAGATTGCCTTGCTTTTACTTCTCTTTGAAGAGTTTATATTTCATTACATTAGAGATGAGATCACTTGCCTGTACACAGCTCACCAAAACATGTAGGTGTCTGTCAGTATCTCCTATTCTTCCATTACTAACTCCCCCTGATGCCTCAAAGCATCACCCCAACTTTTCAGATTGCCTGCAAACTATTGGCAATGGCCATGTTTTTTATCCCAACTCACTGATAAACGTGAGCAGCAACATAAATCTAGGAAAGGGAGTCTATAATCTTTTAAAAAGTGAATTGGAAAGACACATAAGAAAGTAAAAATATCAATAATAACTTATGGAGAGAGACTTACGCACTGTAACTGAACAATTCCCTTTATGAGAAAAACTTCAGACAGAAATAGCTCTTCTTACACAGACAGGGATTAGTTAATCTGTGTTGCTGTATCCAATATACTTTATGAAGGATAAAAACCATTTTGAATTAATGTATTGAGGTTATTAAGAGTCAGCTGACACCTGCAGATAACTACAGGCAAGTAACAGGAATACTTAAACCATTATACACTTACTCATCTCACAGAGGGGTCTTTAACCTCCTGGATTTATTCTTACATAGTTTGATTACTAAAGCAGCTCTTCTATCACCATAAATCCTAGGAAATACTAGACCCCTTCATGATTCCAAAATCACAGAATCACAGAATCACAGAACAATGAGGTTGGAAGAGACTTCTAAGATTATCAAGTCCAACCTATGCCCTAACACCTCAACTGGACTATAGCACCAAGTGCCATGTCCAGTCTTCTTTTAAACACACCCAGAGATGGTGATTCTACCACCTCTCTGGGAAGACAATTCCAGTATTTTATTATTCTTTCGGTGAAAATTTTTTTCCTTATATCCAGTCTGTACCTTCCCTGACGTAGCTTGAGACTGTGTCCTCGTGTTCTGTCACTTGCTGCGCGGTGGAAGAGACCGACCCCCACCTGTCTACAACCTTCCTTCAGGAAGTTGTAGAGAGCAATAAGGTCACCTCTAAGCCTCCTCTTCTCCAGGCTAGAGATAAACCCTTTACCGTAAAAGACTTTTTTGGAATTTTTTTCTTTTTTGACCTATACTCAATATTGTCCTGCAATATATAATTTTGTAATGCCTCTGTCTTTATCTCTTTCAGTCACTGTTTCTCAAGATGGAAGTAATATGCCTTGGATTTATTAATAATCATATGGAACTTTTTCAAAGAGTAGTTGGCGTGTGAAGAATATATACCAAGGACATCTGTTTCATTCTCATACCTTCTTACCTCGGTCTTAGCTGTCTTATCAGTCATACAGAATTTCTAATTAGGACCGTCAAGATACAGAGCCAATAACAAGAAATGGCAGGGAGTTACTGGCATGCCAGTTTTACCACAGAGAGACTTAGAAAAACCTAGAATTTGAGGTGAGTAATCTATGACTCTGCCTAATTTTTCCAACAAAAAACCCCTACAACACATGGTCTCATATGCCTGTCCTATATTAAAGTCAAGAATATAAACTGACCTGATTTGCTGGTAAGAACCTAATTAGCATGACTACGGGGTGAACAGTCCCTCCAACATAATAATTTATTAGCTAGAATTCCCTGGGCCTTGGCCAATGCAGATTCCTGCCAAGGAGATCTGAAGAAGAAAGGGACCTAACCCACAGGATTTTCTGACTTTTGGCACAATGGATTTTGGCAAGGAACCTCTCCTCACCATGTTCACTGTAGGTTAATAGGAGAGGAGAAAATAGATTTGATACCAGTTGGGCCATGGTGGCTACTTTAATTTCTGTTAGTAAGCAGCTCTTTGGAGACCACAAGGTAAGTCACTGTCCAGAGCTCCTTCACTGTCCCTTTATCAAAGAGAAAAGCAGCATCAGCTTTGGATAGGCTCACTAAACGGTTGCTTTAACTGGACAGATACTTGGAAAATTCTGGGAAAAATCTTTGCTTCTGAGTTTTGTTATCTGTCTTCATCATATCTCCCACTGTAGCTTGTAAGACAAGAAGGAGGTTTCTTGGGTTAATCCTCCTAAAATATATTCTCCTACTCTTTTCTCTCCTCTGGATAGCCCCCCAAAATGATATCTAGATGAATGTAATAGTCATGAAAGTTTGAAAATATTTAGGCTTCATCATCTTGCTTTAGATCCTCCTTTCCTCATGTTTCTGTCTTAGTTGGAAGATCTGATCTTTTCTTATGTATTAATCTGACTCATCCCGTATGGCCCTTTTATAAGTTTTCTGATTTGTGTGGCTGTAGTACATCTGTTGTTCCTACCAATCACAAGTTAGAGAAATCTTTAAGACTTAAGGAAGCTTTTTCCACCTCCCAGTCACATACTTCTCCCAACACCTTCATTCAGAGAGGCAGAAAGCAGCCTGGACACAAGTGGTACTTGACCAAACAGTTGAGATAACTGTATGTTTTGATTTTGTTCTTTACATGGTTCTTTTGTAACACTAATGAGGAAAAATTAAGCTAACAAAGGAACTTGCTTTCATCCAGGAATGCAGATATTTTCTCTATTTGCATGCCAACTAGTCTGCTTCCCTTGGCATTTTCTATCTGCACCTCAGTTTTCAGGGTAGAAAACACTGAGTCACTGCTGATAAAACAAGCAGGAAAGTTAATTATATTGTTTATTCTAACCACCTATCAACTTCCTATATGAAGGGACTGTATCTAAACTGATTTAATGGGGCTGTCATCCAACACTTCACTAATGTTTCACCTGAGATAGTTTTGACACCTTGTTCCTATTTTAAGACTATGCTAGGGATGAGAACGTAGAAAATTTGATCACCAAGGGCAGTAACTTGGACTGATTTTGTACCCAGGTCTGCTTTGCTTGGCTTCCCCCTTCCTTGCTTATTGTCTTCCCCCCTCCCCCCACCTTTCCTAGAATACGGAGTCATAGAGTCATAGAATGGTTTGGATTTACAGGGACCTTTAATTCTCATTTAGACCAACTCACCTGCAATGAGAAGGGACATCTTCAACTACAACAGGGTGTTCAGAGCTTCAGCCAGCCTGACCTTGAATGTTTGCAGGGATGAGGCATCTACAACTTCTCTGGACAACTTGTGCCAGTGTTTCACCACCTTCACTATAAAAAAATTTCCTCCTTACATCTTATCTAAATCTACTCTCTTTTAGTTTAAAAACATTAACCCTTGTCCTATTGCTAGAGGCCAAATTAAAAAATCTGTCCTCATTTTTCTTACAAGTTCCTTTTACATATTGAAAGGTTGCTATAAAGTCTTCCTTAAGCCTTGTCTTCTACAAGTTGAACAACACCATTTCACTCAGACTCTCTTCAAAGAAGAGGTGCTCCAGCCCTGAGCATTTCTGCAGCTCTCCTCTGGACCTGCTCCAACAAGTCCATGTCTTTCCTGTGCTGAGTGCCTCAGAGATGAATGCAGAACTCCAGATGGGGTAAGGACAAAACCCTGTCCAGCCAAAGTGCATGCTCTGGAATTATCAATCTCTGATGAATATGGGATCTGCAGAAAGGATATATATATATATACACTTTTTGCAAGAGTGACGCAGGATTCAGCTCTTTTGGTGTAATTCAGAATTCAGCTAATTTCTAGGTAATTTGGGCCAATGTCAGTCTGGGAGCGCACCTGTTCTGAACAAAGCCTGTTACAGACGGTGCTGGATCCTGTGAGCTCCTGACAGCTAAAAGGCTAATCCTTTCAAAGTGGAAGTAACAATTCTGTCTCACACAGAACACTGGACTTGTAATTCAAAAGATCTGACAAATTTGGAAAGGATTTTGTTCACATGTTTGAAGAAACTGACATTTTTACAATCTGGCCTGGAATCATCTTCTAGGATAACACTGAAGGGATCAAAGTAAACATGTGTAGGAACCTAATAAAACCAAATGTCCCGAAAGACAGGTCAACTAACTTCCTACTTCACAGTGTGACTATAAATCTGATTCCCATTCAATAATTTTGTGCAAAGAATGATGGACTGAATTTCTGTAGCCTACAATGAATGCTGCCAGCACACTGCAGTGATATATTAAGGGAAGGGAGAACGAGACCGAGCTTCCAGGACTCCAAAATGATGTGGCAAAGCGGAAATAACTAGGAAGTTATTACAAAACTTTTACTATGGACAGATTATTTGAGACAAAAACACAAGTGAGTTCTTCTGGCTCACAAAAGAGATCTGCAAGCAGATTAGAAGTCCTCATGTCCCCTCCTTTCAACTACTTTCTATGGTCAAGGTGTCTTCTCAATAACTAGTCAGTGTAATGAGATCAGGACATCTGGATTTGTTTTATATTTATGTTTCAAATTTAAAGTTGACCCAGGAACTGGAAAAGGTGTCCTGGGGAGTATGCCCTTTAATTAATGTATCTGTAACAACCAAGAAACACTAACAGAAAAGGGAATCATCTAACTTGCCCTGTGGGATATGATCTGCAAGACCGGGGGTGGTTCAGCTCCTGCCCAAGCTGTCTGGCACATATGCTGCAAAAACAAGTGTCAGCTAATGGAGCACGCCCTCATAGTCAAGGAGAGAGCAAAATGCATTGTGCTGCATGTCCCAGTGGAATTGGGCTCTGGACAGTCAGAGACCCATAGCCATGGATGGCTGTGCTCGAAGTGTCCACCAGGTGTTAACATTCAATATCAATCTGTCATTTCCCTAGTTTTCCCTTGAAGCTGATTCATCTGTTTGACAGCTGTCATTCCACAGTGATACTTTCTTGGGTATTCTTACTTAGAGAAAAGGACAACGTCTATCATCCTTTTGAGTTGGATCATGGCTGCATCAAAGTTGATCACAATCAAATATTTTGTCTATATTACAGACAAAAGAACAATAACCTTGGACAAAATGAATCAGCTTGACAACAGAAATTTTTAAAAGACTGCCTCCAAGGAATTATCCTGAAATCTACACCAGAGACATAGGGTTAAAATCAGAGATGATTGACATTAAACTTCCCTTGTTCGTTGCTCCAGCTGCAAGAGTCTTGCAGTGTTTTACCTAGTGAGACAAGGAATTACTGGAACTGGTCCAGCTCGACCATGCAAAGCAGCTTAACAAGCAAAAGCATCATTTGTGGCAATTTTCCTGACATTCCAGAATGACTCTCATGGAACCTCAAAGGTGAAATGATCTAACAGAAAAGTGGAATTGTTTTGAAAATGAAACCCCCACATTTCACATTAAGTGGAGCTAGGAAATAGGACCCAAAACACCTTGCCTCCTCCTGCTCTGACAGAAAGTGGTTAATTGCTATATTTGGTGAGAAAATGCATTTAAAAGCATAAAATTGAAGGTTTAATTATATTTGGTATGTGTTACTGGCAGAGCTTCATGAAATGATCAACAATTATCTTTCTCATCCATCAAGTGTTCAGGGATCACACAAGGACAGGGAGTAGGAATATGAAGTAAGCTGTGCCAAAAACATAAAAATGTGTTGTTTCTCTTGTAGCTTTCTTCATTTTTTCCCCCACATTTTCCATGCACATCATTCAAATTAAAGTGGGTTTTTTCAGCATAGCTACTTTCCGACTTATCTGGAAGCAATCAACCCCACAAAACCTTTTGAGCATCAAACTCGCTACAGGACACAGTGGAGTCTCATTTTAAACTAAGAACAAATTAACACATTCCAGTTTAACTTCAGCACTTGATTAACCCGAAATGAATAAAAAAATGCTATTCATTGACATGCAAACCCATCTTTATTATATTGCTACTCGTAAAACTTCATATGCAATGGCACAATTTAGCCAAAACATTCAGACAACAAAACCCAGATTAATTTCATATATTTACACATGTTTCTGAAAGACTGAGATATTTCATGCTTACAACCAAACTTTAATTAGTGCTAAAATTACAATACAATGCATCCCATCAAAGTAGGCATGCTATTTATAGCTGCATATTTAACTCTTGGGTTGTCAGGTGCTCTGTACATTGGGATCACGAACATCCTGTTTAGCTAAGAAATTCAGAGCTTAAAACACAGCTGGAGGGGGATGCACAATATTCCATGCTGTGAATGCCACTGGAAAGATGTAACTCATGAATAGTGGCTTTATTAGTACTTACATGCTTATATATTTACTTTGTGATTATTTCTTGTTGAGGTATGTGGCCTGTTTGTGAAGGATGAACAGTAAAAGCTTGGTGATGCTAACAGATGTGGATGTACTTAATAGGAAAATCCATTACTTCAAGGAAGGGCTGAGATTTCTGTGGGATTCTACATAAGGCTAAGCTTTTGACACATATAAAAGTCCCAGAGGAGCAGTTATTTGTTGTTTGTTATGAGGGGTTATTTGGAATGGTGGCTTGAGGCCTGGAGTGTTCTAAATTCATCACGTAACACACACAATTTTAGTTACCCACAGGGGATCACAGCTTGGACACCAGTATTTGGTGTTCCAGCCTGACCACCAAAACCAAAGCAGAGCTCTTCCTGTTTTCACCATCCAAAACTGGAATTCAGAGAAGTGGGGCCGCACGATGGAAATGTTCCCTACCACAACACAATGCGTGGTCTCACCAAGCACAGAGAGAGTCAGTGCTTGCCAGCCACTTGGGAATTTAGTTTTGTCCAGCTTTTATTGAAGACTCTTAGCAAGCAGAGGGAGCAGGTAACAGGGCGAAGGAATAAAGTGCTCCTTTAACTTCTGTGCTTGAAATCTGTTTGCCCCCAATTACCATCTGTCAAAGCAATTCATTCAGGTACTTGCATTTAGCTGGGATCAACAGGTACACGAAGACATGGCAAAGCATGTTGCACTTGATGTAGAGGTGACACAGAGCACTTTATCCACCATGTAATGAGGGACCTATAGCAGATATTTTGACCTGGGTCTTGTCTGGAGCCAACTTCCACTCACCATGTCAGATACACTATTAGCACTGCTTAGGTTTAAGGATCTCAAGTTTATGCCAGTTAGTGCTGGTTAGATACTAATGATGGGATGCTTTGAAAACAAATCTCTCTCTTCTGTTTTTAAGGACAGAATAATCCAGTGGCAATTCCACAAAGTAAAAATTAGAGAATCTGACTGCCCAAAAGAGCTATTTTCAAAGGTCATATGCATTGTTAATAAAAGCTTGAATAACGGCAAGGAAAAAAACCTGTGAAATATCCAATAACTCAGATGAACAAACAAATATCAGATTCTAGACAACAGAACCATGAAGCATGATCCCAATATATAGATTTCCTTTCAAACCTGGATGTCTACTTGCAGATATCCACTAAAAGCCCACACATTAATTGCAAAGGAAAAATGATAATACTTGAATTCATTTAGTTCTTTTGTTCATGGCCATCAGTCTGAAATTTTGAAAGAGGCCTACATTGAAGAGAACCCTATAAACAGGGTAACTTGGGATTTAAAAAAAAAGGCTTAAAAAAAAAAAAAAAGGTAAACTTTCCCTACATATGGTTCTAACAGATGTGGTTTTAAATTACCATTGGGACATAATAATGTTTTTTGAATAGACTGAATGTTAAATAGTTGGCTCTTCCTATGTGACAGACATTAGCGCTCAGTGGTTTAAGCAGAAAACTCCCCATTTGTGTATGTAGCTGGCATGTACTACATTTTCAGCCCACGCCGGTCAGTATGATTTAATACCTTGGCCTGATGTCCCCCTCACCAGCAAGAAAAAGCATAAAATTGTATTAAAGATGTGAAACAAAACATATCTAGGCAACATCAACCTCCCCCCCAAGCAGGCACTGCCAGGCTCCTGCATTGTTCCTTAGACAACAACTCCCGCAGCCCTGCAATTGGAGCTCACTGGAGATGACAGCTGAGGAAGAAAAACATTAAATAATTCAAAGCCACTAACATCAAGTCTGATGTAGGTATAAAAATAGTTACAAAACACCACTCTACATGTTTTCATTATAGGAACTTTGACTTACTTGGAAACATCAAGAAAACCTCAAACCTATGCCACTCCCAGCCTCACATGCTCAATTAGTCCAGCAGTGGAAATGACATCCATTTCCAAACCAGCCTTCAATTTTCATGGCCATTTTGTGCTTCTGCACTGGGGGAGCCAGCTCTGTTCCACAGCAGGAGTGAAAAAGCCTGATCCAGAGACCATTAAAACCAACAGGAGCCTTTGAATTAACAGTAATGACTCTTGGATCTGGCCCTGGTTTAAGTTAAAGTGTTGTGGTGCTTTGGGGATTGAAACAAGATGGAATGTGATTGGCTTTTGTTATCTTCAAAAAAAATCTCTGTTGCTGGGAGTGTCCACTTTCAAACACTCAGTCTGCCAAAGCAGGGCACATTTGAAAAAAAAAGACCTTAATGAAATTCCTTAAGAAGGAAACATGATGGCAAGGTGAGGTCCCACATAGTCTGTGTAACATTAACTCCAGGTGTTTTCATTTGAGCAGAGGGAAGGAGAGAGAAACAAGCAGGGGTACTGACATATGAAGAATATATGCCCCCACACATTAGATTAGGCACCTTTACTGGGGCTGGATATCCTGATTTTATTGATTTATGTATTTCATGCACAGCAGAGATGTTACAGACTTTTCAGTTTTCCAGGCTCTGAAATGGAGGGTGGGAAGAAAGAAAACAAAGGAAAAAAAAAAAAATCAGAGTCCTCAGTTCACAGAGCACAACAGAGCACCAGCTGCAGGAATCCAGCTCTAATGAGGAAAAAGGTGGTAGAGGTCCCTCTCTTCCTGGTGTTCCCCCATTTTCTCACCCCCTAAAAGATCCACTTTTATTTCCTAGTATCAGCTTCTGATACACCCTTCTTCTCTGTTACTATCTTCTCAATTAGGTGCTCACTATATCTGATACTCTCTGGAGAAGACATAGGCCAAAATAAATAAATACATAAAATTGAACAAAACATTAATTATGCAGAAGGTATAAAAGAATACAAAACAAAGTGATGCAGGTGTACAATAAAGTTGCTCTCCAGAGCTTGTGATCAGCAGCGTTCAGCACAGAAAGCCACAAACAGATGACATTTTAAAGCATATGGGGGGTATGCAGCGCTGTAAACAATGGTTTGTAGCTTCTAAATGAGTCATTTGTGCATCCCTCCAATCCCAAATAAGATTGTGAACAGCAGCAACAATAATAAGCTATAAAAGCTAAGCCCTAAAGAAAGCCCTGTTCAGGTAGACCCAAGTGCTTGCCATGAAACAGGGCTCTAAGTGACAGGCAGGTGGCTTTGTCTGCTCACACTTTCTTGTGAGATAAAAGTAAAACCAGGAGAGTAGGAAAAGTTTCCAAATCCCAGGTGTCTTTGCAGTGCATCATGAACACAAGAGGGGTTTTAGGATAGAAGGAAGATGGAGGTACAGGGGAAACATGTCAGGCTGTGAGAAGATGATCATTAAGTTGTCCCTTGGTATCAGGATTCTAGTGGTGCAGTGTGGAGGAAGCAAGGGCATAATTTCCTGCTTTTGGGAAGAGCAAACACTGGCTAGAAAGAAGTATAAGAAAAAAAGACTGTTAGATGCTGACAATGAGAAGAAAAAACATTTGAGCAACAGACAACTTCACAGTCAGATGTCACAAAACAGGCAGGCTGGTTGTTCTTACTTTATATAAAGGGTATTTTGTTGGTTATATTTTTGTTCAGATTATCCCCAGGACAAGAATAAAAGTCAAAATGAGAGCCTGTTTCATTTCTGGGCTTTCTGATTCTCTCATGAAGCCTCCAACCATTACAGTACAACCTACTTTCACAGTACTGGGTAACAAGCTGGGTGATAAAAACATCAGATGAAATTCAGTATCAGTAAAAGCAAAATAATGCATAAAGGGGAAAACAGTTCTAACAAAGCATACACAATATGGGCTGTAAATTAACTGGTGCCACACAGAAGGTTGTTTGAGGAATCTCCATGGGATGCCCTCTACAACTACTGGCTCTCTGCTCGTGCCAGTTAAATGCACAGGAAAAATTCTGAGATACATTAGGGAAAAAATAGATGATGAAAAGGGAAAAATCATAGAATCATTTATATTAGAAAAGACCTGTAAGATCACTGAGCCCAGCCATTAACCCAGCACTGCCACTACTAAACCATGTGCCTAAGAATCACATTCCACACACTTACTGAACATTTTCAGCCATGGTGATTCCATCACAGCCTCATTCCCTCAGCAGCCCGTTCCAATGCCGGGTCCCTCTTTCAGTGAAAAAATTTTTTCTAATATCCAATCCAAACTTCCCCTGGTGCCACTTGAGGTCATTTCCTCCTGTCCTGTCACTTGTAACTTGGGAGAAGAGACTGACCCCCACCAGGATACACCCTCCTTTCAGGGAGTTGCAGAAAGCTGAAAGGTCCCCTCAAGCTTCCTTTTCTCACAGCTAAATATAATATGGGAATGTATTTTATAAGGTAACATGCATTTCTGCCTTAATGCTGCATACATTTTGGTTCTACCCCTGTCTAAAATACAGAGCAGAATTAATAAAGACAGAGGAAAAGGAAAAGGCTGAAAAGACTATCAGGAATATGGAAAGACTTGCAGAATAGATAAAGTAGGGTAGGAGTTTTCATCTTAGAACAGAAAAACAAAACAAAGGAGTAGAAGGAATTTATCCTGCTGTGTAACCCACAAAGTAGGAGTCATCTAATGAAATTACCAAATTGAGAGGTTAAAGCAGAAAAAACAGGAAGGCTTATTCACTCATTGCATTACTTCAAATTTTGAAACTTTTTCTTGTGGTGATCACAACTACATGCTGGGTTCAAAAAGAAACCAGCAAATTGTTAGAGCATAACTGCTTCAAGGCCCACTAAGCAGGATGGTTCAAAAGACTGTCCTAAAGATAGAAGATTGTAGTGAAAAAGTGCACTCTTTAACATGAATAAAATTAGACTTCATATCAGTACAATCAAACTGCTGTAAATAGTTGGCAACCTAGGAAAAACTCCTTGGTCATGGGACTAGCCTAAACCCCCATCACTTCCCTGAAGCTGTTTGTACCCCCTTCTTTCTCTCTTGTCCTTGGCAAATGCTTCCACCACATTGACTCAATGTAAGTCACTAAGTCATCAGAAATAAACCAAAACCCCAAGCAAAAGATGGAGCTTGTTTTGTCCTGGGTTGATAAATTAAATTGTAGAATCATAGAATCACAGAATGGGTTGGAAGGCACCTTAAAAATCACCTAGTCCCAGCCCTCTCTGCCATGTGCAGAGACACCTCCCACCAGACCAGGTTGCTCAGAGCCCCATCCAGCCTGGGGGCATCCACAGCTTCTCTGGGTAACTTGTGCCACGGCCTCACTATTGTCACAGGAAAGAGTTTTTTTCCTTATATCTAATCTAAATCTACTCTCTCTTATCTTAAACTGTTACCCCTTGTCCTACCACTACGTGCTCTTGTCAAAAAGGCATAAATCATCAGACATATTCTGAAGGAGTCAAAAGACAGAAGCTGGGGAGGGAGGACATTGGGATGGGAGGAGAGGAGGAGAGCAGGACCCCTCTCCTTCCATGCCAATGGGTCCTGAATTTGGCTGTGATGGGAAACTGCAGCCTGAGGGTCACCTGTGATGATGATAAACAGAGAAAAAAGCTGGCCACATCAAAATGCACTTATCTGTTCTTTCAGTTTTCTGGGTTTCCATTTGGTTTTTTTTCCCCTTGGTTTTTTGGGTTTTGTTTGTTTGTTTGTTTGTTTTGTTTGGTTTTTTTGGGTTTTTTGTTTTTGTTTTTTTTTTTTGGCTCTGGTTTCTGATAACAGTTGCTGTTACAATTTAATGTTGCAATACTAAATAAGAATTTCTCTGTCAGCAGTACACTGAACCTCAGGGTGGGATACATGGGAATTTGTGGGTTTGCTCTGTCAGTGCAAGATCTCCTGAGATTTTTTGGATTTAATTCCATCCTACAAATCCTGCAATGCTGTATCACTTTGATGTGACTTTGTGGGATTCTCATTACTTGTATTCACTTTGGTTTCCAGGAAGCTTGAGATTTCATCCTCTGCTAACATATGCTGAAATGCATGTGTCAGATCTATAATAAATTTCCAATATAAAAAAATCTATAAAACACACAAATATGAAATTAGTTTGTAACACAATCTCCAGTTCCCTGTTTATTAGGGAAAGGTGAAGTTGGTAGTGCTGTCAATTATGCACAGAGTGAGGCAGCTTTAATAATAAAATAGCATTCACAGTTTCTTATAACTATACTAAGCAAATTGTTTGGCCTGAAAATTTCCATGCCAGCTGTCTGCCTCAGGCTGAAGTTTTTTGGAAAATTTCAGTCAAAACAGTTCAGCAGATTCTGAGAACAAGGCTAAGGAAAAATATGTTGTTTTACTAACGTTAAAAAAAAAAAAAAAAAGCCTTTAGCTTTCTTTCTGAAACCTCCTCTGGGATTTTTAGGACTTTAGAGGAAGGACTTGAAATTTGCCTAGGAGAGAACTGTTTTTCCTCTAATGAATTTTGTGCCTGTGTGAATTAAGCCAAGTTTAGACATCTCTGATAAAAACACCGTCGCTACATGCTCCTGGGTGCATTTGTACATATTTGCCAGCTTCCATCACTTACATTTCTACCTGTGTATGACCAAACAAGATGTTTTATGCTATGGGAAGTGCTAGGCCTGCATTCAAGTGTCAGAACTGCAATCAGAGATGCTCTCTGGTTCTTGGCATGATCTCAAGCTAGTAGGAACTGAATGAAGTTGTGATGAGAGACTTGGAGAGCAGGGGTTAGAGGGGTGAAAATAGGATTGTAGAAAGGAACTGGATGAGGCGGGGTATGAGGAGAAGACTAGACTGAGTGGGATGGACTGAGAGATCTGTTTAGCGGAGCAGAGTGCTCTGTTACACTAAGCCATTAACACACAGAGAGTGACCAAAATGAGGCAATGTCACAAAGCTACTATCTCTTGGATGACTCAATAAAACCAAAAGAAATCAACAAAAACTAGGCTAACTGACCAATAATATGATTTAAAAGTATATATTGGAGACCTATAATTGAAGTAAAAAACACAATGAAAGTTGCCTTAATCAAGTGTCTGAATAAAGAAACAGTCATTATTTACAAGACAGTGTTTTACCCAAGCCGGCCTGGAGATGAAGCAATGAGAATGATGAGTAGAAGAGGAGGTTTACAATCCCAGTCTCACCCGCTGCAGTGCTAGGAGCTTTGTACTGACTAAGCAGAGGATTGCAGAATGAGGACAAATGTGTTTCAGATTAAAGTAGCCAAATGATGCCCCAAGACTGTGGGCAATGCTGGGCAAGTCCATTCAACCCAACATTTCATGATTGTGCCAGAGTGTGTGGCAGTGTATGGATGATCATCTTGACAGTTCAGAGGCTGATCTGCTGATCTGTCAAACATCCACAGCGGCAATTAAAAGCTGTGTGAACTTTGCATTGTTTTAGCACCACCATAAGGAAACACCGTAAGTAATCCCTGATCATGGCTCTATCTGCAGCAACACATCGGCCAGTTGGCTCTTGAGATGGTTCTCTGCTTTCTGGAACAAAAATCTGTGCCAAAAGGCTGATCACACCTTAAACCCAGCCGCCCAAAGGGTAATTTTCTAGAAATAGAAACATTTGCTTGTTCCAAACTGACAAGATCTGTGCTGCCCACAACCGAACCACTGAATGCTGTTTGTACCAACAGGCAGAAAGCAAATTCCAATGTCTCTCATGCTCTGTCAGTTTTTCCAACCACTTCCGGCTGTCACTTCTAAAAGCTTTTTGGCTGACCAAACTCTCCCTTCCTATTCTTCTTTATGTTGCAGAGATAAGGATGAAATGGTTTTCAACATCTAAAGACACAAAAACAGCTCAAAAGGAATTAGCAGAATATTGAAAACCTTCCATTATAAAATTTGGGCGTTCAGTTCATTTGTAAGACTGACCCACTTAAGCCCAGATGACCCAGTAGAAGAAATTGTTTATGAATTGCAGGCCTCCAGGACTTAGCTCTTGTGTGAACAGACAGTGCTTGAAGACGCTGCTGCCTCGGAAATGAATCCTGGCTTCTCTTATATTCCACACAGCATGATTTCATAGGATCATAGAATATCCTGAGTTGGAAGGGATCCATAAGGTTCATTGGGTGCAACTCCTATATAGAAAACCGAGATTGATTTTATGAATAGACCCAATATTCCCCAGAAGGAACAGGCCCAGACTGGATCTTTTTAAAACAATTTTAAGATTTACAGTACACATTTTGGAGTTTGAGGGGATGACAACAAAGCCCATGAGCCCTTATTGCATACATTATGCAGGGTTAGACTGAAACAGAAAACCAGGATTTAATCTTCTGTTTGTAACTTTTTACTGTATAACTAATCAATCTCCAGAATTCTTTGAAGGCTCAGTGTGTGCAAACACCTGTGCCGGCAAGTGATACAGCTTCTACTCAGTGCTTAAAAAGAAAACTGCACTGAATAATCACATAAGACCTAAATCAATGGGGAGTGAGACATCTCCTGCTTTCATGTTGGCTGTTGCTGCTGGGGTAGCACATCTGCCACCAGTGCCTAGCAGTGATTACGGCAGTGGAGCAGCATTCTGGACTGCAGTGATTATCCTAGACCACAGCAAATGCTACTTCACTAAAACATGCGGAGATATCGGAGAAATCTCACTGAGCCATCCCCAATTAAATGAACTGATAAATGCAGTTCAGTGAGCTCCTCCACCTAAATCGACCATCAGCAACTTCTCTCTCCTTCTTCCTTCTTCCCCCCACTTAAAAAAAAGAACAAGGATTGTGTCACATCCTAGAAAGCAACTCTGACTTGGAAAAGGAAACTTATCTGTCAGCTCTAATTTGTTTCATAATGCAGTTTTCTTCTTCTTGCTGCCAACACACTGGAAGAACAGAAATCTGTGCCTGCTTTCATGGACATCTTCACATTCAAAAGATCACCTCTGCTGATACCCAGCAGGGCAACATTCGATGAAGTTTGAATCCCCCTACAGCACAAACAGTTTCATTCCAAGCAATTTGGTATAAAGGCAAAAGGATTTTTGTGAGTAAGGCTTAAACTTTCCAAAATTTGAACTTTCTGTAAGAAGTGTTTTTCACTGCACACAGACAAGGAAACGTGCCCTCCTACTCACATTTAAACTCTGTCTCTACAGATGCTCCAGGGAGAGTAGAACAGCTGGCAAAAAAAAAATATACACACACACACACACACACACACATATATATATATATATATATATATATATATATATATATATTTCTAACAAAATTATTTATCTATCAAGGGAAGCAAGGGTGAAACAGCACAGAAGAATGAAAATTGTACATTTATTCCTGACTACTGTAAGACCTATAGCAATGCTACAGCACCACTCCTCATATTAGGCTGACATAATTAAGATATAAATTTCTCTGTGATTGTTTTTCCTTTTAATCTAGAGCAAAGAGGAAATACATGTATATACTTATGCTTTTAAAAAGTGTTATATTATAGGATTTTTTTCTCTGAAACATTGGTCAAGGATCCATGAATACCCAATTCACTGGCAAGTGGTGCTAGTTACTCAGTCAAAGTACCCAGCAATGCCAATTTGTCAGTTCAAAGCAGAAACGCAGTATTTTAGCTTTTAGTTACAATAAGCTATGCTGATGGACCTTGTAACAGGGCAGGTAACAGCCAGTCTTTAAATCTGAATTGACATTGATTTACAGGGTTTCATTTCTTTGAATCAAATCTGAGAGAGAGCGAGTTTCAAGCTACTTCATCTCTCGAAATTACAGCTACACATTTCTTAAACACAAGAGTTTGCTTTAAGAAAAGAAAAAATAAAATCTCAACTGTATACACAGTTAAGATAAAAGGGAGAAGTGATGTTAAAGATATCAAACTAGCAAGGTTTTGTTTATTCATCTTTTTTTAATCCTGCTTTTCCCCTCCATAAATTTTTAAAACCCCCTTGATTTGAAATCCTAATAATAAATATGCCATGCAACATTCCTCCTGTCAAATCTCTCTCTTCATGGTATTACTGCAATATTTGTAACTTTTGATCTGGAAACATCAAGTTACATAAGATCATAGTTCTTCTTCTTGTAAAGATGTGATTCTGTCAAAAAATGAACCATTGAAGCGGGAACTCAACAGAACTGGAAATGACTTTCCCAGGGAAAAGGTAGTTCTGCTTAAGGATCTCAGCTATTTTAAAGTGCAAGAACTCAATGTTTTATTCTCCTGAGCAGAGAAATGGCAAACTACCAGGTTAAAAATAATCAGAGTAGGCTCTTAATTGGAATGGTGTGCATGTTGTAGACAGAATGAAATAACATTTCATTATTATGCACTCCAGGAAACCAATAAAATAAAATAAAATAAAATATTCACTTTGTAAAACAAAAATGACATTTTCCCTTGCCAGCATACTCTCTGCTCACCAAAACAAAAGGAAAGCATCTATTTTAAATGAGTCAAGGAAAATAATTAGACTACATGGACTTAAAATAGCAGAGTCTTCTCAGCCCAATCTCACTCCTTCCTCAGACCCACTGAAATTAGAGAGATGTCTCTCTTTTTCCATCCATGTAGTAAATTAAATCCGGGGGAGGAGGGACTACCTCCCCCCCCACCCTGTGAAAACCAGATGAGCAGTTTTACCCTCATCTCTCAATGATTTTCCCTATCCTTTAAAATTAGAGAAGGCAAATTCTCCCCAGAAAAGCCTTTCTAAACCAGGACCTTTGCTAACAAGAAAAGGAAACTACGAAGTAAACTTCTGCATCTCCTTTTGCCTCTTACCCCTTTCCTTGCTAAAAACCAACCCGAGAACATTTTTCCATATTAATGACCCTCTTTCTTCACTAAAATATGACATTTCTTCTCCAGGTGATACATATAAATAACAGATTAATTGAAAATCTCCCCTTGTGAAGATGTGAACACATTCATGTGTGTATGCATGAGAAAGGAGGGTGAGGCACAGAGGCAGAGTCCCTGCAAAGACATAGTGCATCTCGGAGCAGTGGCAGTAATTCCCAATCTTGGTGATTCTTCTTTGAGGGGGAAAAAGGGGAAAAAAGTGAAACAGGTTGTCTGCAAAGACAGCTCCCCTCCTCCCCTGCCCCATTTGTGTGTACAGACCCCCTTCTAAGGATGGTGGGTGCAGAGCAGCGGCTCTGCTCTCAAGGAAAGTGCAACGCAGGTTACATTTTCAGGTGCCTGGGAAATGCCCGGCCACACACCGAGACCTCACGCTCCCCTCTCTGCTTCCAGACCGGCTGCAAACTAGCACAGAACCTACTTTTCTTTGGCCATGCACTGACTTGGGGATTGCATTCTCAAGGGATCATGGCAGCAATGAATTCTCCTGGCTATAAAGCAGCCCACTCCAGCAAGGAGTGATCCAGCAGCGTGGCAGAGTCTGGGAGCTGGGAATTTTACAAGGACGGGCAGCTCGCAATGGCCACAAACGAGCAAATTCCTACAGCCTTGCAACACTGGCAGAGCCGAGCCAGCTGCTCTGAACTGCAAAACAGTGCAAAAGATGCGTCTTTCTCCTTCCTCCCTTTATGCTCCCCCACACCACACTAAATATATATATATATATACATATATATATACACACTCTCACACACACACACACACACACACACACACACACACACATACTGCTTGTTTTTTCCACCCAAGCCCATAAAAGTGCTACAAGCAGAGGCACTAAGTGGGAGGTGCCTGGCTCTGAAGAGGCCAATGAAATAAATTAAATACAAATCACTGGCTCAGCCCCAGCCTCCCCCAGCTACCAGGGGAGAGGTTGGGGTTCCCGATGGCCAGTCCCCAGCTCCTGCAAGAGCCGGAGTGCGGGTGGCATATGCGGACTGCTGGCATGCTATAGGTGAATGTATGTTAAGCCTTGGGTGTTGCAGGCACATATGGTGCACATGTTGGGAGCAGAGCACTTTCCATAGGAGAGGAGGGGCTACACTACTAGTAAGCAATTTTATTAGGGTCAGCAAAGCCGAAAGAAATGGGATTGGGATAGGCTGGGAGCTGCCAAGTTCCCCTGCCCAGCTCCAGCGCCCCAGAGCAGAGAGCAGCACACTATCAACTTGCCAGGCTACAGAAGAAGTTTACCAATAAAAAGCACACAGACAACTTCATACTTCAAAGATTTGCTCTCATTTTCTCATTTTATGGCCCTCCCTTCACCTGGGACTTTTCTCAAGGAAAAAAAGAAAAGAAAGAAAGAAAAAGATGCAGCTGTTAATTCAAGGTGATGCTTCACTGCAAAAAGTTAAGAAGGAAGATAGGGTTGAGGTGGAGAGACTAATTTTTAGTTTGATTCAGGAGTTTGGTGTATTGGCTTGTTTATTTATTATTTTTAAATCATAAGAAATTGAACTTTCCAGGAAAAACCATGAGCAAATGCATTCAAGATGCAAAAAGGTCTTGCCCATCTATTCAATGAGCATTTAGTAATTTCTGTTTTGGCCATATGAAAAACGTATTTCAGACTCTGTATCCCATAAAAAAGGCAGTGGCATAAATATGGGTTTTTTGGCTGGGTTTTGGTTTTTGGGTTCTTGTTTGTTTGTTTGGTTTGTTTCCTTTTGTTTTTGTTTTCAAATCATGTGCTTACATGGTTGTAACCACCGTGAATTTCTAAGTGTGGTCATGATAAGAAAGTAAATAAATACTGCCTTGTGAATACTTCTAGAGTTTGGGGGGGGGGGGGGGGGCTAATTATTATTTTTTAAAGATTTAGAAATTTCTTTACTACCACTTGTTTTGAAGTAAAATATCCCAGATATTTTACACTATATTTCCAATCAAAACAAATCCCAGGAAATAAATGCCCTTTGGTAGCAGCCTGGTTTCAGGTTCAACAGCCCAAATTTGTATTTGAGAATGCAAATTGCTGAGAATACAAGCAGGAGTCTGAACCATTGCATTTTTTCCAGGCACTCCATCATCTTTTCTCCAACACCACACTATTTGGGCGATCTTTTAATCCTGGCAGGGCATGGCTGGAAGCAGGGCTTTAACATTTAATGCCTAAGAAACAGACTTGTCACTCAACTTGCAGTCAAGCGCATTTCTCTTTTTTTTTTGCTTTTTGTTGGAGGCAAACCCACCTCTCCTTGGAAAATGGGAGACCCCATCCTCACCCCCGATTCTAGCACGGATCCAAATGTAAACATACACACACACACACACACACACACACACACTCCCACCACGCACCACCCTGCAGCAGGACATGAGTGTGGGGGGCTCAGACAGAGCCGAAGGAGCCTTGTGGGCTGACAAATACCAGGGCACTTTTTTCTTATTCTATTTTTTTCTGCTTCCTTTCCTCCCTGCTTTTACTATTACATAAATAACACCGATTGATCTTAAAGCTGCATCCTTGCTCCAGTGCCTCCCAATCTGCACTGCTGCCTTCCCCCAGCACAGCCGCACCGCTCGGGGTGCAGAGGGAAGGGTCGGGGAGGGGGAAGGTTGGATGCGAGAATCCACTCCAAACATACCCTGAAGCAAGGTTTTGGCAGTCTGGGGGTGCCTGATCCCTTCCCGCCCCAGCCCGAAGCTTCCCGCAGCATCTTTGCCTCGCTCCGAATTGCTGCAAACTGTGCGAGGGGAAGGCAGGGAGCTGGGCAGGAGGGAAGGATGGATGCTGGGGAGGGAAAGCCAGGGATTCAGGGAGCTTCTCCCCAGCCCCAGCCTGTGTGCCTGGCTGTTTGGTAGGAACAGGGAAGGGGGAAGGGAAAATTCAAGAAGGGTCTATGGCATAAATACACTTTTCAGAGGAAAAGCGAAGCTTACCATGTCTGCAGCTTCCCCCCCACCGAAATGCCACTTCTGTGTCCAGCGATCCCAAAGTGGAAACTACAGGCAGGCACTGGAGCTCATCTCCGCAGGCAGCTCAGACATACACCGCTGCCACCCCCAAAAATCAAAATCAAAATAAATTTAAAAAAAAAGAAAAATAAAAAGAACAACGACTGGTCCAGCTTCTTTCCTGACAGGAATCGTCCTGGTAGGACTGCCCAAAATAAGCAGCTGCAATCCAAAGGCTTTATTTAAAGCTTCCCCCCTCCTCCTCCCTCTCTCCGTGCCTCGCTCGCTCTCTCCCTCTCGCTGTTACACACAGAGAGAAAGAGAGACACACACAGGTTACATGAATGGGAGGCAGGAGCCGGCGCTGCCGGCTGGAATGACAGGCGCACATGCGGCTGGCGGCTGCCCACCCCAGCGGCGTGGGAACAGCTCGGACACGGCCTGCGGATGCGGGGAGAGCGGCACGGGGTGGGAACGGGCATGGGGTGGCATGCGCATGGACGTGGCAGGGGCATGGGGCCGGGAAGGAGGACACAGACACGGGCACGGCAGGGACGTGGGGCTGAGAAAATACAGGCATGGGCATGGTCACGATCATAGCATAGGCACGGGCCAGGGATGTACACAGGCACGGGCATGGTACGGGCATGGGGAGAACACGGACGTTGTCATGAGACGGGAATAGGCACAGGCATGGGCATGATGCAGTGGTGGCATAGACATGGATCAAGGGAGGACAGAGACATAGGCATGGGTATTGGGAGAAGAGCTCAGGCATGGCATGGGCATAAAACAGATTTAGGCATGCACGTAGGCACGTGTGGCATGGAGAGAGGATGGACGGGGCTATGGGGAGGGGATGGACATGATGTGGACATGGACAGATACAAGGGCATGGTGAGGAGATGTATCAAGTGTGGACATTAGAATGAGAAAGTAATAGGGACAGGAGAGGATGTGCTTGGGTGTGATAGGAGCAGGTTGGTCTTGGGCATGGATTAGGCATGGGGATGGGTTGGAATGGCATTGGCTTTAGCATGAGAATGGAGTGGAGATCAGGATTGAGGCAAGAAGAAAGTGGAGATCTGCCTCAGGTGGTGCCTTCATGTCCTGGCCATGGTGAAACTCCCTCTCTTCTTGGGGTCAGGTGGGCTCAAGTTTCAGCACACGTTGTAAAGAGGAGAAAACCTCTGTTTCTCCTGTGCCTCTAGTTAGGCAGCTTGCATAATGTCTTCCTTTTGGGGTCAGGGGGCATCATCCACAATGGTGGCAGGAGATGACATCGCTATCATTATCAGTTACTATTACTATTTTTTAACTTATTTTACAGAATTGTGCTGTTTGATATTTAAAATCAAATTCTCAGAAAGAAGGCCTGCAAGATTTAAGGTTAGGTCTTCTTGAGGAAGAAGATTAATCCTACCAGTTTCTGCCTTTTATGTATTGGAGGGGGGGGGGATTGGTTTGGTTTCACATGTATTTTAATATTTTTTAACACAAGTAACAAGAATTTATGGCTGTTTAATGCTGCTATTCAACATGCTCTGAAGAAAGAAAGGGTTATGGTGTTGCTAAGTGTCAGGCCCTGCTACTGCTTCACTGCCTGACCTTGGGCATGTCCTCAATAACTTATCCCTGTCAGGCTATATCACCCATTGCCATTTACACTCAGCCTATCATTTTCTCATTCAGCACATAATCACATTTTTCTCTTTCGAGTCCCTCCTCAAAATTTACTCTTACAAAACTTTTCAGCAACACTCTTTACAGGATTTGTGTTGACATCACAAATCTTGGAGTAACACTGGATTCAGCCCTAAAACTGCATTGTAAGAGGAGTGCTGAACATAATGGACTGCAGTACTTCCTGCAGTGCTTTGAGCTACATGGGAATCATCCTCTTCATGGCATACCTTTAAATCAGCCAGGTGCAAGTCTGCTGTGGTCTGCCTTTTTCTTCTGTCCTAAAATTTCTAGCCTTTGTGGAAAGCAAGAGGTAAGATATGGTGTTTTATTTCAAATCCAGAAATCACAGTAAAAAGGCGCACAGCAAACCAGAACATCATCCTAAAACAGCAGAGTCCTCGACATAAAGGTCTGCATTGCAAAACAGCTGCTACTGTTCACTGTTTTTTTCAGACATACATATTAAAAATGAAATATATTTGCATTGGCCTTATTACCTCTGGAATATATTCCACATCAGGAATCTAGACTCTAGACAAAGGTAATTTAGGTCTCCGGAAGGAAAAAGTTTAACTGAGAAATATATATATTGTTAGGAATAGACCTCATCCAAATTCAATGGTAATTGTATAAGCCTTTCAAAAATCATACAGTATGCAAGCTTCCAAAATTTCGGAACAAGAAACATTTCCATTTAAATGCCAAGAAGCAATTTTTCCTCTCTTGTTCAATACTAAATCAGTCACATGGGCAGTTTGCATTTGATTTTAGAAAGGAAATGGAACATCTTCTCTTCCAATTACATATAACTTTTTCTTTTTCTTGTTCTTAGTGCTCTTACAGTTTGCATTACTTTCCTGTGGTTTTGAAACACTTAGTTGATATACCCATTCACCTCAGACATTTTTTTTGTTTTTTGAAACTCAAGTGACATTATTAAGAGAAAATCAGTAAACCCAAGTGGGGAGTAGAATGCTGTTTATTAGAATTCTGGCTGGTGAATTCAAGTTTAACAGGTCAGCACTGTTTGTGTAATTGGCCTTTCTCTGTTAACAGAACTAGACAATAATGCTCCTGGTAAAAAAAACAACAATAGTAATTCAATGGGAAAAAGTGACTTTGCTTAGGAAAATCCTGCTCCTGCTTCAATTCACAGCGAATTACTGTGGTCACAGAATTGTGTTGCATACCAATTGGAGCATATTTTATGAGGATGTACATTCAAAGTATCAGTGTTCATCAGCCTGCCATGTTGCGCCTGTGTCTTGCACCCCAGCAACTTTGCACTTTGCTCCAGTGACTATTGAGCCAAGTTCTCCTCCATGCAGTGTTTGGAAGAGTTTGTAAAGAAGCCACATGTGTGGGACAAGAAGCTAAATGACAAGGCTAATGCACGAGCCTGTTAGACCTTGTGTTAGAGCCAGAGAGCAAGGACAGCAAGTCCTGGAGCTGCCACTCTGATTGGCACCTGGTGCTCCTAATGCCAGCTTGAGTTTCCATGTTGATATTCTCTCCAACAAAACAATGAAAATACATTTTGTAAAGTCCCCATTCACCAAGCAAAAATAGCAACATCTGGTGGTCAAAGGCTTCTTGCTGACCAAGTTCAGCAGCAGTTACTTTGGTGAGCCCTTTGCCTTAGTGGAGACATCTCCTGAGGGGCTGCACTACATGACAGACGCTACTAAAGATTTTAATTTTTTTTCTACATCCAGGAGAATAATCCAGAGGGAAAACCCATGTATTTTAATCAATGGAAGTGAAACCATTTGCCTTTCAGAGAATATAAAATACACACCCCAGGGTTCAATGCTCTTTTCTACTCCTCCAGAAAATTCTTAAGGGGAAATCACTCTTTTCTTGATAAATGTGCAATTCAAATGTGGAAATATGCCATTCTTCATGCTTTCTCAATAGGGTGCAAAATGATTTCTGTAATTAAACCCTTTTTGCCAACACTTCCTGATGAGATTTTTTTTTTTTTAATAGAAGGGGAAAAGTCATGTACAAGAAGGTTTGCAAAACCAGGTCTGGAGTATATGACCTTTAAGCCTCTATTTGAATTAGGTATTTTGCTTAAAAAGTGCATGAGGATGAGGATGAAGAACATGAGTAAGGGCTACAGCTTAAGTTTCCAATCAGGCATTGCTGAAAAAAACATCTGCAGGAGAAAGAAAAATATGGGTACCACTGCTAATATCCGTGTAGCTGTTAGGGCTGGCATTAGCACTGAGATCATGCAGCCCAGTGCTCAACACACTTTAGCAGCCCCAAGTGTGTAACCAAGGTCCGGGTGGGGATCATGCTGAAATGTGTGCTACAGCATCAGTGCTGCACTGGTTCCCATGGTAGCTAGATTGAAGAAATCCAGCTTCTCTGATACATATCAAGCTGTGAGGGGCAGTGTAGACAAAATTGGAGTAAATTAAGAATAGCACCTTTGTGAGCTTATGTAGGTCTTGGACCTGAAGTCCACAACATATTGCTTGTCACCACAGCATGGACTATGTCATATAGAGAGATCAGGAAATGGGACAGAGCTTTTAGCCACCTACACAGTTAAAGGGTGAAACCCCATTCCTGTATGATAGATGGCAGGGCTGAACCAGAGCTGGATGCAGAGCTGAATTCTGAAGTTCCCACTTTGAGTTATGTCTCTCTGACAAAGCTCTTGAACAAGGTGGTGGAGCAGAAATCACTGGTGCTCTTTATCAAAAGCAGGATTTCCCTTCTCTTTCTCTTCACTCCATGAATTCCTGCGGCTTAAATCTGTCTGCTTTTACTAGAGAGATGTCTCCACCACTGGTACCATAAGATTATGTCCGGATTGGGGATGGAGAAATGCTATTACATATTCAATCACAGAATTATTAAGATTGGAAAAGACAACTGTTGACCCAGCACTGTCAAGTCCATCAGTAAACCATGTCCTCAAGTGCCACATCCACAAGTCTTTTGAACATTTCTGAGGATGGCGATTCCCCCACTTCCCTGGGCAGCCTGTTCCCTTATCTGATCACTTTTTAGTGAAGAAACTTTTCCTAATATCTAGCCTAAACCTCCCCTGACACAACTTGACGTCCTTTCCTCTTGTCCTGAAGACTCTTTCCTTTTATTAGCAGATTTTAACAGACTGCTAAAGGCTGGAGAGCATCATTCTATGCTGACTGTGCCTTTTGTAGCATCTCAGTGTATCTTAAGTCTTGAGAAGACCAGAGCTGAGCATCTACCCTCAGTACTAGGTCTTATACCCTTCCTTTCCTTCCTTGCAAAGCACCAATGTCTGTTGTCATACCTGAAAACAAGAGGAGGCATACAATGGAGCTGAGAGTCTGCTCCGACTGCTTACTCAGGAAAAGTTCCCATCAAGTGAATTGGCCATTTGCCGGAGTGAATGTTGCAGGATTCGGCCCATATGCTTCTCAGTTCTTATATTTGCATAGTGCAGAATATGCTTACAGTACAGTGCCAATAAAACAAAACTATAGACAGTTAAGCACAGAAAAACCAAGAGCACAGTTAATACCATTTACAAACAGCAGCTGAGCTCTGCAGCTGACATCCAGGCTTATAGGCCATGCTCTGATGTGGGTAATATGCACAAGACAATTATATATAGGCAATTAGGTGGAAGGTCCTGTAAGCATATAGGCCTGTATTCTCCTTTCCCTAAGCCTATTGCGTTCTTTTTCCCTGTGCATTGTTTATATTTTCATTTTGTAAATATGTCTTTTTTTTTTTTTCTTTTTTTTTAAACTAAGGAAACATTTCAGGAGGCCACTTCCATGGAAGACAATTGTTCTTGAAGTGTTTTGGGATTGTGTAAACATACTGTATATACCATATGAAGTGAACTTCAAATGAGATGCTGGTTTGTTCGGTCTACTGAACTAGAATGTGGTCTCTCTTATCCCCAGAAATTCTAGTGATGTCTTAGGAAGAAAAAAGATCTTCATCAAGAACGTGTAGATCATGTCAAGAATGGTATAAATTGCTCAGAGGACCAAATGACACCTTTTCAAAGACATACTTTCCTCTCTAAAAATCTAAAGCATGCTTTTTTAAATCCAGGGATAGGATAAAATATTTTTCAATTCACAGCACATGATAAAACAGCCATGAACAACTGTGATATAAAACATCTTCAACAATTGACCATAAGTATATTACAAGAAACTCCAAAAAATAATTACCCTGTTACCATACTGTGACTTCACATCCAATTTTGTTCACCTCACTGTACAAAACAGATGGAATAGATGGCTTTTATATTTTTAATAATAATGGAATGTTCAGGATTTGATATAGAAACCTGGCTACCAAGGTAATAGGTACGTATAAGAACCTATTTAGAATAGATGTGTGAACAGGAATTGCCATTAAATTACAATGAAATACTGCAGCATATCAAACAATATCAAATAAAACTTAGAAGGCCAATCTGTAGCCATATTCAAGCTATAACCTCATCATGAAAAAGACTTTTCCTGATTAAATCTTCTGTTTTAGATGCATGTGTGATATTTTTTAATTCTCCAATAAGGCCACATATCTTGACTAACTTTGTGATCACTCCAGATTTATGCCTGTGCAATAGCAAAATTCATAATAATAGTTCCATTCACATGCTAGATGCTCTTGGGAAATTAAAAGCCAGTTATTTCAATCACAGAGCATCTTGGTCTTACTGATGGAACAGATCTGGAGACATATCTGCCCTTTAGAGAAGAACGTCTGAGCCAGCAGAATAAAGTCCCCACTTCCCCAGTACCGTCACTTCTGGCATCTCCTTTTCATGTGTTGAATCAACCATTGACTTCTGAGATGGCAAAGTAGCCACATTATTGTATGATGACAGAGAAAATGGTGATCTTGTGGTAGTGACACAGCACATTGAGTACAATGACTGATTCTGATACACATTTCCAATCCTTGTTAATTTTTTAGGACTCAACCTCCAGCCTGTCTCACTGAATCCTCACCAGAACAGTAAATAGCATGAATATTCCCTGCCTCCTGCCTGGGCTACCTCCATCAGCTGACACATCACCACTCACAAGCAGGGATGGATTGAGCTCTGCTCCCACTCTCTGTGCTGTCCTCCAGACAAATTGTGTTAGTTTACTGGCAAAATTTAGTTTTTATCATTGTTTGCACTTCACAGTCAATATGGATATGGAAGAATAAGCTGAAATATATGCCTTTTGCATCCTTAATAACAGCGTGGCCTCTCCATAGCTACGTGACAATTCCCTAACACTTTATTTAACAGTAGCAATTTATCATGTCTGACGTATCAGAGTGAAGTAGTTCAGTATCCCTAATTTACAAGAAGCACTGTTCTCTGTGCCTATTTGTACTGCTTATTTCAAGACAGACCAACAGACTGAGTGCTAGCTTTCAGCTTGGAAAACCCGGATTCAGTTCCCTGGCATAGCAAAAAAACTGTCTAGGCTTCAGTTTCCTCTGTATAATATACAGATAAAAAGACTTCCTCGCTTTATCAGATGTTGTGGGGATAAGTGCATTAAAGACTGCAAGTCCCACCAGCACTCCAATAGCCATAATTATCTCAATTAGAAACACGTGGTGCAAGTACAGTGATATTTAATACATACCCTGTGTGTATAACCCATGAGTCAGGGCTGATGCGAACGCAAGCCATGCTAAGGAGTTAAAAATGCTGCTCACCTGTGTGCTCTCCCCTGGCTTATGCTCCATGGAAGTTTGTGTGTCAGAAACCAGCTTCGGCTCCCGGTCACGATGGAGCGTGGCTGCTCAAGTCAGTGGATTTATTTCAGTCGCACACTCCTGGAGGCAGGGGCCCATTGTCTGGGCTGAGACACTCAATCTGGAAGGGAAAGAATAAAAAGGCTCCAGTGTGGAAAGTCATTCATTACAATCTGGAATGAACAAGGAAATCAGTGGGGTTGCTGGAGGTTAAGCAAGGGCAGAAATTGGTCTTTTATCATTGAAATGCCATAGGAAAAAAAAATTACATAAAGTTAGAGATCTAATCCTGCACATCTCTACTCGCATCTCTTGCCTTTATTCATTGCAAGGGGTCACAAAGAAACAATCATGTACATTTGCAGGACCAGATGTTAAATGCATTTATAACAGAATTTCATAAGCAAGCAACTACTTTTTCCTTGGACAGAACTCCAATGAAATTTTGATACGACCTTTATATACTTTTAGATAAAATAAGATTATTTGGATTGCCATCCTACATAAGTAAATTTTCTACTGTAACTTCAAACTCAGAGGCATGCAAACATGCTTCAGAAGTCAGCAAATATTTTTGAAGATTAGATCTGGTGTTCTTTTAAGAGGAACTTTTGTAGTGAAAGAAAAGTAAAAGGATTGATTGCAAAGCTTTCAGATTGCAAAGCTTTCAGTACTGAAGGTGCATCATATTACTGGAAAGTGTGGAGTGAAAGTTGTTCTGAAAAGCTCCAGCAGCATCTGTGCTTATTTTATTGTACTAGTTACCCTTGGCTATGATAACTTTATGCACAGCATCAAAATAATGAGATGTTTTCATAGCTATCCTACAAATTTAAATAAAACTGTGAGCAACACAACTGCTTTCTAAAATGCAGTAATTGACATTCATTTCAGAAACTTTATATTCTCTCCATTTCAGGACTGCCTGTGTTGCAGTGAGCATCCACAACCCAACATCCAGGATTCAGATGAATCCAGCAGTGAGGACAACTCAAAGCGTGCTTGCTGAGCAACAGTTCTTCAAGCAGGAAATTGGGTTCAACCAAGGAAATTGGGTTCAACCAATTCCTGGCAGGAATTCCATAACCTCTGGGGCCAGATTTGGTTCCTATATCAACTCTGCACATGATAATCCTCCCAACTAAGGCATTTCACCTTTCACTTCCTTTACATTCTCTACCTCACATGGTAGCTCACTGTGGTGCTGAGTATGCTACAAAGGAAGGATGCTACAAAAATGACCAGCTAATGGTAAAAAAATGGCTAAATAAAACAGGTGGTTGATCCTATAGACTATTACTCAATCATGAGTCTAACAGGGACCAGTCCAAAACCTGTGCCAGTGTACCACTACTACTAAACCCCTGAGAAGGGTTGCAGAGGTTAAATACCTTGGCTGTGGAACCAGGGTTGGAGCTAGATGATCTTTAAGATCCCTTCCAATCCAAGCCGTTCTGTGTGTCTGTGAATTTTTGCTGTAGCATTTTAATATTTAGTGACTACAGATTTAGAAAATGAGGTTAAGTGGTGGATTTTAAGATTCAGTAAGCAGTACATTTAAAACTGGTCTTTTTTTCCTATTTGAAATACCCAGATATAGACTATCTAGCCTGTTAGACCTGATCATGCCTAATACAGCCATTTTCAGAGTGCATCTAGGTCAGAGGATGGGTTCAAATAATTTTCAGGGGAAGGGACTACAATCTTAATATGCTACTTCATTTACCCTCTTGGGCTGGGTAAAGAAAATATCAGAAAATCTTTCATGAGCCTGTTGGGGAAGATTAGGAAAGGCCACATGAATGCCTTTAAATGACAATCCACAAAAGACTAATTGAGCTAGTGGCAAATCTGCCTTCCTTTCCCTTTCCCTTTTGAATGTGTAGCTATGCCAGTCAGCTGTGAGTTTACTTGAGACAGAACAGGACTTAAACTCACACCTGCAAAGCAAAAATAAGGTGCTTCCCTTACTCTCCCTCTGCATCTCTCTGCAGGAGTGTCTGACACATGACATCTGTTAAGGAGGGTTATAATCTCCCCCCATCCATCCTGTAACCCTGTACTACTAGTAGTGCTTAGACCCAACGGCCTCTTTTCCTAAGGAAATAAGGCTTTTATAGGAGTGCTGTCTGTCCATCTGGCTCTCCATCTGTCAATCCTGTGCCCAGCAATGTATTCTGAACCTGGTGGCTAATTTCACCCCATTCTCTAGAGAGGTAAAAGCTTAAAAGATATAAATATCCTACATATATTATGAAAATCAGTGGCGTGTGAGACAAAGCAGAGCTCATGTGAGTGAAAGGCTGTGGTATGAGCTCGTTAGCTAATTGCTTGGCTTGGGCTGCCAGCTGGCCAGTCAGTACATGCAAACCAGCCAGCTCAGCTACCTGTGAGTGACTTCTTGGATCTTCACACAATGCACCTGGCAAGCCAGCAGAAGAGAGGAGACTTTTGTAGAGGGAGTAGGTGTGCACAGGGAGACGCAAAAATGGAAAAGACTTGCCAAGGGCTGTGGTCAAAGAGAAAATGGTGTTATTGAAGGAGAGAAGAAAAGAAAAGTTGGAGGGTGTGATTTTGTGGGGAGGAATCTATGATTTAAGATGTTAGTAGAGTGACTTGGTTGTTCTTGAAGGACAGAGTTCAACTTAATATCTTGAGTGAGGATTTCCTTTCCCTTTTATCTTCAGATCTTAAAAACAACCATTCTGCTAAAAGTAAGGATCCTTATAATCCTATACCTTGTTTCAGATGATTGAAATTAAGGAAAGAGCAAAAAAAGAGGACACTAGCAGAAAACAGCTTATGGAATGAGCCTTATTATTCCCTCTCCACAGCTAATAAACAGAGGCACCAGAAGACAAACTGGATCACATTTCAAAAGTCCAATTTAAAATGCTGTCAGTAAAGGCATACAGTAAATTGGCCACAGTGTCAAAGCCAGAGCATCCAGTCTCCAGATCTCTGGTGCTGGAATTTCCCTGGTGAACATGGCAGCAGAGTTGCTCTGCTCACCTCTGTGTTCAGCTGATAGATGCTGTGTTTGGGTGTGAATTACTACCCTTGCTCTGTCAGTGGAGAACGAAACCCTACTTCTAGCTTGGTTCTACCATCAATTATACAGATCCTACTGCCACTCTTCTTTCAAGTACATTTTGGCATTATTTAGTACCATTTCACTGCCAGAACACTTCATTATCCCCATTCCCCTGCTCCCTCACCCCTTACATTCCTTTCTGTGTTTGATGCATGTTCAACCACAGCCTAAGAGATAAAGAACAAACATTCAGAACAGACCGACTCCTAAAAAATGAGCTGAACTCAGGATTCCTAGTGTCAGATGATAAGGTGCCCGAGCTAACTTACTGATAAAGTATGTGGTAAGCAAACTCTGTGATCTACACAGATAGCTTAAGCTTCTGCAGTGCTAATTACTATTACAACCTTAAGCTAATATTTGAGCCTTTCTTTTGAGCAAGGATGTGTAACAATTAGATTACAGGATTTGGAGCATTACAAAGAGAGATAAAAGCAGCAGTTTCGTCATGGTATGTGGTATTTTGTTTACATAGAGATAATAGAAGTGATGATTATAATAATTTAATAACAGCTATTCTATTTAGGTCCAAATTCTGATTTCAGGTGCATCAGACCTGTGACAGAATTATCCTGCATTTACTTGGATTGAGGCATGCAGATCTCTAGTCAGAGACCTTTTTGAAGTCAATTGTTCTGAAGAGCCCAGCATGGTGTACAATGAGTTCTAGGTACTCATGGTAGTAAATAGTGAGCCAATATTTCCAAAGAAGGGCTTGGGATTGAGTATTTCTCTTCACTTCTGCCCTGAGCATTGCTGAGAGCCCTGATAGTGTGTATTGCACCCTGATCTTGATGACAGCTCCAGAAATGAAAGGGACCTCTGGTTTTTGGTCTCTGCCACCCTTATGGGTTCCTCTCTCCCCTCTCCACAAGAATATGCATGTGTAAAAACACAATATGCTTGAATACAGTGGTAATGCATAGGGAAAAACCAAACAACAGAGAAACAACAGTTTTCTCTAGCTGTGTGCCAGATTTAATATGTTTTGTTTTAATGTGCCTGGGACATCATCTTTAGAACTTTCTACAGTGTACTAAAAAGAAAAGGCATTTTTTCTGCATGATATTTGGGCATGTTTTTCTATGTCTCACTGTTTTGGTTTTTTTTTAATTTCTTCTCCTAGGCACCCAAGGGGAAAAAAAAAATCACCCCATGTCCATGACAACAGACAGCTTTTCTGATGAACCATAAAATTCCTTGCCTCAGAGATAAGTCAACTCATACAAATGAGCATTTGGCCCCTGAAATTTTGCTGCTGCTGAGATCATAGAAAATACATGACAAAAACACTCTTTGCCAAAAATTGAAATCAAGATTTTCCTCTGCTTTGGAGACTAAAATCAAACTTCCTAACTATGACAGTTTTTCAAGTATTTACCACCATTTCCTGTAAGACAGAATCAGTCACACAAAGCAAAGCTAATTTGTATATCCACTCAGGAATATTAAAAATGCTATTATAGCATTGAAAAATAAACCTATCTCCTAGCAGTGTATTTAAAGAAACTCTCAGCAGCTGAAAATCTGGTCCCAGAGTCACAAGCAGCAAACAAGCAAGGCAATTAACTGAGAAAAGACAAGGACATGTTTTAGCAAGCCCTCATTCCACTTTTAGTCTATCGAAAGTATATAGGAAACCTAAAAGCAGGCAAGGCAGCCAGATAGGATATTTTTCCTTACCCATAGGCACCAGGGTCTTTTCAGAGAGCTGCATCTCGCAGACAGTCAATACTTGGTTGAAAACTTGAAAAACAGGTTTTAAGCAAAAACTCTTCTGAAAATTAGATCCAGACTGAAGAGGCTGAAAGCATCACTCGAAACAGCCAGTTTAATTTATTCAAAGAAAAGCCACATAGCTCAAGGACAGGTAAGTAGGTAAATAAGCCATTGTCAGCCCCTTCTTGGCAAAGAAAGGTACCATGAAAAGCCTACATTAAAGGAGAGCTCTGCATGGGAAATGAAGGAGCCTCAGGTACAGACATTTGATTTATTTTTTCAGAGTGTGGCACAGGGGAGCGTGCACTGGCTCAACCTGTTGTAATCTAACATGTGGGTTGCTCGTTGTTGCGATGATATTGCAGCAGCCTCTTCATTAAAGGAGCTGTGTCTTTAGCAGCAATGATTTGTTTTCTACTTCTGAAATCAAGACCTTGTCACTGCTGCTGTTGCTCTCTGTTGCACTACCCACTTTACCACCTTTTTTTTTTTTTTCTTCTTTCCTTCTCATAGTGAGCAGGAAGGAATGGATAGGTACTATATGTTTCTTATTTGCTCAGCTGACAATCCTTTCACTACTTCATTTCACTTTAATAGGATCTTCTTGTTACCCACCTACTGTATCTCAGCATGGAAAATCCTGGCATCAAAAGGTTGAAAGCTGGAGGAAAAACTTGTCTCCCTGCAGCTCTAGATGAGGTGAGGATGAAACAAAGTCATCTAGTTGCTTTGCAAACAGTATTAAGGCAGTTCAAGGAAGTGTAGGTAGAGGACATTATCTTCCCCACAAATTATTCTCCAGCAGGCTTTTGCTTTTTCCAAAGGCAAAGAAGATGAGGGAAGAGTCACATGTATATTAGAGGTGTAAAACTGTCAAGGAGAAGTGGTCAAATGATTTCTTCCATATGAGATATCAGTGCATTTCTGTTCAGCTTGTGTAGGGGTGTGCGTGTGTTTGTCCAAAAAGGAATCCTGTGACAGAAAGATGTGTGATAAAAGAAGAGTGGAAACTGTGTCTGGGCAGCCCCCAGCTGTGTGCTGGTGTGCAGGGATCTGAGTGTGCATCTGTGTGAGGATTCAGTTGTAGGCAGCACTGGGACCATCTGCACAAGCCCAAGTTCCTCTGCCATATCTACTGATGAGTTTCAGGAAAAGCAGCTCTGGTTTAAAATAGCCTCTGGAATATAATATTAAAACCTTGCACTTAAAATCAAAATTGCTGTTGGAGTCCTAGCTGCACCTCTATTTCCGAGCAGTTACTCTGGGCTTTAAAATCCAATGTCTTATGTAAAGTCTCATTGCAGGGTCGGGGGTGTTTCAGAGAGTTGGATGGGAGAAACCTCCTATCTTGGTCTGGGGGAAATCGAGGGTAAGATCAATGTGACAAAGAACCAAAGGGGATTAAATCAGGCATTTGTGTTGGCAAGGGGAATGAGGCGGGATGGGGGGGAGAAATTTCAGCTCTGCAAATGCCAGACCTGACATTTCTGCTGTCTGCTCTGCACAGCGGCAGCAGGGAGCACGCTGGGAAGCGTGTGTGTACCACTTCCCTCTGCTGGAGGCAGCTCAGACTGTTACCTGCCTCCCTCCATCCCACAATATTTCTATAGGTACTAAAAATGCTCCAACCCCTATCATCTGGCACAGCAGTGATAATGAAGTGGCCACAAATCCTTTCAGTAACTTTCATTTATACAAAAGTCTCAGTGCTGACTGGGGGGTGGAACACAGCAGCTCTTCCAGCACAGAGAAAAAAAAAGGATGAGAGGAAAGGGACGTGTTTTGCAGAGATTGTTTAAGCTGACACATTTTGAAAGGAGCCAGAATACCACAGCCTGGACATGTAACACTTCTTGAAAGAAGAATGAACTGTCTGATTGCTCACAGCTTTGCACAGCCATGCACAGCCTCCCCCAGCTTCAGCACTGTGCAGCACCAGTTAGGGAATGCTTTGGGGTTGTTTAATGTACTAGTGTCCATATAACCATGCACTGATCAAGTTTTTTTTTGGAGCTTGTGCAAGATCACAGGTCAAGGGAATGAGGGGGACTAAATGAATTAGTGAAGAGTAAAAGAACCTGCCTGCAAGCTGTCTTCCCTGTTCACCTCTTGCATCATCTTGAGGCATTAAAATATTTGATATAATACTGTGTAACTAATAGGTCTCCCCATCTAACCCTTGCTTAGAGATTGTGAACATCAATGGTTTTATGGCCAAGGTGAACTACAGGCTTTATAAATGGATAGTTCAGATGGAAATTAATTTTTTTCTCTCTTGAGTATGCAGAACACTTCCTAATATTTAATATTTGCCCTTAGATATATCTTAATGACATTCTCCAGTAGCCTTGTGAGACCAGCCCCAGCTGGACCAGTCCCAACAAGACTAAGTTGGATGGGGCTTTGAGCAACCTGGTCTAGTGGAAGATTCCCTGCCCAAGAGAGAGGTTGAAATGAGATGATCTTTATGATCCCTTCCATCCCAAACCATTCTGTGATTCTTTATTCTATGACCACCACTCCTGTAAAGCCACAGAATGCCACAGGTAGGAGTACAGGTAGTGTGAAAGTCCTGGAAAGCCAGGGGGGTTTTGATACTCTGTTATTTTGCTGATATCAGCCTTGTCATTATCCTCTCATGAGAGCTCTTATAAAAGAAATCACAATCTAGTAGCTCTTTGCCATCAATACACTAAACCCTATAAAGTTTTTTTTTAAAAAAACAGAGTGCCGCTACAGGAAGCCACAAACATGTTACACAACAATTTACAATGCCTGAAGAAAGAACTATATTTATTACAAAGATATTGTCCATTAGAACATGAAAAAAAGAAGCCAAGTTTATGTTTTGTGCAAGAAATGCTCTTGTTTACCTACCATTTTCCTCAGATAGACTAATTTTGTAAAGCATGCATATTATCCCTAGCTTTTCTGCCATTCCAATGGCATGGCAGATCATGCTACCTCCTCAATCAGTCACCCACATCCCTGTTGAAACAAGCTTGCTCTGTGATTCCTAATGAATCTTAGCCATAAGTCCAACCTCAGTAAAACAAATCAACAAATATCTCTTTAGCAAAAAAAATAGGGAGTGAGTAAATATAGAGAGAGTCCATCATTTCACTACTTAATTATTTATTTTTAAGGGGAAAGGGATGGCAATTCCTCACAGACTGAATGATGACACCCATCTGTGCCAACAGAGATGCTTGCTGCAAACAGGAGCTTACTTTTGTTAAAGAAGCCACCAAAAAAAGTGAAAATAAAAAAAGAAAAAAAAAGAAGTTTTCTGTATCTTATGTGTGTATCTACATTGGCATTTAGCTTTGCATCAGATGGGTGCTATTGAGCACCCCGATCTGTTGGCAGCATCTTAACATTTCTACAGGGACTAGAGGGTTAAACAAGTAGGACAGATCTTCTTATGATTATGGAGAAAGACAGCTGAGAGAAAGTAAAACCATTATATATCAAGATATTACTAGATGCCAAGGCAGAATTCTTCCTAAAAATCTGTGACACAGACAGGAGCTGTCATACAAAGGTTACCAAATATAAGTGGAAAAATTAGGGAAGAACATAATCTAACTACTGTCCCTCCAGTTAAATATCTAACACTTGAATTTTGAGAAATTTCATTTTGACTGTTGTCTAAAACAAAAAATATGGGTTATTAGCTCCCATTGGCAAATAATTACTAAATTTATCCCATGTACAGCTGCACTGAAGCTAAAGACATTACAGAACTGAGGTTAGCCTGTAGTGGCCACTCATGTCTTTGAGATTTTAATATCTTTGGAAGTGTGAAAAAGTAGGTTTCCACTTTTGTATCAAATCAATGGCAACCTCCATAGGCACTTCTTTATTTGTATTTAAAAACAAAAAATAAAAACAAATAAAGAAATAAAGACACAAAAGAAGAAAAAAAAAGAGAAAAGTATGGAAAGGAAAAGGGAAAACAAAAAAGAAAAAAGATAAGGAACTGGAGATAAGGAAAACATAAAGGAAATCAAGAGAAAAAATAAAAAGACAGAGAAAGATGTAACCAGAATGCTTTAAGATGTATATTAAAAGGACTGCTGTCTAACTGAATAGGAAACAACAGATTTTCTTCTGTCTTTCTTCCTTCTGATAAGAAAATTCTGATTTCCTTACTTCAAGCAAGGAAAGATAACTAAATGAATGAGCATGCTGGTCACACTAGAGATGCTTTAATTCCAACCACATTTGATCTCTGTCTAATATTCCTGATTATCTCCACCTGTGCGAAGTACTCAGGCAATGAATGTCCCTGCAGGTAGGGTATGGTACTGGATATGATGTTAAATATAAAAATATCGCTTACTGACTTTTAAAACTATTTCCATCCTACTTTTTCAAGCATTCTCTGTCATTGCCACTCTTCTTTGACCAGAAAAAAAAAATCAGACACATAAACAAAATCAGAAATGGAATACATTTTGAGGGTGATTTCCTGTGCAAAGGGAAGGAAAAGGGAAATACTTTTCCCTCTCATTAGAGGGACAGCCTGTAGTAGAGTGAGCCTGAGCAAGGACAGTGATGGAGGGAGAGACCTGAGGCAAACCAAGATCTGGACCAAGAACTTTCCAGGGATTGTCACATTTGGCTGAGGACAGAGTAGTTTGGCAGGGCTACAGCCAGTCCAGCAGCCTGCTGGAAAAAGAATGGGTACATAAGGCCGATGAGGGAGGAAACACTGACCTTAATTCTGTTTCCAAAGACACTATTTTTTCCTAAAGTTGAAAATAAAATAAAAAATAAAATTAATAAATCAAACCAAACAACGACAACAACAAACCCAAAAAATAGGTAATATGTTTTTGTAAAGGTGCAATACAAAATTAGATAGCGTGTGACAAGTGAAAACTATTCTGGTCTGTAACTGTTACTGCACTGTCTGAGTGGTACTCCAGCCTTCATGGCCTCTTTCCACAGCTCTCACAGGACTCTGAACATAGAGTGACACATTGAAGTTTAAGCCCTTAGACAATGCACTGCCGAACCTCAGTTTTCCTCATCCATAAAAGTCAATTAATAAATGTTTTATAAACCTTTCACAGGCCTATGCTATCCTGTGCTAGAAAAAAGGCTAATTTTGTTAAATATTTAACACAAAATATTTTCCCACTGTAAGACTATTTTCACAAGAACTGCAGCATTTGACCATCAGCTTTATAAAGCTCTGTCAGACCTCAAGCTACAAGAAATATTATGGAGCTAAATATTACTTCACCATCCTTGTGCATTTTGGTTTTACATTGTAATAGGTGTAAGGTTCTCTTCAGAGTGTCCCCGCAAAGGACAGGGCTCTCTCTCCAGCTTTTTTCTATTCATCAGTGTCTTGTACTTTGCTCTGTACAAATGTTTGCAGTGATTTGTAAGCAGTCTATGCAGAGGTAGACTCAGCTGAGAGTTATTATTACACTCAGGCAGCTTTATGCATTGACCGAAGATAAAATACACTCATCTCCTTAATACTATATATACACTTTCTCTATATATAGCATTAAAATATCCTTACTGACGCTCTAACCATAGGATCCATAGCTTGCATTTGTATTTATACTTCTTTTTTTTTTTTTTTATTTAGACCTACCACAGTAGTATTCAGACTGAATCAGGGTAGCTTTGTTTAGTTTTGTTCCAGACTATAGTTTCTAAGAGTGCAGGGACACAGTGGTTCAGAGCATAACTCTTCAGATCAGGAGTCTGGACAACTGTTACTGAGCACTCAAGTCTTCTTAAATCTTTTTGTAAACTGAGGAGAGCAGTGATTTGTAAAACTGCCTTGAGATCTGTGTCAGGTAGATGCCAAGTGTGACTATAAATATAATTTGGGCAACTAAAGGGGCTGAAGCCAAGCCCTTTCAGAAGCACATTTTTAAACCAAGGATGCTGAAAATCTCAGGCTCCCCTATTTAAGCTAGAATGCTTTCAAAGCTTGCCAGATCATCCACATTGAATTTGGACAGAAAGTTCCAGAAAGAAGGAAATACTGTTAAACAGGCTGGTGGCTTTGTGCAAGCTCTCTGTGACCACTAAAATCGGGAATATACTTATTAAATATTACATCAGAGCTAAGATTGTTAGAAGATTGCATTCCTCATTTAGCAGAGATCTAGAATTCCAAGAAGGGTTTTGAGCCATTAGTAAAAAATAAGGGCAAATATGTGCTCCTACGCAGAAGAACACTCTGGCAAATTCTCTCCCTTACCACCAATTCCTGGTTGAAACCTCCATAATGAGTGGTAACTGCAGCAGCTCTGCTAAGATTTCTACAGGAAAGTCATTGCAGCCCATTGCAAAATCTCTTCCGTCTTCTCAAGGTTCAGTGACCCATGGGTCAGTGCTGTTAATGTGGATTTCTATGCTGGTGCAGCCGTAGTGTTAAATGACAAGGATGACAGTCTTGCTAATTTATGCAGGCATTGAAAAGAGAGCTAGCCCATAATTTTGTTATGTTTCCAGGGCTTGACTTTTGTTCTAAATGTCAACAGGGTGTGCAAATGCCACAGAAGTCTCCCTCAGGACTTGGCTCAAGTTCATTTGCAGATACTTCTGAGTGTCTTGGATTCATGAACTTAAAAAACTCAGCTTAAATATACAAAAGTAAAACTAGTCTTGATAGACAATATAAAAATACTGTATAAACTCCTGAGAACTTCTATATATTTGTGCATAGATATGTACACATATGTACACAAATGCACATATATATCCACACATACATTCTCTGTTCACAGGATTTCAATTTTAAACAGTCCAATTTGGTCAATTTTAAACAGTCCAATTTACCTCCTTGGATTTTTTTTTGCAGCTGATTTACTGGTTTTCCCCATTTTTCTAAATACTATGTTGCAAATTTCTTAGAATGATAGGCCTGGAAGCTGTCTCTTCAAAAGAAAGAGCATAAACACTATGAGAGGAAACTCCTCCAGACTACTCCAGCAGTGCACCTCAGTTTTTTTTCAGCATAGAAATGCTTTTTGATGTGAAAGACCCGATGACACAAAAGTTCCTATGTAGATCCCTTCAGGGCATGGCAGTGCTGAATTGCTTGGCAGGGCTGAATGGAAATATCTGTGCAAAAAGCTGCCCTTGCACTTGCCCATGCAAATAGAGGGCTTGTGTAGATCTCAGTTGAGTGATGATCAGGAAGGCAGAGCCCGTTCTTGACTAGGATATAGAGTATTTTAGAAGTGAGTGTTTTCCTGGGCATGTGGAGGAAGTTAAAAGTTTTGAGGAAGAGAAATACCAGACAGAGGATGTCTCTGAAGTTCTCTGTTCTTTTGGTAACATTCTCAGACAGATTTTCTTGATCAGGAGAGCCTGGGAATATTTGAGTGAAAAAGTAAAAAGAGCTGAAAGACAGTAGGACTAGCCTTAGAATCAGGCAATGAACAAAGGTGTGTGAACAAAGCACAGGAGACCCGGCTCTTCATAGGTGTTTAGATTGTCCAAACTCAATTTGATCGTGATATCTGAACATCATAGCAAGCTTCCCAGTTGGTTTGGTAGTTTTGACTTGTTATCCCCTTTCTGCCAGATCTGGTATATGACAATTATGCACATTAAGAATTCAATTATACATTTAGTAATAATTGAAAAATATTTATAAGGCCACACACACACAAATTCTTTTCCAACTGTGATCTTGGACAAAGACACCATTTATGATCATGAAAGCTACACATTGCCATCCAACCACTACCACTATCTAGCTTCATCTCTTATACTGTTCAACTTTCACACCAAACCCTTCTTATGCAGAGACCAGTAGACTCATTTGAAGAGAGCATCAAGCCTGGGGTTTTTATCACCATACCAAGGGAGATACAGAGTTATAAAGCTGCTGGCTAATACCTTTCCTTACTAGCTGAACATCACTTGAGCATGTGATATGCATTGCAGCATGCAGAATGTTTGACATCCCAAATCTTTCCTTGTCAAAGCAGGAGCAGTAACTGATCCCACGACTACGATGGTTTGATTCCTTGTAAAATTGCTAGCAGCTATTGAGTTTTTCAGATTTATTCTAGAACAGGTTTTCAAGGCTGTCTGTAGAATGTCAGTATCAAAGATGAAGCTGATTTTATTCCTATATTTTGGGCTCTTGACTTAAATACACATCTTTGAAATGTCTTTCTGAGGCTTTCCTTATTAATGAGTGCTTTCAGAAATAAATGTTGGTTGTCACCAAAAAAAATTATTTCACATTTCTGTTTTGTTTTCTGTCATTTGGTAAATTCTTGAAATCAGACATTTAAAACAGTAAACAGATGTTCCAATAATAATTAACAAATATTTCTGTGAGTGGGAAGCTAAAAAGGCCTGCAAACCTTGGAGTTTGTGTTCTACGTTATCTATAGCCCCCTCCACCACAGCACCCCATTCTTTTTTCCTTTCTTTTCCTTTCTTTTTCCCCCTGTGATCTCAACTCCCACTTCCAAAGCCTGCAGATATCCTGTAGATGATCTTTTTCCCTAGGTACCCTCCATGCCTCCAGGCTCTCTTCTAACTCTAGCAATTATCATTTGGCAAAAGGCATCACATGCTGTGACTGGTTCCAAAATGACTGGTGGTCACTATACGCAGGCTGATTGTGCAGGGTCAGACCATGCAGAAAAATGTCCCATCATAATTTATCTGACCAAGCGTTGCTCCCACATTTGGAGAGTATTAATTTCAGTATTTTCCTCCCACTTTCTCATTAATTTTCATGAACCTTATCAGTATCTCATTATATTTTCTTGGAGATTTCGAGTTCTTGTTCAACATGACTAATTCAAAAATGATCTCAGGTTTTCGAAAGGGAACTGATAAACAGATGGACAGGCAGAGCAACTGCTTAAGGCTTCAGGAACCCAGAGAGAAAACTAGACTACCACCAAGCTTGTACTCTCAGGATCTCAGGAGAATTGATATCTATTCATTAATTCTGCTTCATGACATCACCTCATCAGAGAGATAAATATTACTGTTATTTAATTTATAACTGGGTCAACAGAGGCATGAAGGGGTCAGGAGACTTCTCAAGGTCCTAGACCAAGTCTGTGGTGGGTCCAGGGATATTTTTTTGACTGGCCTGTACTGTAACCTCAAAGTCACTGTGTACTCAACTGGTTCTTTATTAAAGGTGTGGCTTTGTTGTGAAACAGGATTAAGAATAAAGGTGCAAGCTATGGAGAACCTCTTGGGATAGCTGTCATGGCCTGACTTATTTTATCCTTGACTCATCCCTGTTACAAGCAGCAGGTACTGTCACCTGAGACCCCATCCCTGCATGGGTAGAGGGGCAGAAAGGGTAAGGGACTGAGACATCACTTGCAGACTCACTAGACTTCTGAAGATTAAAGCTACTACTCCTGATATCCACCTTGAGCCCTTGGATCCACACTTTGCCTTGTGTGTTCTCAGCTGTCTCATCCCATGGGGCAATTCCTTTATTTCCTTGAGTCTCCTGATGCACAGATACTGGCCATGCCCAACTTCTTCCTGTAACTAGGTTTGCTCCTGCACCATCTCCCCTCAAGTTCAGATCCATCCTCTTGCTCAACCTTATTCTGTTAGCCTCTTCTTTTCCTTGAAGCAGGTGAGATCTCCCTTTCACAAAACATCCCCAGTGGACCTGAGACTTGGACGAAAATGAAAAAACATTGGGAACCATAAAATTCTGCCTCTCAGTGATGTCAACAGCCAAAATTTTATTCCTTGACTTTCCTTGCCTGGAATTACACAACTTGTTCTGAAAGTGTAGGTCTCAGCTGAGTTTCCCTGGATTTGTTGCATGTTTTCTTCAAAGCAGCTATCTTAAAATTCCTTTAAGTCCTTGGGCATACCCTGTCCCCTCGTCTCTATCTCCTGATTTGGTTTGGTAACCTTCTTGTTATGAAGTAAAGAGAGTTTAGAGATGCTTACCAGGGAAATCTTTGTCCTTCAAACTCAGCTTTGTTTTCCCAGACTGCATGACTCCTAAAACCCTGGGAATTTGTGTGATTAAGGACTCAATGAACCTCATGAAAGGCTTTGTAATTTGCACAGCTATTGGTATTTTAAATCAAAGTGCTTAGGTCTTCCTACACCTCATGATATGAAACATGTTTACACTTACGAGTCCAATTATTTTTAATCAAATTAAGTGGCTGCTGTGTTTTCCTTATCAACATGTCCTGAGAAAACATAGCCTTAAGACCATCTGAAATAATTTCAATAAGCCACAAATATTTTGTATGTGTTTTATATTCATTTCTCAAATGTAGATTTGCCAGTGGGAAAAAGATACAGAAAAAAAAAAAAAAGTGACTTGTTTTTAAAGACAAAGGGAAGGGAAGGGAAGGGAAGGGAAGGGGAAGGGAAGGGAAGGGAAGGGAAGGGAAGGGAAGGGAAGGGAAGGGAAGGGAAGGGAAGGGAAGGGAAGGGAAGGGAAGGGAAGGGAAGGGAAGGGAAGGGAAGGGAAGGGAAGGGAAGGGAAGGGAAGGGAAAGGGTTTTTCCATCTGTACTTTTCTATCTTTGTTTTTCTGCTTATTGATGAATCAGAAATGAAAAATATGTTTATCTCCTAAGTTAACTACAGAAACCTTGATTTGATTTCTGTCTATCGTGATGTCTGTCTGCGTGACCTTGGGCCTGCTATTTCCTCACCTTAAAAAGTAGTATAAAAACACATTCTTGCATTTTTGGCTGAAATAAATCATAGGCTCATCAGACAAGCCTTGCTTGTCACTATAGCCTTGTATGCACATACGGTCCTGATCTCAGCTGATGTCTGTAGGTGCTAATGCAATGCAAAGACTCTGCAGTCAGAACTTTGCAGTCAACTGTGCTAAGTCAATCATCTTGTGAAAATAAAAGCTTTGAGAATCCCATGAGAAGTAAATAAATAGATAAATAATGAGCAATCCCACTGCAGTTCAGATCATGTGGTTTTGGACAGAAAAAAGAACTTAGCACAGGTGTAAATAGCAGCCCTCAGCTCTCCTTTCTCAAAACTCCCCTTGAAATATCTGCCATTCTGCATTTTTAACATTTTATCACTGGAGCACAACAAATTACTTAAAATAAAATATATATTTTACCCAGCCATCTTGCCACTTGAAGATTCTAGACAATTATGAGTTATGACAATCTCAAATTACTTTTCTCAACTAAAGAGTAAATGCTCTTCTCTTTTGTGAACAGGGTTTAGCTCACAGAGCTGGCTGGGCCAAACCAGTGGCCTGCCACATGCAATCCACTTCCCGTTTTTCTAGATCTGCAATTCTCAAGTGCCTCAGGGCAGCTGGATTTGGATACTGGGATCTCTGTGTATGTTCGTGGCACTTCCAGATAAACCACATTGTAACTCATTGACAATCAAAACTGTGGTGGCCACGGATTTGTATGGGACCAGCTGCTTAGCAAAACTGCTGGCCTGCAATTTTTAACGAAATCTGCTTTTCTGTCTTTCATGTGAAAATATTGGTTTGCTGAAACTAGTGCCAGTAACAGAAAAGACATATCAACTTCAGCCTAAATTTTATTGAGAAAAAGGTTTCTGGCTGCGGCTATGTGGTTGTGAAGCAGAAAGTCACTCACTCAAAAAAGCCTGGCTATTTGATGACCAGCAAGTCCTCTTGCAGCTGTATAAATAATGAAATATTCATTTGGCCAGAAAAGAGACAAGCTCTTTAGTCCCATGCTTAAAATCTAATTTGGGATGTGAGAAATCTGCACATTGAAGTCCTTGCTCCAATAAACACGCATTTATTCACCCGAAGAGCTTGGGCACCTGAAGATGAGGGAGAGAGACATGCCTCAGGGAGACTCAGGAAAATCCTAATGTCCACATTGGCTCTTCTGACCTAAATAATTGCTAATGGCATAGCACATACATGTTCTTTCCCCTCCCTCCCCTGCTTTCCCCCACTGCTTCAGATAGTTCAGTTTGACTTTAGATCAATTTTTTTTTTAAACCTGAACAGTTTTGTAGGGACAGGAAAACCATTTCCAAACCCACCCAACTCTACCTGGCATCCATCACCACAGAAGCAGACACTCAAATACTAATGGTGCCTGTAAAGCAGAAATTGAACTTTACCAAAAAAAAATTAAACCAATTAATCATAGGCCAAAACTTTAGAAAAAAAACCCAACAGAAATCTTGCGGTATGCTGTGAAAGCTGCCAACTTCTGGGATTTGCAGCAGTCTCACAGGACCAGTGTGCTACTCTGCTTCTGCAACAGCTACATTGAAAACAGAGCTTTAAGCAGGGCCAAGAGTGCTATGGTTTAGAGAGTAAAATCTATCTCAGATATGTGCAAATTCACTGAGACTCAAGATTTTTTGTTTTGTGGAAGCCTATTGGGAAACTGGGCTATAAATAACCAGAGGATCAATGTTTGGCAGTTTGCCAGGTCCTTCTTCTCCCAGTCTTCTATTGAAGGTAGATATAATCATAGATACCTGTCTCTTGCTCTGCCTCCTGTCCTCATGATAAATGATATCACACACAAATATATAATGATATGGCAGGTGTACACACAAGGAAATGACCTTTCCATAATTGCCTTTCAATGAGTCTCCCCTCACTTTCAACAGTTTATCCTTTTCCATGAGCCTTAACAAGAGCTTCAGTGGTTACCTTTGCAGAAGTAAATATTCTCCCAGAAAATGTTTTGGCTTTTTCAGGCTGGACAGCTGGATTGTGTATGGGCACGGAGAAGCAATGGCCTTTCAGGAATGCCATTTGCATAGGTGTAGCCAAGCCAGGTTGGCTTGAGGAAGGTTGAATTCACACCACTGCTCCTGATAGGCAGAGCTGTGGAGCCTGCCTGTTAACGTGCTGTGAATGGGGGCATATGTGCTTTCGGACAAAAAGGATTCCGTGCCACAATGCACTTGCCAGGTGACTCCCGTACTGCCTAGCTCAATGACTGTGAATTTCAACTAGGCTTGGCTGCTGTGCAATGCAGAGCTATTCACCTTTATAATCACTCCCTCCCCTCTCCCATCATCCCCCACTCTACAGCTACTTAGAGAGCTAGGCAAACTTTATCATCAGAAAACAGATCGAGTCATTTGGCTCAAATCACCAGAGCGCAGCAGCAGAGCACAGCATGTTAGAAAAAAGGGGAAAAAAAGTCTTCATTTTTGGCTTCTTGTCAGGTTTGGGACCATATTTGCCAAGTATTTCATGAAGGATAGTTTGGATATTATTCAGGGATCCTCCTGAAAGCAGCATGTACCAGAAAACACACACCACTACTTAGGCAGTTTTGCAGACTCAGGATATGCTAGCTGAGCCTTTCCTCGCTGAGGTAAATCCAACAAGCAATTATTCTGAGAGATATTTTATCCTGGCAGAAGCAGGGGTGTATTCAAGTACTTTAGGATTTAAGGGTCTTGCATTTTGGTGCAGGCTTCTTTAATCCAGTTTTGCTTTTTTAGTAGGGTATTCTGTTTTGTCCATACTCAGTCAGTAATACTTGTCTCTTTTGTAAAGCACTTGGAAATGAGCAAGTAAAAATACAGTGTGATACAGAAAGCTTGTTTACAGGGATGGTACCTCTACCACCTACCTGGGCAACCTGTGCCAATGTATCACCACCCTCACAGCAAAGTATTTCTTCCTTATGGCTAACCTAAATCTACCTTCCTTTAGATTAAAACCACTACACCTTGTCCTATTGCTACAGGCCCTGCTAAAACATTTGTCCTCATCCCCTTATAAGCACTCTCTAGGTCTTGGAAGAGGCACTAAGTTCTGCCCAGAGCTTTTTTCCAGGCTGCACAACCTTAACTCTCTCAGCCTGTCTCCATAGCAGAGGTGCTCCAGCCCTCTGAGCATCTCTGTGGCATCCTCTGGACCTGCTCCAGCTGCTCCACATCCTTCTTATCTTGGGGGCCCTAGAGCTGCATGCAACATTACAGGTGGGGTGTCACCAGAGCAGAGGGGTACAGTCACCTCCCTCATCCTGCTGGTCATGTCTCTTTTGACATGACCCAAGATACTATTGGCTTTCTGGGCTGTGAATGCACGTTGCTGGATCGTGTCCACGTTTCCATCCACTATGATATCTACATGATTATTCTTTTTTTTCACTGTTGTATAGAGTAGCAAGTTTAGATCCAAACTTGATGTTTTTCAGAGACACAGATAGGCAGAAATATCTTTGGAGTATCTAAAAAGATGAATTTGAATTCTACAAACACAGTACTGTTTCTACCTGTTTGCAAGCTCTCCTTGTTATGTGTGATCTACAGTACTAAGAAATGGTGCTTATTTCATCTCCGCAGTCCTCAGTGAAACACTGAACAGAATCAGACCAAAAACTGACCATTGTCAACCTTCATGTGGAACCTCTTTTCACAAACAGGAAATGCTTTTAGCATATCTTTAAAAGGCTGATGTTTTAGAGTCTTACTGAAGTCAAGGAAGAGGGTTGACACTGGGACCTTATCATGGCTCCAAATTATCAAGGACAACTCTTAGCAAAACACTTTATTTCTTAAATATTATTTTATATAATCTGCTGATTTGAAAGCATCTAACAGATCCAAACCATTGCTTACCATACCTTCCTTGTTTCCCTTTTGGTTTCTCACTCTTTTGACCCTGGTATGAATTTAATTAGTCATCCAATTAAAATTAATCTTTCTAGGGAAGAAAAAAGCAAAATGTCATTGAATGCTTCAGCCCCATCATCAGTTAACTTCTTTCTTTGTCCACTGAGTAATGGTCCTGCACTTACATTTCCTTCAGTGACAGAGCTGCTCTAGGCAGCTTGCCCCTCCTCCTTTCCTTTTGCCATCCCTCTTTCCCTTGCTCACTGCTCATTTGTGCCAGTAGAACAGTTTGCAGGACCGCATGGTGAACAAATTAACTGACTGAAAGTAAAAATAAACATGTTTTGCTGGGTTATTTCTTCATGCTCTTATCTTCCTCTTATTATTATTTCTAATGCACTTACCCAATATGCTTTTATACTGCTGTAAATCCTTTGCATACCATTTTATCCTTTCTTTGTCTCTATTTTCTTCTAGTTATATTATTTCCCACTGATCTGACCTATCTTCCATTCTCTTTCTCACTGTTTCCTAAATTTCATAGAATGGAGATGATCATGCATCAAACTCTTATTAACCTACCTACACCTTCCACATGATAATTTGAGCCCTAGAGCTGTCTTAGTCAGCTTTTGGGAACTCTTTCTCCCTGCATTTGCTTCCCCTGAAATCTCTTCTACCAATCAGAATTTATTAATATACCTTTTCCTTAATACTTTTTTTTTTATTTTCTGTTGCTCTTTATTTTCAAAGGAATCAGGAAGTCATCCTCTTCTATGTGTCTTTGTACTTTATTTTCTCAACCAATTTATATGTATTGGTCAGAAGAGTACCTACAAAGACTTTTTTTTTCACATCAACCATCCCAATTTTTAGACATAACAGGCAGCTTCCAGAGCAACCAAGGAATTTGCTCTTCCTGCAGTGTTTCTGTTCCAGCTGTAGTTTGGCATCAATATGCCCCACAGACAGCAACCCCTGGGGTTTGAAACATTCCAGTAGCTATTCAAGGCATTTGTCTCATTTGCCTATCTGATGGTTACACCCGTCCATCCCATCAATCTATTGGCTTCCTTTCTACTTCAGCAAGATAGTTTCTGCAAGTCTCACACTGAATTCTGTCTCTCAGAGCCCATGATATAAACCATGTCTTCTCTCTTTTCCACTGTCCTCTCTGGACAAGCCATACCTTTTTACATCAATATTCCAGTCACATGAATTAGCCTAGCAAACCTCTGCTAAGCCAATTAAGACATAATTCTAATTATGTATTAAGATTCCCAGTTCCTCTGGCTTATTCCCCATACAGCTTACATTAGTCTATAACCATTTAAAATGTTGAGAAGATTGACCCAGCGGCTTCCTTTTCATCTCCCCTTTCTCCCTTTGTGTACACACTCTCCTATTTCTGGCAAATTTAGGTGCTTCCACATCACACACATTTATAACTGGTAAGCAAAGACTGGGACCGTACATTTTGGTACTGAGGTAAATTATATTACTCAAATATTGCACTTTTAAAATACTAAAATATTCTTAAGCACTAGAATTTTATAAAGGACTGTATTTTCTGAAATATCAGCACAGTTACTGGATGTTAATAGCGTTAAAATAAGAAGGAGTGAGACAAATAGGTATTAGTCAGTGGAAAACATAATTCACAAATAAAAATCAGACAGACTAGAACTGAGTCATATAGATGATTTCTCATTAGTAGGGAATTTTTCCAAATCATGTTAGACCATCCCCACATCTTATCCCCACCTTAGGCTATCAAAAGACGAGGTAATACGTTATTTGTGAATGGTTTTGGGCTTTTTGTGCCTTGGAAAATATGTTTACAATTGACTTGAATAGCCAAATTCCAGAATACTTCAGACTGCTGACAAAGCAGCCTCTCCTTTTATCTCCTACATTAAATACAAAAGGCTTCCATTGCATTCTTTCATGCAAATCAGTACCTGTACTTATGCATACACAGACTTGTACATATGCAGACACAGATTCACAGTCAGCAGACCAGCTGTAGCTTCCCCAAAGTTGCAAGAAGGCAAAAGAATTTTATAAAATGACATATTCAGCTATAAAAAAATGGCCACATTACACTTTGGTAGTAATAACAAGTGATAATATTGCTTAGTATTTCTGTTTCACTTCCTATCCATCATGGACTTGTATTTTGGCAGCAGCTTTCTGTACATCCAACTCTTTGCCAATGCAGCAAACCACTATGCCTTTAATCCTAAACACTTTGAGTGTCCTTTGGCCACTTCAAGCATTTGGCATTGGTCATCATTGAACAAGCTACTATTGCCCTCCCTGGTATCCTACAGAAATGTTGCTAATAGGAATCAGGCTATAAAATCTGGGGTAGAGCAAACAGATCAGTAATGCAGCCTTCACTTTGTGCTGCTGCTCTCCCCAAATTAGGTATGACATCATTATACCCATTTTACATGTGCAAAACACAGAAAAATCCCCAAAAGTTCATAGTCCCAGTGACCTTAGTTTGTGAATATTCAGCTTGTGAAAATGGTAGATGATCCTCACATTTAATGAGAGACCTGGTAATCTTATACTCTGCTGTCAGAAAGTGAAACATTGAAAACTGGAATTGCACCAAACCAATTAGCTGTAAGGAGCAGATTAACTACAAATGTAATGAGGGTTTTTTTGTCAGTCAACATATATAGGCAGCTCCAATGGGTGACTGAGATCTTACAGATCTATCAATTGCAGAAGAGCCCTGAGACTATGAAATCAGAGTCTTCAGTGAAACACCTGAATTAAGTAGGGTGGATCCAACCATTCGTGATTCATGCAGACATGACAGCAAAGCCAAGACTAGAAACAGCTTCTCAGCTCCCTGCCCACCATTGTAATGATCATAATATGTCTCTGGCAGAGCAAAGCCTACATCAGGAACCTGCACACCAGGTACTTGCAACATTTCCGAACCACTGCCAAACCCAGATACATAATTTACTATGCACCGCCCCACCAGTGGGTATCCTTCTCAGAGTCCTACTTGAAAACATAATTCAAAATTGGTTTCAAATATACACTAGAGAAATGAGCAGCCTCAGGGGGTGAGAGCCCTTAAATCATAGCTCACCACGTGAGAGTGCATGGCTTGTCTCCCCTATGGACAGTGAAGCATCACAGTGCTAATAGAGCAAGGCTGCTCACAGCAGACACAGTCACATCTTTCAGCCCACTCTGTGTGATAATAGATGCACTAACGTTTTGACTACAGCCTTGTGTTTACTGTGGGTGTTAGCTGAGACATTTCCATGTAAATAAAACATTCATCAAGCTCACAAAAATGTCTGCAGAGCAATTATTGCACAAGAATGGTGAGCACTGGAGAAGCGGGGTCATTCATCCATTCCATATACCTGCTTAGGCTTGTTGCAAAGGAAGATGCCACTTTCACGGATGTTGGAATTAGGTCAGGTCTCCTGTGTAGAATCTGTGTGGGCCAAGGAATAAGGCTTGGCATCAGGAGACCTGGTTTCTATTTGCATAACTTCTGCTGAGTTACTCTATGGCCTTGAGCAACTCACTTTGCAGCTGCATGATGCTGATTCCCACCCATCTGTAAAATGGGGTTAATGGTACTTATCAGCCTTCACAAAGTACTTTTGTGATATAGAGATGAAAATGATGGTGACTGCTAATTGTTTTCACTCTCTCCATGGAGAGAAGCTTTTTTTCTTCCAGGAGTGTAAACCCAAGCCCATTTTCTTCTAGTTGTAGAGTTTAAGTTTCCATTTGCATGGATGGCAGCACCCTTTCCTGTAATTTTTCATAAATGCAATGTGCAACATCTGAGATTGAAGAGGCTTGGGTGATATACAGCCTCAGAGCAATGATGGACAGCACAACTGAACTCAGACTACAGAGAGGGCAAAACAGGGTAGAGGAAAACAAGTGCTCAGGAACTGAGCAGGAACTGAGGGCAACAAGAGGTTGATTTGGTTCACCAAGGTTAGATGGATATGCTTAAGGAGCTGTCATGAAGTCCATGTCTCCTGGTATTCAGATTAGTGAATTAACCATATGAGCTTCCTTACCTTAGCGTCCTCCTGGATTAATAATAGGCATTGCCAGGAAACTTTTCTTTGTGGTTTAGTTTTCATTTTCAGAGTGTTTGTGCTCCCCAAATAACTATTTTTCCTACAGACTGATCACTGACAACATGCAGCAGTGGGGTAAGTGTCTGAAATTTCTTAGTTACTGGAAAAGAAGAGCTTCAGAGACCTTCCCTTATTAGCACATTAATTGCTGCTGTCACAGACAGCAATTATTTGCTCAATTTTCCTCAAATTCATCATTTTCTTAAAAAACAAAACCAAATCCAAAACTGCAGTAATGAATATTCAGAGTATACTGGCACTTGAAATCCTGTTCTCATTTTGTAGCTGGCACTGGCTTCTTCCTATCTGAACACCTTGCACACCTTTCAGGCATGTATGATTGACAGCTGTCCTGCATGCATAGCAAAATGAAGTTTAGGCCCTCATATCACAGACAAATGTACTTTGACAGCCTCAGTGCTGAGCACCTCACCACACAATCCTCCCAGAACAGGTTCTTTCCAGAGAAAACACCAACCTCTCTTAACTACGACATTTCAGGTTTCTCTGCAACCACCTGGGTGTACTGGTTTTGGCTGGGATGGAATTAATTCTCTTCAAAGTATGGGAGACTGAGACTGTGTTTTGGATTTGTGCTGGAAACAGTGTTGATAACACAGGGATGGGTTGGTTACTGCTGAGCAGTGCTCACACAGAGCCAAGGCCTTTTTTGCTCCTCAATCCCAGTCCACCAGTGAGGGGGCTGGGGGGTGCACGAGGAGTTAGGAGCAGTTGGGAGATGCAGTTGGAACAGCTGACCCCAGGTGACCCAAGGAATATCCCAGACCACATGGCATCATGCTTAGCATATGGAGCTGAGGAAAGAAGGAAGAGAGGAAATCTGGAATGATGGCATTTGTCTTTCCAAGTCAGTTTTACAATACAACAGAGCTCCACTGTTCTGGAGATGGCTGAAGAGCATTCTGCCCTTGGGAAGTGGGGAATGAGTTCCTTGGCTGATTTTGATTGTGTGCACAGCTTTTACTTTCTCTATGAAGCTGTCTTTACCTCAACTCATAGATTTTCTCACCTTTGCCCTTCTGATTCTCTCCCCATTCCTGCTGGGGTGTGATTGAGGAGCTGAGTGAGGCTGAGTTGCCAGTTGGAGTTAACATGACACTGTACAGTGAAAACCATCTACAGATCTTGCAGGAGTAGAAGGGGAAAATAAGTTAAGTAATTCCTAGGATTCCTTTAGCCATGTCAACTAAAAAAGCTCAGGAAACCATGTTCCTCACCTTTCGTCTTTCCCTCTCTGAGCTATTTGCCTTCATAGGCTCCCTCAAGAGTGGAGAGTGCAGTCCAGAAGAATTACAGCACCTCTGTGAAACAGGCAGTTTCTCCAGGGACCTCAGTTCTGAAAAAGACATTCTCAGGAGCCTAAATGTGCTTCTTAAAAAACCCCATAAGGCACTACTGATGTGTGCATGTATGAATGTATGTATTTATATATGAATGGACAGTATTGCAGCTTTCACACTGGGAAATTATGAGTTCAGGAGATGATGGATTGGGCTATAAACAGTCTGTAGAAGGCATATATATATACCTGTTGTTGGGGTGCAGAGGAAGCCATGTACCTTGTCCACTTGCACCAGACAATAGAAGTGCAGGCAATTTTAACTGAGTAACTTTGAGCTGGTACAGCATATGCAAAATCAATTTGTTATGATGGAATATTTAGTATTACTATTTAGATTAGTGCATTTTATCACTAGACAGTGCTTTTATGACCATCTAGTGGAACCTACATATCACCTAGCAATTTCTGTTACTTCATGACTAATGGCTAAACTAGAGCATATCTTTTAGAGCGATACCACATCTTGATTTAGAGCCTCCAAGTCATGGAAAATATAACACCTCCCTTGTAAATTGTTCCCAAAGTTCATTACTCTTCCTGCTAAAATTTGCACCTTATCTTTAGGTTGAATCTGTCTGGCTTTGACTTCCAAGGACTGGATCTTGTTATACCTTTGTCTGAGGCATGAAAGAGCCCCATCCTACTGAAAGCTGTCTTCCTGTGTAGGTGCTTACAGTGTCAGCAAGTCTCCTCTTAACCGTCTTTCCACAAGCTAAATACAGACGATGTCAAAATTATTCTTTCTTGGGGTGGGAAGATTGACAAACTCGGGCAACAACCTGTACTTACTTGCCTGAGCATCCCTACTTAATCAGTAGAGGCTCCTCCAGATGACAATTCACTTAATTTCAAGTGTAAATATGCCCTGAAGGTGTCTGTCTCTCTCAGTATCTATTTAACTATTCTAGGGCAAATATGACTTGTACTTGGATGCTTCATTTAAGCAACTGAAGTTTGGTAAGGTTTCCAGCCTTTTTGTCTCTTTCTTATATTCTTTGTATTTTCTCACAACTTTTTGAAAGGATGAACAGGAGAAATGCAGACTCATGCTAGACCCAGCTTCCCTCAGTAAAATAATACATGGTTAATGATGCCTCCATTTCCCTGCTTAAATTTGACCAAGAGCAAAATTAGCCTGTGTCTTAGCCATCAGCTCCACATTCACAGTTCATATTCAGTACATTGTCTTCAATGACCTTTCAGTATTTTTTCAGAGCTTCTGCTTTCCCCGAATGCAGTCCCACATTCCCTAAGGCTCCGGGATACAGAATTTTCAATTTAGGGTTATATTAAAATAGATTTGTAGTGTACTTGGAGCTGCCAATCAGGATCAGGACCTTACCATGCAAACAAACAGTGAGAGACATTCCCTGCCCTGAAGAATTTACACTCTAAATTAGACAAGACAGACAGTAGTAGTGTTTGTGGGCGGTTAAATGGAGACACTGAGAAATGAAGGCCAAAGAGAGGTTTGAGGTTTCTCAGACCTTCCCACTTATCAAAGGGATGTATGAGATTTGTTTTCCTAATGCTCAGGGAACTAGTCCATCTTGACATCCTTTTTGGTGCAACCCCACAGGGCTTCAGGTGCAGGGCTGCTACCACATGAGCAGTTTTGTCTGACCCATATCCCACAACATTCACAAAATGTATTTTGTCAGAAGTATGCATTGGATGGTAAACTCTGTGCTGCAGGAAGTTCCAGGCACAGAATCATCACTAAGTTGAAGCTTCCTGCCAAAGATTCTTCCAGGCACAGACACTGTTTATGATTGTGGCCAGGACCAAACTAGGGCTCAGCTATTCCCAGAAACAATGCCTAGCTTTTCAGTGGCTGGACCAAACTAAGATTAAAGTGGATGGGTTTCTTCTCTGTTAGTATTGATTTATCTCTGAGAAGCAAAAGAGACGTACAACTTGATTCTCTGCCCTTCTCCTTACCAGCACACCGTTCTTCTCACATGCTTCAGGGTGACCACCCAGGTTTTCTTATGACTCTTTTACTCCAAATCTTTTCAACAGGAAGGATTTGAAATATATTTTAGAGATCTAATTGCTCTTTTAAGATTTTGGAGAACATTTAAGTTATGTCTGTCAGCACAGACTTTCCAGCTGAGTAGTTTGAAGCCCTATAGCCAGAGGTGCAGCCACGGGACAACTGCTGCGAATGGGAGGGTGACATGTGGAGCATTTGTTTTCATGAGATTTTGAGCCATCCTCTTGCTCTGGGCAGCTGTGCAGCTTTTGGATATGTGAGCAAGCTGGAGATAGGATTTTCATGGTACAGTTTTCCACTGATCCATTCTGCTTCAGTTAAAGTCCATGTAACTTCTTTTGTTCTTAGTGAGAAAAGGAAGAATTTCACCCTTATTTTAATCTCACTTTTTCTGTAATATCCCAGTTTTTGTTCCTTTGTAGGTTTTCAACATGACATGGGATAATTTGACTAAGTGTTTCCAAAACGGGGCTGCAGGGTAAAGCCAGACTTTCTGTTGTAATAATTATCCCCATTTACTCCAGGTTGGAGCCAGGAACTAAGTTGATCTTGACCACATGACACCATCAAAGCTGTAAGGCCAAAATGCAAAATGGGAAAAAGCCAAACTGGGACAAAATAAAGTAGAAAACTGAAAGAGGACTGGGTTTGGTTATGGCAAGAGCAAACAGGGACTGACAAAAGTAGAAAGGATGAACCCTATTATATGGTATTATGCTTTGAAACACCAGCCCTGTAAGGGAAAATGGGAGCTAATGCCTCTCCGTTACCTTACCAAAAGATATAAATATCAGTTAATTAACTTTCCTCAAGGACGAAGGGAATTGCTGAACACCTCTAAAAGGAACATAGGTAAATCAAATTCTTTGCTTGTAGTCTATTAGCCGCAAAAAGGTGAAAATTATATACACACGCATAATATGTTTTTGATAATTATATGCACATATAAAAATTAAAACAATATAGATAAAAAAAACTAATCACTCTCCATCTATTGTGCTGCATGAAATAAAGAGTCAAAAAAATCCCTACCAACAAAACCTGTAAATTTAATGAATACTAAATAAGAGATAATAAACACTTCATAGGAAACCTTAATTTTGGATTTGCTATGTTTTTCAGTGTTTGACTTTGAAACACTGATAACATTTGTCCAGGCTGGCTTGGGATGTATTTTCTCTTTGAGTAGCAATGTCATCTTCCTCTGTAAAGAGCCTCCTTGCCCTGTGCTGCTGTTAGGGAGACAAAGAGAAAAGAGAGATAAAACCAGATGTGCTGGGTACTAATCTGATTGTTTAACGTGTTTTTCTGGAAGATGCTCTGATACTGTGATGATTCAAGCTAAATGAGAACTTGCAGATAAGTGGAACTGAGCCCCGGGTTGTCAGTAATGAACTTCAACTAACTCACACTGGGCCTAAGCCCAGTAGCACTGGGCACTTTTACCTACCACAGAAGGCAATGATAAGACGCGAGTATGCTGGTCTCCCTGCGGATCCAAGATATTATACCACTTGCAGGCAAAATTACATTAGCTGCTTACTGTGCTGCAAATTTTAATGGTTTATAAGCAACAAGAAATTACCACATTGTAAATTTGGGATAGATGACACAAATCAGACAGACTTACAGAGGATGCTCCCTTTGCTCTCAACTGAGTTGTATTTTATTAATATCCTGCTTTCTCTTTGTTTACAGCACTGATTGGTTTTATGAGTGGGTGAAGTGCATTTTGCTCATTTGTTTTGGTTTAGCATAGGGAAACAAGAATAAAAGAAAAGAAGGAAAAAAGACAATCACTCTTGCAGCTCTCCTCTTTTCCCAGACCTCATACCCACACTAGAGGAAGAGTTATATTAGTGACAGGGTAAGTGCATAGCAATCCTAACACTGTTTCCTTGATGATGTCCTTAAATGACATTGTGGTAGGCGTGCTTGTTTCTGAATGGGGACATCTACCCTTTTTGCTCTTTGCTTTGGGTTTCCTCTTGCTGCTGCCACCAGTTCTCTTCCTAAAGCAGAGACCAGAGTGCACACAGGACTTTGGGCCATGTGGCTGATAGCACGCACCCGTACTTGTCCTCACCACAGAGGCACTCAAAAAATTCCTTCTTAGCAAAGCGCTGCCCATCCCTGCCCTCACTGCATCCCCTCTCTCCAGTGAACCTACCGGTGCAGCAGTGTAAGAGTAGATCTGTGAACGTTATAATTGTGTGTAAATATTTCCTGATGTCCCGCAGGTGATGGAAAGACACAGAAGTCCTGACATGAGTGTCCCTTTATCCTGCCGTGTTCACTAGAGATGTAAATTTCACATATAAATTCTTGGGGGAATTACTCCAGCTTTTTGAGTGAGCAGACAGTAAGTGGATGTATATGGTTAAACCTTGGGATAGAATATTTGACACTCAGCCTGAAAACCGTTGGACCTTTAAAGGAAATCTAGTCCAAGCCCTCTGCAATGAGTAGGGAAATCTTCAACTAGATCAGGTTGCTCCTCCAGCCTGACTTTGAATTTTTCCAGGGATGGGACATCTACCTCTCTGAGTAACCTGTGCCAGTGCACTACCGCCTTCTTTATAAAAAATGTCTACTTTAGATCTAATCTAAATATACCCTCTTGTAGACAAAAGCCTTTAGACCGTGTCCTGTTGCAACAGTCCCTGCTAAAACTGTTGTTCTTCTCTTTCTCATACACTTTGTGTACAAAAAGGCTGTGATAGGGTTACGCAGGACTTCATGTGGCTGCCATAACTTTTTGTTTTCTTTAACATTGTAAAAGAGGATTTTAAGTCTTCCTCTGAGTCCTGAGAACTCAGGTTCACACCGCTCACACTAGAACATGCAGCCAGAAGTGAGGACAAAAAGCAAGCGTGCTTATGCACAAGTCTGTTTCTCAAATACATCTACCTCTAAATGAGTGGGGTTAAGGTGTGATGAATTGCATCCAGAGCAATCCATTTTCCTCTGTCTTACTGCTGAGCTCCATGCTCAGAAACACAGTAATATTGTATGCACAACTCACGAGATGAGCACTCTTATATTACAGCTGCCACTTGGAAGGCCAGTGAAGAGGGAGTAACAAATGCTGCATTGTCAGTTTGCAACAATAAAGAATCATTTTCATTCCTTGTGCACAAGAGCCCCAATTATAATCTAATTCAATTCAGATTAACTATGCTTTGATGGCATTTCCATTACATAAAAAATAAATTTATTAGCCTAGTATAATATGTTTTGTCTATAGTTCTAATGCTAATAAGGAGACTGTTTAACTGCTTTAATGCTCCATTTTAACCACAGTTATAAGCTATTTCCTCAAAATTTATAATCAGGGTGTGCAAATATTACACTGGAAACTCACAGAAAGGAAAGTTATCAGGATTTACAGGTGGGATGCTAATAAAGGCTTATAATCCATTTGGTTTAAATCCCACACATTAAGAATTTTCACATAAAAGACTCTTTCCAGGTGCTTCATCCCATGATAATTGCATGGTCTGGTGAAAGGTGGCAAACATGATGGGATCAAATTAACACTGCTTTATCTAAGGATTGTTAATGATTCACTGCAGGTATTTCTAAACTACAGACACCTAATCTTATTATAGCACCAGAGCTGAGTCTTTATGTTCTTTAAATGATCTTGATGGCTTCTGTGCCACCAGCCTCTCCAGCAATGCTCAGCCTGTCCCTGAGTTCCTGATGGGTTTGTATCCTCCTATTTTAAGTGCTATGCTGGGGTCTTAAGGACAGGCTGCTCACTCTTTCCCTCTTTGCCCAGTGCACAAATGGATGGAGGCTCATAACTAATTAGGCATTCTGATTAGTGGAGCACATATTTATGTTTCCACCCAGGGCTGTAAGGCATGTGTTTGAGCTACTACAGATGAGAACCCAAAGCAATCCTCCCTCCTGCACAAAGGAATCACAAAGTTGGATCAGCATCTGCATCACTTTGCTGGTCTTCAAGCAATCATTTGCCTTTTGGCAGACCATGCACAGGATGCTGGCATGGAGTTTGGAGGCTGAAAGTTCTGCTGTGTGCCAAAACTTTGCAGAGTTTGAAGAAACTATGAAACTGTATACTGTGAGAAATCAAACTCAGCACAAACTCAACCCATTTAGTGCCGGAAATATCCTGACAATCCATCTCAAGGTAAATGATAATTTTTTGTGTAACCTGCATTTGAACTGAAATGGCCACTGCTTGGGCAGCTTGCTTTAGTCAAGAAACAGTTGTCTTGCAAGAAGCTAGATACCACAGCTCTGGAACCAGTCAAGATGGATGCAGTAACAGATGGAACATTCTGATTACTCCAGATTGATATCTATGGAAGCTCCGTTTTAATTACATTTTACAGTGACAGAAAACCAGACCCTGCTGTACTTATGAATTACTTTCTATTCCAATTTACTTATCATGGATGCCATTAGTTTATGTGAACAGAAATTAACATTTGTTTTCTTTTTATCTTTCACAGTTTCTTTTCAGAACAAAATCACTTTCACTGGACAGTCATCATGGAATCAAATTATATCTGAGGGAAAAAAAAAGAAACCAAAGCAACAAAGCACCCTAAATAGCCCCCCAAAGTTCTGAAGTAGTATCTTCCAAAAGGAGTAGGAAGATGGAAATGCCAAAGGCAATTTGTTCCATTAGTCAGCCTTCTCCAATTATTTATGATAAGCAATTGATCCAATCTTTTATAGTCTTATAGGGAACATATATATACATACATATATATATATTCTTATATACAATAATCTTATAGGGAAAATGCATTCTCCACAAACAGATCAGCAAGTTAATAGTTACTTTTTTGCCCTCAGTTTAAATCTTCTTTTTCTTCCTTAACAAACATCTGCAGACAATATATCTAAGCTTCTGAGTTTGTAATTTTTTTGCAAGTGCAGTTGCTTACACGGGTAAGAGATTTATTATAGCAATCTAATAGATCAAGTAACAAGAAGATCTAATGACCAGACTCTAAAGCTGAATTAATTTACTCTAGATATGCTGCATAATTTTTTAATTTTAATTTTTTTGGGGGGGACAGTTAGGGCAATTAGTCATTGGGATAACTTAACTGGAGATAAGGCAGAATTCCTATGACTGCAAATCTCTGATACAAGACTTTCTAAAATACATATTACAGCCAAACTGGAAGATGGAAGCTACCTGTCAAACTCCATGGCCTTTTGCTTGTAGGATGCCAGGTTAGATGAGCATAGCGTTCCCTTCTGGCCTTAAAATTTGTGAAGTATTTATTTCAGACATGATCCGTACTAGTCACCTAGGTCAAATAGTGGGTCAAATATTTATGAAAAACCAGACAAGCAGATACAAGTATCACCACGGGGTAGAAAGTGGTGATCTTCACCCTATGAAGTGTTTCAGCCAGGTTCTCAAAATGATGACCAGAAAGCTGAGGGCAACCTGGAGTTCTAATCCCGCAGCTCAAGTGACAGCTTGAAGCAAAACAACTAAGAATGAAATGAAATATCGTCACCTTAGGTGGCAGGTTACTGCTGCTGAAAATGTGCTTGTGTCTTTTGCTCATTTCTAGCCTGTAAATTAAACATAAATTTATGATTGATTAATAAGGGGGGGGAAAAAATCAAACAAAACCCAACTCTCCACCGCAACAAGACGTTATTCCAGAGTGCATGAGAGGAATCACCACCATGTTTCTGCAAAAGGTGGTTACAACCTCTTCTTTGTGCCTAGGGCTGGTGACACAACCTCTGCAAAGGTGCTGTGTGGAAACTCCTCAGAATCGCACAGAACTGGAGGCACTTCAGAGGTATTAGCTTAAACAATTAAAGAAGTAGGAGGACTGATCTGTGAGGAAACAGCCTCTGAATAACTAGGGAAAGTGATGATTAAGGCATTAAGTTGGGTCTTGGTGAATTTTATGGGAGATTTTCAGTTTTGCTTGATGAAGGACAAAGATGTGCTGATCAATAGCAAATGTTCAAAATGTGTGAAAAATAAGAAAAGGAGTATTTGGCCACTGCACAGAGAATAAATAAGATGAAATTAGAATGGAAAAAAAATATAAGTGAACATTTCTAAAATATCAGAATTTATAAGAGGCAAATGATGAAAATGGGTGGAACAATCCAATAAACAGAATATGGGTTTTATAGTTTCAACTAACTTTTCTTATGAAAGATCTATTAGGAGTTGAGAAGACTGAAAATTGAGATTTCCTAGTCCCGGGAGATGAACCTGGATAAGGCCTTGAGAAATTTTCAGTTGATTCTGTAAGGTTTTTTATCGTTGTTGCCAGTCAAAGCCCTCTGACCTGAATCTGTCCAAGACAAGAGGTTTTCAAAAACAGAGACCTGTCCCCCATTTCTTTCCCCATCAAATCTTCAGAGCAAAACCATGTGACTAGGACCTACCAGGGATGACACCCTACCACTGGACTCAGCAAAAAAAAAGAGGGATGACTTAGAGGTTTGTGTCTTATTGTTCATAAATGGAAAGTCTGTATTTCATGCATGGAGTTGAATTTAATATCTATTGAATGGTAAGATGCACAGTATCTAATCTTCTGACCTGTTCAGTGAAAAAGTGCTGCAACAGTTCTCATCTTTTGCCTTCCTATTATTCATTGTTTATGTACTCCTATCCAAATATTTAAATTATGAATAATGAGGACTCACAGGAAGGAAATCTAGTTCAATATTTCTTTCCATTGAGATTAATTATTTTTCCTTCGTTTGAGTTTTTGGTGTTTTTTGCTGTTTGTTTTGTTGTTGTTGTTAGTTTTGGTTTTTTTGTCTGGAGGGTTAGCACTACAAGAAAAATCACCAGTTCTAAGAAGAGACAGTTGTTATCAGTTTAATGATCAGTGAATAACCAGATCCTGCAATGACCCGAGGGCTTTTGGTTCAATGGGAGTCAATGACTACTAAAGGTATGCAACTTTTCTTAGCATTGATCCTTGTTTATATAATTCAGAAAAACACTGAGAGCAGGGAAATCATGTTGATGGCAAAAAGGCATTTATGGCCTTGAGAAGATGCTGTTTCCTGGCATCTGTAAGTAAAGCCTCAAATTTTTTTCTGTCTCTGAAGCTGCTACAAATGATATGGAATTTTGGTGTTGGATTCAGAAGTACTTTAATAGCTTTAATTACAATATAAAATATGCTGAGCTCATTTTGTATGCATCCTCCCCCTTTTAGCAGTTGGCCTTCCATTTATTTTTGTTGAGGTGCTGGATATTGTGTGTGTCAGGCAGCTCTTTCCAGATGTGAAGCTGAATGCATGAGGAAGAGAAAAATGGTCAGGCATGAAAAAGCAGTAAGTGAGAACTGAAAAATAAATTGCAAGATTTTTCAGACAATGTTCTACAGGAAAAAAAGAGATAGCTGTCTCCAGATGGATCCCAAAGCAGTCCATCTGTTTGGTTTGCATGGAAGCAGTCCCCAGGCAAGGAGTGATGATTCAGCAATTAGAGTCTGAAAAGGTAATGGACCCCACGCCAAGTTAGCAGAGCTGCTGTAGAATTCTCTCTGTTTCATGTCAGCCAAAAAATACAGATTTGTTGCAATGTTTACACCAGGGACACACCATGCATCCTCTTTGCTCTAAACCTGGTGTGGTCTCCTCCAGGTGTAATTCTCCAAAACTGGAAAGTCCTTAACCTCACTCTATACTACCTACATGTCCTACTGGATCCATCACAGCATCTACACTCTCCAAGGACTCCCAGAAAAAGTCCTGCATATGGTGGTGAAACCTGCCACACAACAGGTAGGACAAGACTGAAAATGATGACCAGCCATAGTGTCTATCCCAGTCTTCTGGAAAATGGTGCATCATCCTAAGTAGGTTCTTCTGTGCCTGAAGGCAAGGACTGGCTGCAGAGTGAGCAAAGATGGGATTTTCTTCTGAAAACCCTAGCTATGCAGAAACTGGGATGTACTGAGGAGAAAAAACCCTGACATCCCTCTAGACTCAGGTTCCAGCATGAACAGCCACTCCACAGAGCAGGAAAGTACTGAGCACATGGCTTGTGACAGGCTTTATATTGCCTAAAATGGGAGCTTCCACAGCAGCCCAACAGCATCAGAAATGAGCTACAGAGAGACCAGAAGGAAGAATGGACTGGAACATGCTGAAAAGAGGAAATCACACAGTCAGGGAGAAAATGTATGGACCTCGGCAAGACCTCTGGTAGTAAAATCTATGTTAACCATATCACCTTGTAAATTTGTTGAATGTATGTAACTATGTTTCCTCTGGATAACATTTTTATTGTGAATAAAAGCCTTCCCAAAAGATAAATATGTTTCAAGGGAAATTTGAGTGAAGTTTTAACAGATCACACTTACACTTTTGTGTATGGGAAAAGAAATGCAACATTCAGACAGTACAAATGAGAAATTTATGGCAAGCTGCAAGTCTTCTTGTGTTGTTTTTTTTCCCCTCCAAATTGTCAATAAGGAGGCCAGCTTATTTTGTTTTTCTGACATTATAGCCAGCAAACATTTTTTTTTATAAGGTTGGTTGTGGCTAGAGTGATATTAAACTATTTGTATTAACAATACTCAAGGCTATCTACCATCAAACCAAGGTGTAGACTCGATAGCCTGATTACATCATCTTTGGGAGAAGAAATGAAGTTTAGCATTCATTTGAACATAATGAAATAAATTTAAGCAGTTACTAAAACCCATTAAATCTCATCCCCCACTCAGTTTCAATAGGGATAAAATTCAGCAGACTAGGAGATAGGGAGTATCTCAGGTATCCTGACCCTTGTCAATATTTTGTTAAGAGCTATTCATTTAATAAAAAGTGCATTTTAATTCAGACTAACACAAAATCCTTGCACATGGAAACCAGAGATATAGACCATACTTAAAAGGCAGGGAGAGGCTATGGCCAGCAAGATCTAAAGCATCTCTGTGGATAACCAACTGGAAAAAAAATAGTACCAACTATGAGTTGCTATAAGAAAGAATGCAAATAAAATCTTTGTATGCTTAGTCATTAAGTTGATAGGACTTATGAGCTTTTTATCCCCTGGACTGTTCCCAGTAATCACAGTTCCAATAAATGTACAAAAAAGACATTAATTAAAACAAGATTTTGGGAATTATCTTAAATGGATAACCTAGGATAGAGAAATATGCCTTTAAGGGGAATCAGAGTTTCCCAATCTGTTTAGTATACTGGTAGATGTTGCAGAGCTGACATGGCCATAGGTATATGCATTGAAAGAAGGAAGAGCTTTCTGACTGCAAGATGATCTTTAATCTCACAGAATCCTAGAAACAGTTAAGTTGGAAAAGACCTTTAAGATGACCAAGTCCACTCGTTAGCCCATCCCTGCCAAGTGCCAAGCACCCTCTAAGACATGTCTCCAGGTGCCGCACATACATATCATTTAAATGACCACCAGGGCTGGTGACTTAACAAATTCCCTGGGCAGACTTGTTCCAGTCCTTGAGAAACCTTTTGGTGAAGAAGTTTTCCCTAATATCCAACCTAAACATTTCCTGGTACAAATTAAGGACTTTTCCTCTTGTCCTATTGCTTGTTTATTGGAAGAAGAAACTGATACCCATCTTGCTTGAACCTCCTTTCAGGTAGTTGTAAAGAACTTATTTATAACAAATAAAACAGAAAAAAAAAAGTACCAGCCCATGTTTGGAAGCAAAAACTTCCAAATTCATCCTGAAACAGTAGCATGATGTGGTCCTCAAAGACTGTGTCTAGATTTCATGGTAGTCCTCCATCAGTTAAACTCTTTAATTCAAGTTTGAGCTACAGCACATTCATTTGAAAAGCAAAACACACAGAGGCAAAGGTTGTTAAATTGACACAAAAGTTACTGAGTCAGTGCTGTGCTATTGGATAACACAAAATTGAAGGAGAGATCTACCAGAGTGTGAGGTCCCCTGTGGACAGCTAGGTCACTGAAGGACATAGTTGGAAGGTACTGAGCGTGTCCTTCCTGCTGCTGAAGCTCTGGCAGCCCATCCATTCCCCAGCACTAAAGTAGGTTTTCTCCAAGTCCTTGACCCCAGACCTCCAGACTCAATCAGTAATAGTCCAAAAAACTAGCTGATCCTGATCTGCCCCTGATTCTCCTGTAATGGGTGAGAGACTTCTGCACTGGGCAAAAGCCAAGGGGCTTGTGCCTCGTTCTAACCCCACCTTTGTTGTCTGTGTGCAGCAGCAGTTGCCTGTCCTGGTGCCTTGGCTGGAGTTCTCCCATGTCCCATAGGCTTAGGGAAGAGATGCTCAGTCCTCCCACTCCCCACATGGTAGATTACTGCCCCATGTCTCCACACTGCCTCGCTGGAAAGTGAGGGCAGAGGATCATATGGATTCTCATTCACAACTGCTTTGCATCTGTAAAAATTATAATTCCCATCCTTTTTCTTCTCCTTGGATACAGAATGGTTTATACTTAATGATTCAGCCCACACTAGAAAAACACATCTATCCAGAAAACTGCCTGATGTGTTGATGATGACTTTTTTTAATCATCATCCATTTAGCATCGACAAAGATTAGTACATCTTGAAAATGTATTGTTTAACCGTAGCAGATAACACATTTTCAAATAATACAATTTTCATATTTAATCTCTAAAAAGTGGTGATTAGAAATATGACAAGTATCTGCCTACATTCAGCTTGTTTTTGTAGTCTTGAAGAAAGTGCATCTCAAGCTACATTTACAGAATGAACTTTTGAAAGCAAAAAGGTCATGTCAGTTTTATAATACCATTATACTTACAGGCCGAGGTACCCCAAACAAATCCAGGTTTAGAATCATATAATTGTTAGGTTGAAAAGGACTTGTCAGATCGCTGAGTCCAATAGTTAACCCAGCACTGCCAAGCCCACCACTAAACCATGTCCCTAAGTGCCACATCTAAAGGTCTTTTAAGTCCCCTCAGGGAAGATGACTCCATCACTTCCCTGGGAAAGCCATCATCCTATCTCTTTAGCTAGCTGGAGTCAGCTGCCCCAGCTGGGTCTCCTCCCAGCTGCTTGTGCCCCACTGCAGACTCCCCACAGATGGGATGATGTGAGAACCTGCAAAGCCCTTGACTCAATGTAAACGTAACTAAAAGTTTCTTCAAACATCATAGCTACCCTCAACAATTTTGGATGTTAGCAGTAAAGGAGTTTTAAATATTATCAGAAATATTTCAAGTACAACTCTTTGTTTCCTCCACTATTTGTTTGGAAGACAAAAAACAAATAAATATTTATCTAGTGTATGCATATGTGTATGTGTACACACAAGTGTATAAATATATATGTGTACACATATAACTTAATCTTTTACTTCTTTTTTTTTTACCTGTATCTATTAGTAATATTATAATATTATAATAATCTGTTACTCCATTCATCCATTGTTAAAAAACCAAGTTTCACAAGTAGTAAGGTATGATCCCTTTTTCTAAGTATGAATAAATTATTTTGATGTGGCATAATAGGTATTCTATGCAAAAAGTCCTTATCTACTTTAGCTTATCCTCAGTAATTCATTTGATTAGATTTTTGTTTCCTTGTTTTGATTTGTTTAAACTAAATTTGACAGTGATGAATATCTTTTAAGAACAGCATAGCAAAAAAAAGACTGACATTCTGTATGTAGAACCTGCTATAGGAGTTTCAAATACTGCAAACAGGCTTTGGATAGATCCACTGAAAACACTTTTAAGAATGAAGAGATATGCTAATGCTTTTTTTTTTTTTTTCCCTTCTTTTATCCATAAGCCACCACACATAAGTGAAATACTGTATTATTTTACAAGGTGAAAAGAGCACAAAAGATTTTGACTTTCCAGTGGACAAATCACCCTGGGATTTCCAGGTCAGCTGCAACGACATTCTTCTCAGCAACTCAAGATAATGCAATCTTTATCTTGGTGACTTTTACCTATATCTGCAGTTGAAAAAAAAATGATGACCTATCAGCTTTCTGCTCAGCCAAATAAAGTGATTTGGGTTTGCATTCTTTCACAGTTGGCTCTGAATGGAAAAGGTGCTCTGCTGCAATCCCTACCATGTATTTTACAAGTAATTACTGTGTTTATTCCTTTTAATAGAATGCGTATGTACAGACCCGCTGTGGCACTGTGAGTAGATGTGTACATGCCTACAACATCACATTCATGTATTTCTTAGGTATCCAAAGGATCCTTCTGCTTCTGTCAGCAGCCTGGAAGGACTGTGTAATTTGAATAAGTCTAGGCTGTCACTAAAGGAGGATGGGGAAAGATCACAATTGCAAACCCCCCTGTGCTCCTCACCAAGGACAAAAAACTAGGTAGAGTCAAGTGGAAAACTTCATTGCAACAAATGTCTTGCATAAAGGGAAAAAAATCTACCAATAGAGGGGAATCTAAAACGAAAGCCTCTGGGCAGACTGGCCATTCTCAGCATTACTAAGTAGCTACAGCTGCTGTGTCAGAGCCTTAGGGCACAGCCTGACAGGGTTCCAAATAATAAAAATTGGGATGTTTGCTACAACTTGGTTCTCTTGTTGATACCATTCACCACATATTCCTTAATTTCATACACTGACACTGCTGCTTCCATAAATTATCACATTTTATGGTTTTATTGCTAGCAAAATAAACTTTGATGACATATTTAAAAGGCATCAAGGCTACGAAAATGCGTTTGTATTTGTGGAATATTTTAAGTTGTATTATTTTCAATATATTACAGTCAAAGGTGGAAAAAAAAAGTGTTTAAATAAAAGTGACACAGTGAAGGTTATTCTGACCACATATACTCACAGACACATGTAAAAATGACTTGAAAGATGTCCCATCTGCCTGGTCTCTCCATCTGACTGAAGCAGGGAGTTGCTTTGCAGCCAACCCATGATAAATAGAATGAATTAAACAAAAAATGTGGCAGGCAGCTTCTTGTCAGTCTTACTAATTAAAAAAAAAGCAAACAGATGGACAAGCAATGACTCTTATTCAACAGGAATCTGGGCGCTTTAAGTGAGAAGGCACTCTCAGAACATCGTAGGATGTAAAAAGGAGTGTCCTTACAGATCAGTTTCCAAATTCTAGAGCTTAAGGCTTGACACTGTGTTTTTGATTGTCCTCCTGCAGCATCTCCCCCATGCATACTGGTATTGCTCTTATACAGAGTTCTGCCTTGCCATGAAGGAGCAGGGCTGAGTGGTTCTTGGAGAAATGGGAAAGGGTAAGAGAAATGAGAGATCACAGGTTTGACTTAATTATTCTGTCATCCTTATAATTTTTTAATCTTAAATTTAAAACATATATAATATTAAAGTACATAATTGCACATTTTGATTTTTGTTTCTTGTCATTAATAATATGATACATAATAGATACAATATATATTATAATAAAATATGGTCACCTTTTGCACTAGTGAATTATTACCACATCAACGGTGTCTGTGGGAGGATTGCTAAGAGGGAGGGTGATTGCTCCTGAGGAGCAACAAGCCTGAAAGCAAACAAATGAAAGAGGAGAGGGAGATGCGATGCTTGAAGCTTGGTCTGAGATGAGAGTGAAACAAGATGGAACAGACAGCACACATGAGATAACATGAGCTGAAGTGAGATGCTGCCAGGGAGGGTTATGTGGGCTCATGAACAATGTGCTTCAAATCAGTGCAAAGCAACTAGGTCCTGCAGATGATTATTTGCAGCAGCTTGGACAGAGCTAAGAGGGACTAAAAGTGAAATGGAAGTGACAGGAGACAAGCTGGAAAGGTGCTAGTTGAGTGGTAACCACACAGGCAATGAAACATGGTTACTACTTTTTCAAAGGAGAGTGAGCCCTGATTCTACTACCTTGGTATCACAAGAATAGGACACAACCATGGAAAGAAAAATTCTACATAAAAATAATAACAAAATCATAAAATCTTAAGATGGTTTGTGTTGGAAGGGATCTTAAAGATCATCTAGGATCAATGCCCTTACCATGAACAGGGACTGTGTAACAACTGAAATAGTGGAAAAATATGATTTAAAATGCATTTTTTTTCTTCCATTTTCTCTCAATATAAACAGATAAATTATCTCATTTGAACTTCTGGCACCTCTGTTAAAGATATTATATTTCAAGACATCATTTCTATAAAGTCTCACAGACTTTTTTAAGTCTATACATGGTATAATGTTTGTAGGGCTTTATTCAGTGCACAGCAGTATGTATTTAAGCTTTTCCAGGGCAGGAAGAATACCAATCTCAAGAACTCCAGAACTGATGAGCTGAGCTGCCAAAGCCATGAGATTTAGCCTGGAAGTTATTAAAATTTTCTGTGTTAGCCTCCAAAATTTTGCTTTTTGAACAGCCTCTTCTGACTTTGAGCATATCAGCCAACTCACAACAGTTTAGAGTGAGCAGGGCCAGATTCCTAGCCTCTTTGGGAGCCTCACTAGAAGAACCAGCTGGGACTAAATCACAAAAAGCTGCCAGCTGGTATAGCCACCTTTCCTCCTCCAACCAAAATGCCCAGCGAGAAATAATTCTGTGCTTCTCTAGCTTACTGTCTGCCAGTTCACTATATAGCCTTCTTCCCTCTACCAGTCCTGAGTCTTCATCATGCAGTATGTCAATTATGTCAAGTTTTCCATTCTTCACTGTGCACATTTTAAACCTGCTATCAGTAATACTGAGTTAAGTCACAAACCCTGGAAGGAGTTGGAGGGCCAGAACCATGGGATGCACCCTGGGGTCCTGCCTGCATCCAGCACATGCCTCTTTTTCTGTGCCAATACCATCACCTACTCTTTCTGCCTTACTCATTCCCAAACCTTCCTGATAGTCCTGGAAGACAAGAGGGGAAGCTGCATCCTCCTCTTTATAACTGATCCAAATACCTGCAGTATTTGGAATATTCTAAAACTCTCACTATTCTAAAATCATTGATCGCTCTCCTGAAAATATCAACAGGATGCTAAAAGGCTGCTCTGGGGTCATATTTTCAAATTTCCTTTCATACACATCTGAAGGCTCAGGTCTTCACATGAAGCCATCACTTTGGAGGTACAAATTAAAAAAAAAAATTAAATACAGCAGAAATTTCATAGAATCATTACAGTGAATCTCTTGTCTGTGAAATCTTTGAACAACTCTTAATTTAGACAGTTAAATGATTTTCAAACCAGTCCACAAACAACAATGGGGTCAGTAGAAAAGATCTAACAGATCTGCAAAAGGAAACTGAGAGAAACCAAGTGAAATTCAAACAGGTGACATCTCTTAGAGGGGAATATGTCCAATTCAAGATGTTAATTCTAAATAAAAGGAGGCTAAAAAATCACTGGAATTGATGATTTTATCTTTTACAGTCTGACTGAATATATTTAGGTCTCTTTTAAAAATCAATAACACAAATCTCAGCAACCATTTTTCAGGGAAAATCAAAAACCCAGATGTACTGGTCCTGCTCCCAGTTATCTGAGCATTCAAATGAGAAAGAAATTCATGAATGCAAATGTAATTCAAATCAACATCAGCACCATCATCTGCAGAGAACAGAGTATAACAGAATTGACATCTACAAACCTTTGACTTCTATCAGTGTTATCATTAGCAAAGCCAAATTGTGAAATCCTCGGTCTGTTCCTCCTGCAGCAAAACTCCTCCTCACTGGTATGGGACTTTAGGACTGAGTATGAACGTCAAAGCTTGGACCCATCCTCAGACCCCATGCACAACATTGCCAATAAGATTTTCAGGATTGTAACACATCCGAGATTCAATCTGTGGTTAGCGCTGCTCCATAGAGTCCTGGATAAGACTCAAAATTGGTCGTTTTCTCTCAAAGTTCACAGAGAAACCTTTTAACTTTAGGACCTACTGAGTGTATGAGAGTTTTAAAAAACTTTTGCAGGAATACTGCAGACCTTATAATCTGTTCCCAACTTAAACAGAGAGCTAGCTGTGCATAAGAGAGAGAAAGAAAGAAAGAAAGAAAGAAAGAAAGAAAGAAAGAAAGAAAGAAAGAAAGAAAGAAAGAAAGAAAGAAAGAAAGAAAGAAAGAAAGAAAGAAAGAAAGAAAGAAAGAAAGAAAGAAAGAAATAACACCCTCTGCCCAAACCCACCAAAATAAAACTGTCTCCTGCACATCAAGTGCTCCTATTTTTCAAGGGGAGTGGTGATGGGAAAAGTGATAGGGAGAACAGTTCTTGATGTGACAGTTGTTAGTCATAGTGCTTAAATGCTCTGCTGGAAAGCACTCAGATCGTGCAGTGACAAAGGCTGGGTATGAAGCAGAGCAGAACATAATTCTGCCTTTTACCCATCGTGTTTTAGAGTCTACATCCTCTTCTCTTTCTCAAACATGATGAACCTTGTCTCTCATTAGGTACAAATGGAATTTCACAAGCATTCACACATCGATTTTGCTCATTCACTCAGCTGAACACACAGACTAGGAAAATAATCCTTTGGTGGCCTAAATCAAAGATTTACACTTCACTTTGCATATAGGAAACCACTAAAAGATCACAATTCCAATGACATGACAAATCTAACTGAGTTACAAAACAATCCCATCTTTTCTTTCCTCGTTATTTCTGCTCTCCCTCATGTTTTAGATGCTTGGTCTTTGTAATTATTTTATTATTTATTCAGTATTGTCAATGTACTCAGAAAAAGACACAACTAAAATGACAATCCCTAATCCCTAAAAAGCTTGGTAAAAGCAAGCATTACGCATTACTCTGCCTATCCTTATTTTTGACAATTCTTTATTTTTCTGTTCTGAATAATTAGTGGAGTCAAGATGCTACTTGCAACATTGCAAGATGTAGAAAAGACTTTTTTATCAATTCTGCACATTTTACAGGGCTAGCCATGCTATCACTGTGAGAAAAAACCCCAATACTCTCAGTCTGACATAATCATATTTAATAAGGTTGAATTTTCAACTCAGAGATTTACATTTTTTCAACTGCACATATTTCCTGAAGGATTAGTTGCAAAGCAATCAATGGCAATACTTTTTATTTTTTCTCTGAAATTATTTGAATTGAAGCCCTGTGTTCTGTTCCTATTACCCCTTTTTTTATTAGGGATTCTCATCACTAAATACCCAAGTATATAACACTAAACACTTCACAAAAATAACTCTAAGAGTCATTAGAGATGTTTTATAGTTGGGAAGGTGAGTGAAAGGGTGTAAACCCAGCAAACTCGGGATCAATACACCACAGGATTTTCCAGAAAAATCAGCTATGGAGATATCTCAGATAATAATAAATACCATTGTGCTATGCTTAGTTCTGAATGAACCAAAGCATCAGCTTATCCCCAGCTTATTTTTCCATTTTCTGAAAATAAAGTTAATGATTATATTCAGTGCTAACATCACTAAGAGGAAAAAAAAAATCTTCAGGTATTAGCAAACTTTATGTAGAAATTCATGCTGTGTGAGTAAAATAAGAAGGTATTTGTTTCGTTGTCTCAAATGGGATACTGAATATCATTATGTTTGTATTGATACCAGCTAATTTGAGATGGAAGAGAAGAATGGTAACTCCTGTTCTTAGTGTTGGGCAGCAATAATAGGCTGTCCTGTATTAATTTTATCTTATTTTATATTAATTTAATTTTATTTATTTTGACTTACTCCATTTTATTTATGCTATTTTAATCTGGTTTGGATTTTTTTGTTTTGTTTTGGTCTTTTTAAATTTCTTTGGGCATTATTGTATTTAAACCACTTCAAACGTAGAAACTTTTATTTAGCAAATATGACATTGACACAGTCATACAACAAGGCCATCTCGAGAGCAAAATTGAGTAATAACTGAAGCCCAGGTCTCCTTTCCATTAATCGTCATGAATTTGTGTCTTAAAATAACTCCGTGGATTTCAGCCTTCCCTCCAAACCCTGGATCATCTGAGTACACACAACAGAACATACCCCATGACAAACAAAAGGAAGGCAGATTCAACAAAGACTGAGCAAGAATGAGAAGTACCAGAATTGTAAATCTAACGTGACATTTGAAAACATTCCTTTTCTGCTTATTTCTGACTCTTTTGCCTTTTAGTTATTCAGCCTGCAAAAATCGTCTTTTTTTCAGGTCAGGGGTTATGTTTTATTCTCATCGCTGAACGTAAGAGGGACCCAGTTCAGGGCATTTTTCTAGTGTGAGGGAGATGATAAACATGACCGATGTTAAGAGAAGCTTATTTTCAGGAGGGAGCGCTGACATTTCACAGAGCTGCTACTTTATCTGTATGTGTAATTAAACTATCAGCGACTGTTTCTGCAGATACATGTTTGCAAACATGTTATTGGGTTCCATCAGAGGGGGAAAATTCAGAGGAGGTTCCTGGGAAGGGGTTGCTATATTTCAGCACAAGAAAAATCTCTACAAAACCAACTAAATTCCCTAGCCTGCATTTCCTGATAGGCAGCATGGACCTGCAGAAGAGGAGCCAGTGCCAGCCCAGGGACACTGAATTCCAGTATCTCACTGCAGCATCACGGCTGACGAACTTCCCAGTGTCACATAACCACATTGGCTTGTCTGGATCTGCCTTGGGAGCAGCTACAATAAGACACATCCTGCAGCCTTATCACCCTGTAGTTAAATGAAATAGAGAAAGCTCAAGACAGAGAACAGAAAATAAGACGACCCAGGTGGCTCAGCAGCAAAAAAGGTCGATACAGACATCACCTGCTGCATGTGTGGCTAAAAGTGAGAGCCACTGCAGGAGGCTGAACTGCATGGGGAAACAAGGACAAGCATTGTTTGGGATTGCTCCAGAAATCCTGAATAAAACCTGCATAGCACCGTGTGAGGGAAAACTAAAAGTAGGAGGCAAGTTGGTCTCTTATTACGGTTTGAGATAAGTGTCAAAGGAGTAGCAGGACATATGCAAGAGAGCAGGAGACAGACTTTTGACAAAGGCATGGAGTAATAGGATAAAGGGGAATGGCTTTAAACAGAAAGAGTGGAGGTTCTGGTTGGATATTAGGAAGAATTCCTTAATGTGAGGGTGGTGCGGTGATGGAACAGGCTGTCCAGAGAAGCTGTGGCAGCCCCATCCCTAGAAGTGTTCACGGCCAGGTTGGATGGGGTTTGAGCAACCTGGTACAGTGGAAGATGTCTCTGGCCATGGTGGGGACTTGGAAATAGGTGATCTGTAGGGTCCACTCCAACCCAATCCATTCTATGATATGAGAGTGAATAGCAGATAATTTTATGTATGTCAAGGTTTAAAACAAACACCCTTTTGCTCTAGTGACTGGGGGGGGGGGGAGGGGGGGGGGGGCTGGAATTCCAAAGCCTTTGTTTTGTTGTTCTTTCCACAGGAAAAAAAAATATATATATAAAGGGAGACTTTGCTCAGGATTAATTATTGAGTGTTCCAGAGCTTTATAATAAATTTATATACTCCCTTGAGCTTAACAAGCTCTTTCTCTCTTTCTCTTTTACTCTGTCATCTCCAACCCAGCACTTTTCACTCAAACACCCAATGAGACCCTTTGTAGTATCAAAAGAGAAGGAGGTGCCACTGTACAGCTCTCACTAGCCTTGCTCCAGCTAAGGGCTTCCTGAGCACCTCCTGCAAGCAGCCTTGCTTCCAGAATTCAGGAATGTGGCTGCAGAGGAGTATATTAATGCTCAGATCTAATACTTAAAATAGAAGTTCATTTAAAACCACATTTTACTACGATAATTATTACTCCCTGCCACAGAAATTTATTTGCTTGTGTCCCTTTTCTACATAGTTTGTGATTTCACTTTCATCTTATTCCTCTCTCCCATTACAACATTAAGAAGAAAAACCAGCTTAAAATGTATTTGAAGCCTGAAATAAGGATGGCAGGAGGATTCTGATAAATATCTGCCACAGGAGCATGAATTTTATTAGATGGAAGTACAGCTGCTAAACAACCCAGATGACCCAGATGATGCTGGAAAGACTGCAGCTGATGGATGAGAAGGAAGAGCAGCTGTGCTTCCAGGGCTGAGGAGTGAAGACACAGCTCTGATGTTTGCCGCTGTTAATGAGCCCTTTGCAGGTACACAGCCTCTCCAAAGCCCTAAGCAAACAATAATTAACATACTTATTTAGGGTCTTACACTTGCAGGGACAGTGAAAGAGATAAATAAGGTGAAAACTTGGCCCCATTGACCTCAGCAATGGCTAGACCGCTTTTGTGGAGCCAAAAGTTCACCCCAAAGTGGTTTTCTACACTGAAAACAGCATTCCTATGGCTTTTCACCGTTGTTATGGCGGTGAGAGCAAGTGCTTTGGTTTACCTGGTGACTTTGTCAAGCAGAACAACTAGACATGATTTTATGTAAATGTTAAAGACATTTATTTATTTATTTATTTATTTAAATAGTTGTTCTAGACATTACCTCTGGAGCTTGGGACAGTAGCAGGAAAAATCAATTTTGCATTAAGATACCATCTACTGTTTCCCTGTTTTGTACTCTGGGCCATGTACAAGATGTACCACGACTCTTTCCTCATTCAGACTGGTATGATAGCAGTGAAGAAATGTCTCTGAGACACTGGCTACACATGTCCAAAATATTTCTCATTGCTAAATAATGTCCTGGTTAAATTGCACTTTACAAATTTGTGACCTGGAGAATTCACATCATTTGTATGTTAAACCACAGCTAGGCTTGTGTATTGGGCACTGTGTGCTTACATGAACTCCAGTATAGGCACAGGCTGTAAGTATGAGGACATGTCACAATCTATTGAACTAATAGCATGAATTTAAAATTCCATGATAAAGCCTATACTTGAGGGGTAACAGCTTTCTTGAACTACCAAAACAAGCACAGTTTGCAAGTTATTTAAATTCTGCATATTTGAAAGTAGAGAGGGTCTTGTAGTTTGTTATCTAGAGAATATAGATATGCCTCCAGAGGAGGAATATTTGCCTAAACACCGACTTCCTCAATGTGTAGATATCTTAGTCTGAGTTAGACAATACGAGCTAATTTTGTACTTCTTTGACTTCATGTTGAGGAAACACATCTCCAGAAGCAGAATCACTTAATCTTAAAACAAACCTAATGATTTTCTTGACTCGTTCTGGAGGGATCCAGTCAACCAGCTTACATAATATTACCTACACTGCAGATATCTGAAATTAGGAGAGGCAAATCTTATGCCTGGTAGTTTATGTTACTCCCTCAGCAGCATCTCAAGTCAACACATCTAAAGTCTTTAGAAATACTTATCAGAGAAATAATCTAATCCAAACTGGCTAATGGAGAGAGATAGCTACATACAGACAACCAGTCCAACATGAGATACTGTCCTATGGAGTTACATTTCTCTCTCTATCTCCTCTGACTAGATAAGATACTTAAATTTCGTGTGGCTACAGTCAGGGAAAAAAAGTCCCCCAAGGCTGAATGCCTTCCTGGTGGTTCAATGAACGAACAACTGATTTCAGTTTAATTCTCTCTTACCATGTTTGAGGAGTGTGGAAGAGTTTAGCTTTAGTCTTGCTACATCCTGCCTCTCCTACAAAGGATGCAATTTAGTGAGTGATAAAAAGTGGGAATTTAAGACTATGACTTGCTTTACAGGAGGTTACATTTTCAAAACACTGATGAATTTGGATGGCTTGACATTCACAGGTCAGACGTGGATACCTGAAGAGGGCAATTTTCAGAACAGCTCTTTGGCTCTCATAAGGTCTAGTGACATTTATTAATTATTTTGGTCTGAGAAGTCAAAATAACAAATTGTTTTGTAAATGCAGTTCCTAGTATAAGTAGTGCTTACAGAAAACCGTGACAACACTAGAACCCTCAACCCCATGTAAATATGTTAGCACTTCAATTACATCTGTTGCATGTCAATATTTTAAAATTCAATTTTCAAACTCATGGCCAGATCCTGACTTAATTAAAGGCATACTTCTTTCTAGGAGTATTTAAATTCTATAAAAATATTCTCAGAAGAGGCAAGATGAAGAAATACTTTCTGTTATCATAAAGCCAGCATAAGAAATTTGGTATCTCACATGGTATCTCCCTGTTAACATGTGAGGGCAAACAGGGTAAAATAGGACCACACTCAAAAAAATTCTCCCCAGAGGCCATAACTTTCTGTTACAAGAAGCCTTATTCTTTATACTACTTTTGCAAATAGTGATTCAAAATACTCCCTATTCCCCTTATACTTCCTTGTCAGCCTGCCCTCACCTTCTGCCAGATGAGTCTTGATGCAAGAAAGTCTCCATTCTGTCAGCCTCAGATACTTCTTGCCACCAAAAATCATTTGCAAATCAAGAAAAAAAGAATAATTTATCTTGCTAGAAGTAAGGAATGAAGAGCATTTTACAATGGCCCACACTCCAGTTTTAGTGTGGCTATTAACCAGCTGAGATCAGCTTCAGCCTCCTGAGAGTCATGCGACAGAGTTGATCAGTTAAAGTCCCTTACTCAGCCCTTAAACACAGATTAGTGCTGCCCACTCAAATCCAGCTCAGAGCAAGTCTTCACTATGTGTTCCTTTATATTCCATGCTTCTTTAAGGGCAGTGTTACAAAAACTTTTTACTCATTTAAATAATAACAAGCCTGCTGCCATTTCATTTTAGCTTCCACAAGTCTTCACATTTAGAAGTGTTTAGAAGTGTTAGAGGACAAGACTGTTTACAGCCACAGTTCACAACAGTAATCCCTTTTAATGCATTTGATAGAAGAGGAACACCTCTCCCATCTCCCTTTCTCTTCAAGCTTTCAAGACTAATGTATTGACAGTACTTCTTTCTTGGTAATCATTTTCTTAATCACTGGATTTTTCTAAGATGCCCTCCCAGAGCTTTGCTTTGGTTTTGTGTTTACTCAGTCTCCAGCAACAGAGCTTGCCTCATCATCGTACTTAGGCACTTCTCTAGCTCCGTGTCCTTAGGTTTAAAGGGAGTGACACATTCTCCTTCAAACAATAATTCTGGAGCATATCCAACACATGGAAGGACCAACTTCTGTCTCTATATTCCCCCCACTGAATAAACCCTTGCTTTCCAGCAGAATTCCTCGGGCTTTATGCATCATTCAGTACTTTCACTCAGGAACTACTTGGACTGAAGTAAAAAAAATAAACAGCATAATAAGACAGAGTACCACAGATAATATAAATTTTAAAAGAAAAATTAATGGCTTATTTTGCTATTTTTTTGGCTATTGGCTTTTCAAAGCTTCTATCTATCTTAAAAATCTTACAGGAAAAAAAAAATCTCAAACCACGCCAGGCATAATTCAATCCATAATAATAAAATCCAAAACTTTGGGCCAGAAGAGGCTTGCATGAGCCAAAAAGAAAGTCTGCTGTAAGATTTCAACTCGTGGCTCTTGGACATATCACTGCTGGCCTTGGCCAATACGATACTGAAATTTGATGCCAAAACTGTCTCCAACACTTTAACACCTCTGTTATTTCTTTGCTGTGGACCAATAGATAAGCACGGGTGATGTCCAACTTCAGCCTGGTTCAGCAAGTGGGAGACTTGAGTTAAATGACTTCTCTTGTTGAAAACACAATTCACAGATCTGTAGGGTGCCCTGAGTACGGACTAGGCTGTGCTCTAGCTCTCTGCTGAAAATACACCAACAAGCAGGAGGAAAACACACGGTGTGATTCCTGGGGGTGTCCTCTTCAGGGCCAGGAGCTGAATTCAATGATCCTCATGGGTCCCTTCCAGCTCAGGAATTCTGTGGTTCTATAGCTCTACATGATAGCAGGAAATGAAGTTTCAGATGGCCAGAGGTAAATCATGTGGCTCAAGGACATGAGAACTCTGCCAGGAGCAAGTAGCCCTCATTCCAGTTCCTGCTCTGGTCCTGTGAGTCACATGGATGCATTCCTGGCTGCACTGTATGTATGAAAAAAACTTATTGCTGTGGTAGGTCACAGTGTTATAACAGTCCTAGAAACCTCCAATTCAGTGCACTTTTCCAAGTCAGGGCTCTCTGTGCCACTCTGCTCTGTGCAGTGTCAACATGTCATTTGATTTGATTTCTGAATGGCTCCAAAGGATGTCACCACTAAAATTCAGTGTAAGGTATTTGGTGCCCGAGCCTTTTCTGGATGTAATTGCCTAGGCTTCACCTCTGATCATTTAGCATGTTATAATGTACCAGGAGAGAGACTGAGTAAATTTCCCACCATCTAACAAGGAGGCTGCTGCAGGAAGATATTTAAGCATTGCTGTCTGTTATTTCCACGAAGACACTACTATCTCTACTTTTTCTGAAGTTGAAATTTACATGAGAAGTGCCTGGGTGGTACGCAAAAGGGGCAAATGGCAATTTCAGGAAGAAAAAAAGGCTAATTTTTGTTTCAAAACAGGCAGGGGTGGGGATTGAAAACAGATGGTCTTTAAATCCCTTACAACCCAAATCATTCTATGATTCCATCATTCTATGAGATTTTTTTCCCCAGCCACAATTTTCATTATTTTATTCAGGACCTTGTCCCTCTAAAGAGGAAACTGGTGGAATTTCATAAATTTCATTGTTTCATAGAACTTATTACAATTGTGAGTAATACTAAGGGGAAGTTAAGTTCCCTGTTTTTTAGGGAAGTGTGAATAATATTTCTGGACTGGGGTCCGTGAACCAGGGTGACATAACCCTGACACTAACCATGCTGCCACTGAGAGTCAGTCATTGCCTATTGCCAATGAAAGCCTTATGTAAAGATGAAAAGTAAATCATTATCCCAATGAATAGCAATTGTATCTTATCAATTACCCCATTTTTCAAAATGGCATTTTCACCTCCAAAATCATAATTTTTTTATTTTTCATCTTTCTCTTTGTGCTTTTCTTCTTCTTCTTCTTCTTCTTTTTTTTTTTTTTTTTTTTTTTTTTTCATTTCTCTCTCTTTCTTTGTCCTTTCAGTCATACTTTACAATAGCAACTCCTAGTTTCCTATCTTGGACTTTACCATAGTCTCACAGAAGATCAATAATTTCATAATAAATGATTACTTGAGAAAGACTGTAGAAAGTAGAGATGAGAAATAAGCATATTCCAAGCACATGGGTTTAGGCTACTGATTCAGAAAAAGAAACACTGAGTCAGTACATCTGAACATTTGGAAAGTTTTTTTCCCAACCAATGAATACACTTCAGACATTTTTTTTTTTTAAATCAACCTGTCCCTTAGACTCTTCCAAATTTGAAGGTGCTATAAACATAAAAAGCAGAATGTAATCAGACCTCAAAAAGGATTTTCAAGACTCTTGTTCTTCACATCATCTTGCCTCGATTCAGGCAAACTGCAAAAAAGTCACTGCCAACCTTACAGGACTCTTATGCCTCTGTGTTTACCCAAGAATTTTGTAGAAATGATCTTCACAACTGCTGGGTACTGTAGGCACACAACTGCTCCTTGTTTTATGACTGGGAAACTGGGTCATGGGGAAATAGACTGGTTTCACCAGAAATCACTCAGAGAAACAGTGTCAGAGCAAAGTATAAACCTGATGATCCCAACTGTGTCTCATGAATCAATTATGTTTTCTCTTTATCTGTTATTCCACAAGGATGCTCTAAACATGTTGAATTATGTTTTGACACTTTTGAAACAGACTTCTTTTTCCTAAGTTTTTATATATTCCTTTTATACCATCTGCAGGAATTCTGAAAGCTCTAGTTTAATTTGGCTTTTGTTGTATTGTACTGAAATAGAGAAGATTTACTGAAACTCATATTCCATTCCATTCCATTCACAGTGAAGAATAAATCCTACTTTGCAGTACAACAATTAATATTGATTATATTACTTGAAAATGTAAGAGACTGCACACATATCTATTTTCCATGAACCAGTGTTCTAGGAAGGACCTCTATTTATTGTAGCTGCTGAATACGATCAAAGAAGTGACTCTTTAAAGAAGATAGTTCAAAATATGGAATTAAATATCAAGATTCAGTCTTCTTAGAGAAACAGCACTTCTATCTATACAGGAAAGATTGGAGAGAAAACCTATGATAAGAAAAGCTCACAGTTAAGGGGCAAAGTTTGGAATATAGATTTTGTCTGGTGGAACAGGAGACAAGGCTGAAGGGTCATGAAGGTGGCAGACAGTGAGCAAGCAGGAGTGGAGCATCCTATAGGTGTCAGAAGCTGATGAGTTGAGTGAGTGTCAGATCATTTTCCATCTCAGCATCCATGTTGAAGGACACCAGCTTAGTTCATTTGGTGCTGTCACACATCTCTGTACTACTTTTCCTCTTCCTCAAATTTCTATGTTACCTTCTCTCCCTCTCCAATCACGTAATCTTCTTGACTCTCTCATCCTGCCCTATGCATGGCGAACCGCACATTTCAAAAAAGCAGAATCAGTGATGGGGCTGAAATCACAGAATTACAGAATGATAGAATATCCTCTGTTGGAATGGGCCAACAAGAATCATCGACTCCAAATCCTGGCCCAGCACAGAACGGCCCCCAGAATCACACCATGTACCTGAGAGCATCGTGCAAATACTTCTTGAACTCTGTCAAGCATTGTGCTGTGACTAATTTCTGGGGAGCTGGGTGTCTGGTCTCTTTGAAGAAGTTTTGAGTTGCCCAGAAGCCAGTGAAGCTGTTCCAAGATAATATCTGCTGGGATTTTGTGGCATAGGTGCACATTTTGTGGCATAGGTGCACCAAACAATTTGTTTGGTTGGGGGTTTTTTTCCTTTTTTCCTTTTTTACTAGCTATCCAATTTAACTGCATTTTGATTGTGTCAATAATCCTCATCAATCCACAGTATAACAACTGTATTTTGGAGTGCCAGTGGTGGTTGAGATCCTGTGATTTAATTTTGCCATGATTTCATATCATATATTCACAATACAGACAAAATGCAGACCAGCCAACAATTCCAATTGTGCATTAAGAAAGCCATGGATTTTGGAATTGATGTAAACCAGCACAGGACTCAATCCTCTTTTGGGAATAGCATGCTTTTGTCAGAGCCAAGTTGATAGAGGTGACCCTACCAAACAAAGTGCTTCAGATACTGTCCAGCAGAGATCAGCAGTGAATAGACTCCTGTCAATCAACAGAATCACCTTTCTGCTGATGGTGGCAGGCAGCATTTGCCAAGGGCTGTAGAACCAAATCCAGGCTGCTGAAATTCCAGCACAATGACTTCGCCATGAAATCATCCCACTTCTTTGCAAGTGGAGTTGGATACTGTTAGGAGACAGGTTTAAGAGCAGGAGGGAGGGCGCTCCTCTTGACAACTCAAATTCATAAATCAGAGCCAAAAGAAGCAGCAGGTTTCTGGCCACACTGCATTTAGATCAAAGGCTCTGTTATAGCTTTTATGATTAATGAAAGATGAACAGCATTCCAAAGATTAACAAATTTAATTCCTGAGAGTGTAGCAGTTATCTGTGTGGGCAGACTGACCCCTAATCTCTGACTCGGTGCTGGACTGTGCCACCCTCACATTTTTTCTCTGCTCCCCCTCCACCACCACCATCATGCTGGCAACTGTAAGATGACATTGAGTAGATGAGTTCAGAACAGAAAGATAAAACAATGTGAAAGGATAGAGATTGGGAGCTTATCAGCCAAACAGGACACCGGATATAAAAAGTAATCAACTTAAAGCTCTTATCAAAATGTTTCCTGGGAACAGTTTTGTTTGGTATTGTTGGTTTTTCGTTGGGTTTTTTAAAATAAAAATCTGTCATTGCTCAGGAAATATTACAAGATTATTTAAAAGTAATTGCATCTGATATATTCTGCATGTGGGTGTTTATGTGTTCCCTGAAGAATGCACATAGTTTGTAACTTGATGTGTTTTAAGTCAAGGGAATTAAATTATCATGTACAAAAAGAGTTTATCTGCAAGAGGAACCCAGACATACCTTTTTTTGTCCTTTTTGAGGATGAATGGGAAAATACTGAAAAGGAATGCATATACTGCAGTATGTTAAGAATATACACAATTAACAAAATATTTATACAAATTACATCCAGTTATGTGCTAAAACAAAATAGCTGCCTGTAAAATAAGGAACTTTATTTGCAGAAGTTATTTGAAAAGGTTTTGAAATCTTACAGAGAATCCCATAATCTCCTGACAACAAACAACTTTAGAAGTAGAATTTTTTTTTTTGTTTTCTTTTGTTTTTAGAGTCAGCTTTCAGGATTAATAATTTTCAGTTTACATGCCTACTCTAGTATGAACCCATCCTGTTCTCCACTGCTTAGAACCTACATTTTCTAATCTGGACAATATCATTCCACTCATTTAAACAGTCTTCTGCTCATCAGAGGAGAAAAAAATTGTGAAATCATTTCATGCATTTTTTCTAACTATCCTTTTTTTTAGTATTATTGCAATAAAAATACTATTGGGCATTTGAGTGCTGGTTTTACAATGAAGGGGAAATACTTCTTAATGAGCTAGATAATATGATAGCACTAAAAGAGTGATAATAAGAAAACAGAGTAGAAGAATACAGTCACATGGAAAATGTTTCAATAAAGACAGAGAGATAATTTCAGCATCTTGATTCCTTGATTCCATCCTTATTTCAACATGGAATTTGGCATAGCTTGCTTGGGGTTGGGTTGAAGGCAAATTAGGCTTTATGTTACATTTGTATTCCAGCAATTTATTTGTTTGCCAGCATAATCGTGGCAGCCTTAGGGTTTTTACTTAACTTCCTATGCCCAGATTCCAGACAATGTTGTGGTTTAGGTTCTGTGCTGTCCAAAAGACCCTTGTGCATTGGAAGCCCACCAACAAGACAGCAAAGTATTCAATGATTTTAGTGGTGTTTAAATGAACTCCTTTGGTCAGAGAGATCTCCTAGCTGGATACCACAAGGTGATCTCATTAGGGAAGGACAAAACTCCAGCTGCCCCATCTGCTCTTCCAGAAGACAGGAAGTTAATTTCTTCTAGTCACAAAAAGAATCTGTGCAAAACGTACCACAGTTCTGTCTGGTGCTCCTACCTTGGCTTTCACATGCATACAACAAGAGCTTCAGTCAGGCTTGAATTCTGCAGGAGGTGTGTCCTTAATATTCAATTTCTTATGAATATTTAAAAGTAATAAATATCAAATTAAATGTTTAATGATCTTGTTTTGACTAAAAAGACCTTGAGGAGGATCAGGAAGAAGCCAAGCTATCTAAATTGGCCAGTCAGTGAGCTCAGAGGAACACCCCACAATTTCTACTGCTCTGGAGCAGGTACCCTGTGATACCAGTGCTGGTTGAATCACAAGAGACAGGCACACTAATGCCTGTATGGTGTGCCTACTCTTAGAAGCAATAAAAATGTCTGTGCTTTGCTCTATTCCAACAGATGTAGTCTAGATGGAACCCAAAATAATGATGCAACACACAACAACATCTTCAGTGGTTCCTTTACTTACTTATTTTCTCCATAGTAGCTATGGGATTTTGTTATGAGTTCTTGACACATTTAGGTGTATGCAGTAAATTTCAGTAATTTTAAGTAAATTCAGCTGCTTAAACTACCCATTTCTATGATGCTTTATCTTGATCAACTTGGATCTACTTGGGTCTAGCCTGAAAAGATGTGAATAGTTGAATAGTTGTGTGAATCCCACCTTCACTGGAAGAGGGAATTATTGGCACAGACACAGATATTCAGAAGATATTTTTTTGTGGCCATCTAGCAGCTGCCTTATTATAGCCTATTTTTAAGAAAGTGAGAGTTCAGGCCTCATTACTGCAAACTGTGGAAACAACATCCATAATCTCAACTATTAAGGAACAGGGAAAAAGAAGTTAATTATGTACAATTACAGTTATCTTCACCTTGGTGTGCTTTAATGAACTACAAGAGTTTAACTCTATACACATGAATTTTACAGAGGTGAATAAATTTGAGACAAACTTGTGAGTGACCTTTGCAGAGTGAGAGTTGGTACAGGGGGAAGCAAAGGTGGCAGCTGAAATCATGGGGAAGGAGTGTATTGTTTCTCAGCCTCTTCATATTTAGTTCCTTCTCTGTTCAGTTCTTATGGGCTTGCATTATTGTTGCATTCCCTTGAAAACTAGCCAAGCTTTTAAAATCATGCCAAAGAAATATTAATTTATTTTTTTTTTGTTCTTTCTTACTGTCTTGGATTTTTTTGGGTTTGAATGAAACCAAGAAAATATTAACAAGCATTCAACTCAAAGCCACTCATCCTATTCACACACCCCAGTGTGGCATTTGCCTCTGGACTAATCAAGTTAGTCTTGCTTTGCCAGTCAAAGCTGAAGGCAAACAAAAGTCTCACTTCAGTTAATTGAATCCCATGTACGCTGTCCAACAAGAATGCAGATACTTAATTTGTTATCACATTATTCCCACATTGCAACTACCTACAAGTTCATATGTGGGTTGGGAATCCTGAGTTTTAGGCATTTCCCAAACACACAATTAAAGGATAGTTTCAAACTTCAAGAGCTTATTTTGTAAGTGAGATCTCTGGAGGCCAGAAATGCTGAACTATCTGGAGGCCAGAAATGCTGGACTTCCTCTGTTGACAATTTCTGGTGGAACAATTTTTTTTTGCTTGTTTTTCTTTAACTAAAATAAGTGCAAGTTTTTCTTCATGCCTGTAGGAAACCTTCCATTGACCCATTTCCTGAACCAAGCAAACAGTCATCAGCTTATAATTGGGTGAATTAGCCACAGGAGAGAAAGCAAACTTTAAAATAATTGCTCTTTTTCCTCATTTATATCAACATTTTTTTCTGCAACAAGCCACCTGACTCCAAATATTTGTTTTCTAATCACCCAAGAACAAAACTCACCAGACAGCAGATCCTGAAAAGTCCTAGAGGGAAATTCTACTCAAATCACATCATCAGCTTTCAAAAGCCATTCAAAAGGAGAAGATCAGCAGAGCATACCCCCATACTGTGCATCCTTTGGTTGGGAAAGTGAGCCCTCCTGCAGCTAGAGCTAAGGAAGAGGGAATTTTACTCTTTAATTCTCATGAAGTACACAGAGAAAAGGAGGGAGGGAGTGAAGGGAAACTAGTGCTGATCAGAGGAGCTACTAATGGAACAGGAGAGTTTGAAGATGTCTGATCTGCCATGAGTGCAGATAAAGTCTCAGATGAATTATGAAACACAGATCCCTGTCATGCTCCCTATGCAAGTTCAAGGAATAGCACAGTTGTGTACTCCTCACAGGATACTCTGCCAATTTTCTATTCATTCCCCACCTACTTTATAGAAAGAGATATTTTATATATTTTCTGTAGACAATACATGCCTATTTTTACCAGTTTTTCTCTGATGTGCTCAGGGCAAGGATGTCTTTAAAATATTCCTTGTGTTTTTGCACCTGTGCAGGAAGACCATTGGAAATCATTATACTGCAAGCTCTGCAATGATTTAAACATTCTGGGTTCCAAGAAGGTTTATCTGCACCCTGCTGCCTTCACACTTAGAGCTATGGGAGTCATCTCACCTCACTTTCACTCATCTCCAGAGCCAACATCTGCATGCAAGCTCGTTTTCACCTTCTCTTCCTTACAGTCACAGGGAAGAAATAAGTCCTCCTAGGGAATGATTAATTTGACTGATTTCAAATAGCTGCCATATGGTGAGATAATTAGGCCTTAGAAAAGCCTGATTATTTCTGTTGACTATAAAGGGAACCTTGATGATTCCTAGACATACAGAAACCTACTCTGGCTCTGGCATTTCCGGAGCTGCAGATCATCAGTAGCTGGAGCAAAGACAGATCCATGCTTGCCTTGTATTTTTGCTCTTCCCTCAGCACCCACCTTCTACTGCTAGTTATGGACAAAATGGTCTTTCCGTGAAATTCAAGTTTTACCAAATTGTGCAACCCTTTTGGAGTATTCTCAACCTTGGCTCTATCCATGACACTTGCTGCAAGGCAGAAACTACAAAAAAATTCTTCAAACATGCCCAAACTCCAGGTAAGGTAAGAAGCAATAACCCTTTGAGAGCTGCGAGTCTGCTTGTAGACCATACTCTTGATGTGTAGCAGTGCAGACGTTCTCTGCGATCACTTTGTATATGTGCAAAACAGGGACTAAGGGGGCACAGACCTTGTCTTCATGGAGGCTGTCTTCAGAGGGGTGGGGAATTTGGGGCCTCCTACCTACCTGGCTTTTCCAGTGAGTCAGCTGAAAGAGACAATTTATCCCTCAGGTCGTTTCTTCCCTGTCCACTAAGACAGGGCCTCTGAAGCCAAATTGCAAAGTTTTAATTGACGTCATGTTGTGGATTGACCATGGTTTACCACCATGAGCCCACCAAGATGCTATTTCCCTCTCCCTCATCAAGACGGGAGAAAATACAGTAAAAACTCATGGGTCAAGATACAGACAGGGAGATCACTCATCATACACCTTCACAGGCAAAAAAGACTTTTCTTGGTGAAACTTATTTAATTTCTAGATAATTAATACAGAAATAGCATGGTGGTAAATAAATCCAAAATCAACATGTACCTAGTTCTCCCTTCCTCACAGGCTCAACTTCTCTCATGACCTTTCCACTGCTTCCTGCCTGAGCGTTGCAGGAGTATGGATGGGAGTTGCATTCAGCCCATGACATTTCACCTCTGCTGCTCCTCCCTCTGCATGCTGTTCCCCTGCTCCAGCATCGTGTCCCCACCACAGGATAAAGTCAGATCTGCATGGACATCTCCAAGGTGGGTTCTTCCCATTGGATTCAAGGAGTCGTTCAAAGAGCTTTATTCCATGGGCTGCAATCCTTAAGGAACTGACAGCTCAAGAGTGTGTTGGTGTCTCTCAATGACCCTTCAAGAAGACCTGATCCTGTGGGCTCCTCTTGATAAGCCACAGTTCCTGCCAGAAGCCTGTTCCACCATGTGCCTTCATGGGCTGCAGATGGAACTCTGCTCCACCATGGACCTCCATGTGCTGCAGGGGCACAGCTGCCTCACCATGGTCTTCATCATGGACTGCAGAGGAATCTTAGCTCCAGTGCTTGGAGTACATCCTCCTCTCTCTCACCAACCTAGGTGTCTGCAGGGCCATTTCTCTCACATTTTTCTCATCCCCCTCTCTCACAGAATAGCATTTTTAGCCCTTTTTTCCATGTGATATCACAAAGGCACCACCAACATTGCTTGTTTGCTCAGTTCTGAAGAGTGGCAAGTCCATCTTGGAGCCAGCTGAAAAGGGAGCTTGTCTTCCCATAGAATCCACCCCTGCAACCCCCCTGCTGTTGAAACCTTTTCATTTAAATACAATACACTACACAAAGGGCAGGATTTCCATCTGTGTCTTTTCCTAGATTTGTCAGTCAGTCAGTTGGTCAATGTATGTATGTATGTTCTATGTATATATTTATGTATGCATGTATCTCTCACATCTTATCTATCTATCTATCTATCTATCTATCTATCTATCTATCTATCTATCTATCCATCCATCCATCCATCCATCCATCCATCCATCCATCCATCCATCCATATATCCATCCTCTCTTTTCTGCAGTCCAGACTCTTCTCTTGGGTGTATTTTTCCTTATTCCTCCTCATAACCTCAATTTAGGGCTGTAGTAATTAGCCACAGGTGCAAAGAGTGCAGCTTCATACTCCTTGCAAAGAAGAAAGTGATAAATTAATTTTCCATGTCTCTCTGCAACGTGCCTTTTAGGCTCCTTATCAGGGCAATACTTCATCAGTGCTGGTCCCTTTGCTACTGTCAGTTATTTCAGGAACACTATGAAATTAATGAGACTAATGGCTTTTGTTTCTTTGTTGTTTGGGTTATTTTTTCTGTGGATTTTTTAAAAGGTATAATTTGTTTAGAGGTTCTTTTTAGCCCTCATAACTCCCATTACACAACTCCCATTATGTGCTCTGACTGCCCACGGCCTCCTTTTGAAAAAGAATAATTTGGGAAGCAGATATATGCAGTCAACCTCCCCTCTGAGGAAGCTAAATGGAAAATTGAAATTATGCTGTTTCAGAAACACTTCCATACAGAAATTTTGAAATGTGATTTAACAGACAAAGTTAACAGGCATTTCAGGATGGCTACAATAAAATCACAGGTGTAGCCCAATATCTTTAACCCTATTCTGTCATTCTTGGACGGATCATGAAATAACTTTGCAGCTTTCATTGTGCTGTGGAATTGGGCCTTTTGTACCTTCATCATATATATATATATACACACACATCAAAGTCCTTTACATCAAAGTCCCTTACAAAGTCCTTTGCATATAAATTAATATATGTATACATTAAAATTAATGGAAACAAATGTGAATGTCACTAACCAACATAATGCCAAGAAGACAAAATACATGATGTTACCTCTGACTTCACTTTTTTTCTCTATATCGCCTATTCTGTTGGAACTTTCGTACTTTCATTTCTAGTGTAATTTAAGTATTTGGTGAATTTTCAGCAGACAAGATTTTATAGACTATGGAGAGCATGAACTACATGTCTACGGTAGATTAGTGGTTTCAAGGCAATAGTGGGAGGAAGTCAGGATTTTTCTTTTTCTGTAAACCTATCTTTAGGATTAGTGTCAGGTTTTATTTTGAAAGACTGTTATCTTAAAATCTTCTTCTAGTGTTACAGTTGTCTGTGTCAGAGAATCTCCAAGAAAAACTTGCCTAGAAGTAACTAAAACTGCTTTTCCAGCAGAAAGAAGGAGCTGCAAGAAGGAAAGTATTCAGAGTTGTATTTGAGTCCTTGCTCCCACCCAGAGCTATATGGGATGTGCTGAAGTCTGCCTGAGGTGCAGACTCCATGGATATGAACACTGACTGATGTGTTCATGGAGCTTCTCTCACTGGTAGAAATGCTCCTGCGGAAACTATCTTCGTTCTCTGAGGAGACAAGGAAGTAGGAAACTGTACTAGTGGAGGCTCAGTTATTGGTACAGCTGACCATTTTTAATTTTTGCGTCCTCTTAAACATGAAAGCAAGGAAGAACATGTTCTAGGACACACAGTAAAGTAGCCAGGACAGCTCCTGCATACAATTATGCACACACACATGCACATGTGTATGCTCAATTCTCTGGAAAAGTGATCTAATTATCTATAGCAGATCCCTAGTCTGTCTCTCTTACCTGTATTTTCTTTTTCTTTGTATAGGGGAGTGTCTATCATTTTACAGGTGATAGCGGTCTACAATAGAGGCTCATTACATTAATTAAAACCCAACACCACCAAGCAAAGAACTCTTCCTTCCACTTCAATACACAGTGAAATATCTCCAGGTATACACACACAGACACACAAATAAACCTTTAGTACCGAATAAAAATAAAATACAGTGAGGGATGGGCTCCTTTGTAGTCATGTGGCAAGGGCTGTGCAGCTACAAACTCATTTTACTTAGCTTTGAGTCACATTTACTGTTGGAAAACATTAGCAAGTCACATCCCAAGGTCTGTGCCTGCTCCTCTAGCATGATCTTATATGAGAATGTCTTTCTGCTTGCAGACAGAGGACCCTACAGGTTAGGTTCCTTGGCTGATGCACCAGTAAGCTTGTCTGGCTAAGCACTTCAAGTCTATATTGCTCAGCTGATATTTTATCACAGTGTCATGGAAACCTAGAATGGTTTGGGTTGGAAGGGATCTTAAAGGTTCAAACACCCATGCCATGGGCAGGGACATGTTCCACTAGACCAGGTTGCTCCAAACCCTATCCAACCTGGCCTTGGACACTTTCAGGGATGGGGCAGTGTGGTGGCTTTTCATTTCCCCTCCTCTCCTGGACCACACTATGATTCTTTAAATTAACTTAAAACACTCATTCACAAGAGGCAGCCTCTGAGCAACCTGTGCCAGTGCCTCCCTCACCAACCTCGCAGGAAAGAATTACTTCCTAATATCCAGTCTAAACCTACTCTCTTTCAATTAAAAGTAATTCCCCCTTGGCCTACTGAACTGCCATTTTACTCAAGCATCTTTTGATAGCCTTCCTCAGTGCAAGGTATAAATCTAATTGTAAGAGTAGAATTATTGTGCAGAAAGATCAACATTTTAACCCCTGAAATATCTGGATCTTCTCTGAGTAAATGAGATACCAACTCTCCCACCAAAATAGGCTTACTGGACTGGCTAAGAACCGAGTGGCCCCAAGGAAATTCTATAGGCAAATTATGCTAGTCCAGACATATAAATGCGCTGGTAGTGTAGCAAAATAACTTTTTTTTTGCTAGCATGTTGTGAATTTTATATAAAGGATAACAGAAAATAAAGACAAACAGGGAAAAACCAAGCAGGACATTGAGAAATTCTGACAAGGACAGTTTCGAGACAGTGAAATATTCAGAGGAATGCAAAAGTACTATAAGAGGCTGAAAGATATTTTTATTTTGTCTTCACCAATTTGAGCCGGCTGCTAATCTGGGAAGCAGCCAGATTTTTATTTTCCTTCTCTTGTGCCTTGTAAACACTTACTTATTTAGTTGAAATGCAAAGATTGTTAGAAACACTTTGCCAGAGGCTTCTCTGGGTTCAAAAGACAATTGCCTTTGGAACTCACATTTCATCTTTCTATTCTGCTTATGGTAATTTAGTCAACCCATGTGATAGCAGTTAAACATTCAAAACCTCACTTCTAAGACGTATGCTCTAGGTCAAGTGTATCCTCAGAAACTGTGCCCAGGAAATCAGGGCTATAAATAAAAATATCACAATCTAAAAGAATATAGAGAGAACCTTACTGAGAACACCATGTAAATGACAGCCTGAAACAATATACAAAATACATTCTTGTTTTATTTGTGCTTTTGCATCCATAAAAGCAAATTAAAGGAGATTTCAGCGCAGAGCTTTGGGTATACAGGTCCAATCTAGAAACTGTTGTAAATTTTCTAACAAATTCAAGGAATCCTGACTAAGATGGGTGTTTCTGTGCTTCTCCTTTCGGCCTATTCCACTACAATGATCCTTGAAGAGAAAGCATTGCTCTGGAGAATATTCAAGCCAAAGGGTGACTACTTGCAATTCAAATGAAACGCCTTCATACTTCATCAAGGAAGGAGAAGGGAGTCACAGAAATGTCACTGTCAAGAATTGTCTTTCTTCTCACATGATATCTTCATGCTGAATTTTTAAGGGTCAGGGGGAGGTTTGCCAGTTCAGTTGCTGAGTTGTTGAGAAGTGATGTGTCTATCAGGGTGTTTCATAGCAGCTGTGGACCAAGAAGACAATGAGATGGGCTATTTTTGCTAGAGAGCGAACCTCTTTTCAAGTGAAGCAGGCCAAGACCACATGTCCTTTTGAACTTTAGAGCTCTAATCTGTGTTGTTGCTGTCAGTTTTACAGGGGAAAGGAATTTTGTGGTGGAAAGTGCTTACTTAACCAATCTGAATCACTTCATGAAATACCAAGCTCCCTGAAATATTGATACATGAGAAACTTTCCATAACCTGTTGATGCCCTATGAACTAACCTCCAAGGCAACAAGTTGGTATATTTCCCTTCTCCAAATAAGAAGTGTATGGCAGAGAAATTTCGTGATCAGCCAAAACCCACACAAGACTGATAAGGAAGAGAAGAGAATCTGTACTTTGTATGACACTCGACTGATGATTCCCTCAAACTCTGAATGTGCAAATCATTTTTTTCTAATGGAATAAATGATTCTAAAGGAATCCAGCGAGAACTTGTTATAATACCTTAAGATTTGCAACCCGCTTGTAGATAGGAAGCAGACCAGACCTCCATCTTGCAATTTAGGTAAGTGACAGTAATTCCTAGTCCTCACTTACAGAAATATATGTAATGGAAATATGAGGAATAGTAATGACTGTCCCCTTCACCTCCATCTCTTGCATACATATTTTGCACCCTCCTATCTAAACTTGGAAGATTATCATAAGTATTTCTGTAATGCTCAAAGCTCCTATCTGCTTTTAAGATCTACACAGTTTCAGTGTTGAAGTTTTGTTTCTTGAGTATCTTTGAGGAGACTGGCCTGATAATGTGAATATTTTTTATACTGTTTAACAAAACATCCCTAAGATGGCATTTCATGACCTGTAATGATGTCTTAAAGATGGAGACTTTGCGCCCTGAACTTTGAATTTAACATAGGGTTTTCCTTTACTTCAAGTAATGAGACCAAAGCAAAATCAATTTGCAGTTCCCATTACTGGTTTTATCCAGGAATTGAGGGATTAAAAAACCCCACTATATTTCTTAGAAATAAGGCAGCAACATTACTGATCATGACCCCCTAAAGCTGGAGGCCTTGTTATTCGTAATTTCCAGCTGTGCTCCTAGTGAATGCTTCTACCCTGGTCCAGCAGGATCCCAAAGGGCATGTCTACGCTTTAGCTGCTGAGGCACCCTTAGATTTATTGTCATAACCAGGAGCATGTTCTCTGTAACGAATAAACATTGCTGTGGCTCTGTCACTTTCTGATTGCACCAGTTAACAGATGGACATACAAATTTGGGTTGGCACCTGCTACTGCACAGTTTTCCCCCTTGTTTTCCCAAAAGGGAGAGAGTTTTGTTTGATCTTGGGTGTTTAAGAGTAGAATCAGACCCTCGAAACTCATAAGTAAGGAAACACAAGTGCCTGAAAAGATAATGGTTTGCACAGTCCTGGAAAATACAAATGTAGATTGTTTTAAATACAAATAAACTTCAGCAAGCTCAAGCAATTAGCTTGGCACAGCCCTGAAATGTGTTTAATGGCTGAGTGATCAAAAGGTTTTCCATCAACTTTAGCTGAATCAAACTGGTAAGTAAATCTTTCCTTCCACATAATTTTCTGAAGTTTGAAGTGACAAATTGGACTGAACTCAATTAAAGCAGCAGGTTCTGTACATTTAATTGCAAGCAGTGACTATGATTGTGAAGGAATCCAATTCAGAATGAAAACACAGATGTGGCTGTGGCAGAGCTCTGTGAAACACAAAGAGACGAAATGAAGTTCAATCAGAAAAAAAAAGTTACAGGCAATGTAAAATTATGTATTCTGCTGTACTTCTGGAGCAATAGCTGTAGGCAAGTATTAGAATATAAAATTGGGAAATGTTCACCTAGCTACACCGCTGCAGCCCAAGAAATGCTATGAGAAAAAGTAAGTAAATATTTGTACAGCAGTTTGACTGTGGAAAACACCAGAAAATACTAATGGTATTTTCTATTACTATGCAATGACACTTCAATAATTAGTTGTAGCATCAGTTAGACTATATTAAAAGGAAAAAGTTTGTGCTGAAAATGGTAATTAAGGAATGACTTTGTAATAGAACACTCAGTCATTATGGGGGAAGTGCTTAGGGGGTAAATTTAGTATTTAGTCCTTCAGTATACACACATGGCTCCCATTGATATTAATGGGAGCCATACACATGTTCAAGGGCAGGTTTCAACCTACATCAGGAAAGCTAAACTGAAAAGGAAGCAAATCTAGCAGATCAAGTTATTCTTAAAATTGACCCGGGTGAACAAGACATGTGCTGGCATTTTAAGCCCTGCACTCAGTGAAAATTAGAGTTGTTAAATAAGCAATGGAATCAATTTTAAGCAATTACAGTGTGTATTTATAGAAACAGCACCTCCATCAAATATCTAAACAACTAAAAAGGGAACCCATTAGTGTTTAATTTTGGTCCTTGGAAGAAGATGATTTCCATAGTAAGGCAAGTGTAAGAATCATTTTAAAATCTCAGCAGGGAATTTCTGTAGAGCCTATGAGTTCTGTTTGAAATTGGGAGCTTTTTATATGTATCTGTGTCAAGCCACAGACACTATTTTCGATGTGGGATTTTTTGTCCTTTCACATCATGGTTGGGGGTGAATAGTAGAGGCTGTTGTGAAAGGGCTAACCTAACAAAAAGAATAGAAAGATTAAGAAAAAAAAAGAAAAGAAAAAAGGCCAAAACGCCAAAGATAACGTGGTAAAACAACTAAGGTGAAAACCCCTATTTGAACTGAAAAGATAATCCTCAGAAAGCAGAATGAAACCTTCCAAAAAAGAGAAACAGAAAAGAGCTAGTTAAATATAAAAGTATAGTACAGAAGGACAAAGGGAGAAAAAAAATCAAGAATGCATTGGTAAAACCATGAAAATGAAAACTTTTTTCCCAGCATGGCAGAATATTTCTAGGTCTGAGATGATCAAGAAATAAAAAGATCAAGCAGAGAAGATTGGGCTATAGGAAAAAAAAATCTTCACCATGATCATTATTGATAATTTTGGGGAGATTGCCACACCAGAAACTTTCCTTAAAAAGAGGTGAATTTGAATAATTGTTTCAAATTAAACTATCAGTAGAAAATTTTAGAGGGAATCAAAAAAATTAACAGTATTGCATCACCAGGACCAGATGGCATTCACCCAAGAGTTCTAGAAAAACTGAAGTATGAAATTGTCAAATTATTAATTATGTTGAGGTTGGTTTTTTTTGTTTGTTTGTTTTTGTTTTTGGTTTTGGTTTTGGTTTTTTTTCCTAAAACAGAGTCCCCAGTATAGAAACGTGATGCCAATGTGGAAAAGAAAAAGGGGTAAAGGAAAAAGAAAAAGGGGTAAAGGAAAAAAGATTTTTTTTTTCAGAGGAGGCATTGGAAAAAACAGATTATAAAATTTTACTGGTTAGTTTGAATCAAAGTTGTAATATAGAATGGAAACAGGATACACATGGAAAATAATGGAAAGGGGTCATTTTTATTGGAGGGGCAAGACTGTGATTCCCAAATCTGTCAGAGCTCTTGTTATTTTCTAGAGGTTTTTAAGCATAATTTTTGCTATATTTTACCTCCTGCTGAGTATCTTCCTAAGGGTAGAGGATAGTGAGAGAAGACTAATCTCTTCCTGAGGAGGATATACGAGGAAAGACAACATTGGAGGCTTTCCAGGGTAGGAAGAAGACGGCAGTGTCATTGTGAGATTTCATTATTCCCCACTCTTGCAGATCTCCAATAAGACCTTGTTAAACTTGTCTGAGAGGTGCAAAGGCAGTGGACTTCATTAGGTATCCAGACAGGGTATGTGCTGGTATACGCGAGGAGCAAGCAGTCTTCTCTTGTAAAAGTATGTACTCTAGGCATGTAATAATAATTACTGCTTTTAAAACTTTGATGACAATTTTTTAAAATGCCTTTTATGAGGAAGCTTCAGGAGTGACAGGTGATGATAAATAATGAGAGCACACAAGCTTGCCCACCCATGGCACTTAATTTCTCCTGTGTTTCCCAGGCATCTGCAATGGCTGTGTTAGGGAAGTATATAGAGATTTATTTAGGCAATTTGCTCAGTCCCTTTTTGATTTTGCTGATGTTATCTGCCTTTATGACCACTCATTAAGAAAGCGCCTGTAATTTCCTGCTCAGAGGCTCAAGAAGGGCTTTTTTCCATGCTAAACCCATCTCCTGCATGCTCTGGCTAAGTGTCCACCCAGCTCCTGTGGTGATAAATGGCAGCACTTCTAAATTCACTTTACCCATTGTCTTCATGACTTCAAGCAGTCACTTGATCCCCTGATCATTTTAGTTGCCCTTTTCTGTTTCTGGTCTACATCCACCATACCCTTCTTGACTTGGGGAAAAGAAACCTGAATGTATTATCCACAATGTGGGTGCACACCAGTTTTACAAAGCAGGGATAGAATACACTGTGTCTTGTCTTCTGTCCTCTTCTGATGGCAATGTTATTGGCATTTTGAGTGTCATTACCTGTTGAAATTATTGTTTCAGGAAAATATCCATAGTGACTAGAATATCTCCTCGCAATTCTCTTTTTCTGAGTGCAACATCATATTACTGTGCTTTACAGTCTTTTCTCTAGAATCATTCATTGCCTTGTATTTTTTTTTTATAGGAACTCACCTGCTAGCTTGTGGTCCCTTTGCTCAGTTTTGTTAGGTTATAAAGCATTTGACTACCTGATAGAGCTTAATATAATTTGTAATCATAAATATTTCACCATTTTCTGCTTCCTCAAGGGCATTGATGATGATATCAAATAAAACTGACACCAGTCCTGGGGCATCCCAGTGCTGACTATGCTCCATCCTGAAAAGCAACAAATAAGCCTCTGCAACTTACCCTTTTTTTACCTTTTAGAGTTATTTTCTCTATTCCCATAGCAACTTACTTTAATAATGTTCGACATAAAGACTTACCAAAGGTAGGCTTTTTATTTTTAGTTTTTTCAAAATCTGTATACATTATGACCCCTCTAACCTTTTGTATTGAGGTGCTTACAACTTCATGTTTAAACAGCAGCATACAGTAAGACAGAACTTCCCTTTACAAAAGCTAAGCTAATTATTTCCTAAGAAGGTAATGCTTATCTGCATGCTCACTGTACAATCTCAATGTTCAAAACAAAAAAAAGATCCACCTCAGGTGTTTAAGACATGAGGAAACAACAAAATTGGTGATAAACTAGTCAGCCTACTAGATTGGTGATAAACTAGTCAGCCTACTAGACTGTGATATGAGAGAAATAGCAGTGGCACTGAATGACAGTATTGTTATTATATTTTTGTATCTTTTAGCAAATTAGATGGAAGAATACTGAACTTGCTACTGAAAATCAATTGATTTCAGGTCTGTTAGACACAAAACAAAGCTATTTCATGTAATTTTATATTAAAAGTATGACCATTAATGAGTCATAAAACATGACCTTTATCTCTCCTGTAGTAGCTCAAATCTCCTTGACTGGATAAAGGCTGAAATGTTTTTTACAACTTTATGGCAACCAAACCAGTCCTAAATCTGAAGTAGTTTGTTTATCGCTTATTTGGTGCACCTGTGAAATTTCCTTGTCAACAGTTTCTGCTTTAAAAGATGATACTAGATCTTACTTGTGAATTTAGATATAGCTCATCTGAGAGGAAGATTATATTCAGAACTGAGGACACTTTACATCTGAATAAGAGTTTCCACATGGGGTTTTAAGATGCTTGAACTGTGATGCTCTGAGTTCACACCTCCAATTAATTTGAATTAATTTTCCTAAGTGTCTAGATGTCAGCTGGCTCCAGAACTCTAGATATAAACAACTTCACACTCTGGCAAAGCCTAGATATAAACTTGACAGCTTGGATGCATTTCTGTTGACTTGAAGCCAGGACTTGAAGCAGACAGAACAAATTAATGTGTGAAATACCCTAAACCAGTATTTCATAATTCTGAGAAACAAGTTTTACCAAAAAACTGCTTTGAAAAGTCTGAATCCTATTTCGACAGTTATCATGTTTTAATAAGGTTTATCTAAGCTCAGCCTCTGGAAACCTTGAAGTTTGCCATCTCGATAAAATTTGTTTCATTCCATATCTACACATTCTGTGCTTAAATGGGCTTGGCACACTTCACATCAGCTAATGCTGCATTAAAGAGCTGTATATGACACAAAAATGTCAAAGGCAGCTTTATAATGTAATGAAAATGCTCTGAATGGAGACTTGGAAAAAGATTCTTTTGCTGTTACATATTGGTACATGTAATACTGCACCAAGAGATATCAGAGCTTTGATCTTACATGCACCTAAAAATATCCAACTTCAATAGAGCACTCAAACAATTCTTTTCCCTCACAATGAACCCATATGTTCTTCCAGCACAAAAGAAAATTAGCTTTTACTGCTCAAAATTAAATGCTGGAGAACAAGCCAAATATAGGTCATTTCTAGCAGGGCTGTGATCCGTTAGATAACAGACCTGAGCTAAGATGGCTCAGGTCTGGGCAGCACACACATGGAAGACAGCCAGAGGGTTGAAGAAAGCTGTAATTTGGCAAATAAATTGGAAATGGACCAAGTGATGCAACCCAGTATTGAAGTGCCCTTCCACTGTCGCAAGGCAATGTCACAGTACAGAGGCAGGACATACTGGCATGAAAACTTGTGGTCGCTAATGATGACATAGCACTTGAACGGGAAGAGTTTTATTAGCCCCAGTGTCCCAAATTTGTTGCAATTTCAGTAATGATATTCCACTGACCTACATTTCCCTTGCAGTGTGAGCTGGCTGAGGCTTTCCCCCTGTTTGTGCCTCAGTGACAATTTATCATTGCTGTGGGTTGACAAACAGCTGTTATGCTCTACCCAGGAGATGTGTGTGCACTGCACACAGCATCCAGTAGCTGATGGTGATACAATAAAGCCCAGAGCAAGGGGAATTGGACATATGGCTCTGCACCTTTCTCAGCCACCATATCTTTTGTCAAGTCTGTACAGCATGATGTGGCCAAAATCTGTGTAAGGGTCTTTGGGACCTCCTGGGACACTGCTTTATGGGTAAATCCTATTACTGATATATTTAAACGGCAATAGGAAGAGCGTGTACTTTATGGTATAAAAATTGTTGTATAATTGTTTGGTGGTCAGGCACTGCAACAGGTTGCCCAGAGAAGCTGTAGATGCCCCATCCCTGAAACTATTCAAGGCCAGGTTGGATGGAGCTATGAGCAACCTGGTCTTGTTGGAGGTGTCCCTGCCCATCACAGGCTGAAATTAGGTAGGTTGGAAGGGTTGTAATTAGATGATTTTGAAGGTATCTTTCAACTCAAATCATTAATTTATTTTGTATAAGAATTTCTACACTTATATGAGAAAAAAAAGAAAAAAGTTCAGGACAACAATTTTTTGGGTAAAAGTGCTACTTTCACCTATGTTTTCTACACATGTAAACAGAGGCACAAACTTCTTTCAGCATCAGCTCATTGTTACACTCCTCTACTTTTCAAGCCGGACCAGCAGTTTAGGGTTTGACGTGTAAGACCAAAAGCTGCAGTGGTCATTGTCTATGAAAGTGCTTTGAAATGGACAACAAATTGATTGCCAAGACAAAGGTGAGGTGAGGTACCTGCAGTGGCTTGAGAGCAATGAAGCATTACCAGGTAAGGAGTAAGTGAGAATATAAAAGACAATGGAGAAGGCAGGGGACAAGAAAGATGAAAAAGAGGGCAAGGGGGTCTAATGAAAACTTAATAGGTTTGTGCTGGTGAGTACTGCTCCTCTGTCACAGCAATCTTCAGTGTGAAGCAGCAAGACTCTTCTTGCTGTATGTAATTGTGTCAGGGGGAGCATATAATAAATAGGAAGAGACAAGGCATTCACAATAAAGCCTTATTCTTGAATTTCCCCTTTATAGAAAACATCAACTCAGTGGCTAATCTAAAATTTTGGTAGGGTTGAGTTTTGTCACCAGGTGTATTCCCTGACAGTGTGGAGCACAGAGCCATGGGTGCTGAGTGGGGGCTCAGAAACTTTTGCCTGTCTGTCAAGAGTTAAACATCTCTTCCATGCTGGCTGAGGTGGTCCCAGCTGATTCCTGTGAACGGGTTGTTTCGAGGCTGACATGAAATTAATTTGTCATCCTAAACCCACAGCAGGTCAATTGAATATCTCCCTCCCATGGTGAATGATGCAAGACATTACAGAGAGGAAAAATAAAAGGAATATGGAGCACCTGTCTCCACTGCAGAAACGATTTCTCTTGTGGGACTTTTTCAGTGCCAAATAACTACATTTTCCATGCACACATACTTGGAAAAAGGCTTCAGTTTGCAGTGCAGCCAAAGCCAAGTAACTTCTAAAAGTATGGTGAAAAAAGGGAGGAAGAAATCAAATAGGGTAAAAAATAAATATTGATGTAAGTAAGAAGCATGCAGGAAACAGCCTAGTTTTCTGTCATCAGTTCCCTGGTCTGTCTGAGGTGTATTTCTGCTTGGGTTACACTCTGGAACATGACCTGCCTGCTCCTATTACATTAGTTTCTGCTAGGGAAATGAAATATTAGCCTATTTTCTTAACTTGTGTATTAAGAAGACAAGTTAATTTTTCACCCCTCTAGTGAATTATTGTATGATCAGTTTATATGAGAGATGTCCCAGGAGAAAGAAAATGAGTCATAACTCAAAGGAGGTGAACCTACAAATGAGTAATGAAGAATGTGAAGATCATTCTTTCCCCTCAGTGCCTGCACTGGCTTGTTCTGCAATTAAAAGGGCAAGGGAATAGGTAAATACACAGTTAAGCCACGAGTCATCTGTGTATGCTGTGATCTTTGGAAAAAAGTCTTACAAAGTTTATTTTTGTTGGAAATGAGCATGTGCAGCTATAAAACACATTAAAAGCGCTTCACTTTCTACCTAAGAGCTTCATTAGAGTGCCAGGTTGAGGAGCAGCTCTTACAGGTGAGTTTCCTGAGGACATGACAGTGACTCATTTCAGAGCTCTGTTCCTCTCCATTGCTGTATTCCCACTGTCTGTTCCTTGAAATATTCAGAAAAAGTTTACTCTGTAAACTCAGCTTCCAAAAGGCACATTGAGAATGTATTCTAAGCCCTCACTATTATGGAAGTGATCTGTGTGGTACCGGGGGAAACTCCAGACTGAACGCAAATATATTTTTAAATGTCCTGACTTGCCTTAGTTCTCCATCACCTGCCCACAGGCTACTCATTTTGACTGCTTAAAATTCCTTCCTTACCCATTTAGTTGCTTGCAGTACAACAGTCAGGGTCTGATCTGTTCTTGCTGCAGGTTTAGTTCCATAAGGTGCAAAGACCCAATTTTGAGTTCCCCACACTTCCAATGCTTATTACAACTCAGCTGCTAGTTGGAATGTTGTTAAGAAGAGCCTTCATTTTCTTTTCAGTATGCCATAATATCGTGGAATCTCCAATTGGTTTGGGTTGGATGGGACCTAAAAAATCATCTAGTTCAACCCCCCTGCCATGGGCCAGGACACCTTCAACTAGAAGGTTGTAGTCCCATCCAGCTGCCAGGGATGTACTCCAAGCCCCCTGCAGTGGACCTTTTTAAAGCATGGATAGAGGTATGACCTATGTATGGAATCTGGCCTCTCATGGAAAGACAGTGTAAGTAGGTTTCATAAATCTGCTTTTAGTGGCAAACTGTCTTTGGCGCCTCAGGATGAAATGGAAAGTCCCTGGTTGGATGATAGTGCGGACACTGCCGGGCAGAAAGTTGAGGAAATCTTCAAAGACTCAGAATCTGCACCTGTAAGGTGCATTCCTCTAAGTCACCAGACATCTGCAAGATTTGCTTTTTGGTGTAATAAAGCTGATAGTTTTTGGAGGTATGTTATCTTTTGTTTGAATTGTCTTCTGACCAGGCCAAGGTAACCTCAAGGGCTTAATCTAGTCGTCTTGCTGTTACAGAGCTTGGGACAAAAACTCTTTGCTCTCTGAAATTCAAATATCCCTAAACCCTTGGAGAAATGTGTCTCCACCACTTGTCTCAATTTCTCCTTTGTTGAAACAGTGTTTCTTAATAGTCTTCTTGATACCTGCATTAATATATTGGCTAAATTTCTTATAAATATACAGGAAGGATGGCAGATGCAAATGGCCACTGACAAGAGTGATCTAGAGACTTAGATTGTCTGCAAAACTGTATCAGTTCACTGATAATTCAGTATTTTACTCAGCCCATTTGATAACATTTTATACACTATACCACAGTGTCACTGTTGGAGAAAGAGGAGGAAAAGGAGCAGTAAGAAGACTTTCTCATAGACAGGACTCAGATTGGCAGTAAATCTAAAAAAAGCTAGAAACCACTCATCTGCTGACATCATTATCTAAATACAAGGGTTTGTCCTTTGTGCTGTGAAAGCCAACAGCAGCTGCCAGCCCTCTGTGAATACTGAATGAAAAAATTTGTTACAAAAGGGACCTCTCTAGATCAATTTAAAAATCACTACCATAGGCCCGGAAGCAGATTTGACATGCAAAACTTGACACCATCAACCCTACAAGGGTTTGTTCATTTTAACGATGCCTGGTGGATTCTTCCTCAGCATGTGAAAAAGTGCTTAAACAGGTTTTATATAGCAACATACCAAAATCGCCAAGTACACAATGCAGTTTCCTTCCACCCCTTTACTAGATTGGACATTTGGTACATTTTGGAGTCACATGTAATACATAAAAGTTGTTTTTTCCTTTGCTCTACAGACTTGGAATAAATCGATGCTAATACGTCTGCACGTGCACTTGGATGGTTTACCTTCCATCCCCTCACAGCGAAGACGCTTGAAGGTCATATAGGGCCCCTCCCATTTCTCAGACATCTGTTTACTAAACACATTTTTCTTATTACAGGCTACTGATTTCAGTTGCATTCACAACAATTGCCCCTTGAGGTTAACAAATACAATAAGAACCACCTACTTAAAAGTAACTTGAATTTTGAAGGCTCCTAGCAGCAGTTTCAAGCTGACCTTATGCTCCTATCTGTATGATCAGTACTCCTCAAAGCCATATTATTCCTTTCCAAGCAGCCATGCACCTGAACCCTGCATCCGAAAATAGTGCAGAGAGTAAAAAATAAGCAACTGCTCAAATCTTCTTTAGCAGAGTCATCATACCCAATTCAGAGGTCACCTGCAGTGACTCTTGTAATTCTAGTTCATAATGTTAAAACACTAAACAATACAGAAAATAATGTTTTAATTTTTCAAAATAGAAGAAAGGATGCAGAATTCCAATGTATCCACCTTTTGAAATTGATGCATGCATTAGGAATCATAGAATCATGGAATCATGGAATAGTTGGAACAGACCGAAAAGATCATCTCATTCCATTGCCCCTGCCATGGGTGGGGACCCCTTGCACTTGACCAGGTTTCCCAGAGCCCTGTCAAGCTGACCTGGAAAAGTTTCAGGGATGAAAATACATACTTATTCAATTGCAGAAAAAAAGTAATGCTCCTCTAAGAACATTACATATACAGATTTTTTTTTAGGATACAATCCAGCCAAATTCTGTACAGCCTATTCATGTTTCATGGAGTACCTTGTAGTTGTTGAGGCTGTTGAGGTTGTTTTATTGGGGATATTTCTAGCATTTGTGGTGAATGAAAAATCCATTGCCAGGCAGCACTCTAGAAATGAAGCCTTGCAAAGTTAGAGAAAACGAGGCACTCTGACTAGGAAAAAACTCATTCAGCTTTAGCAGCCAGGCACAGAGAGGGCTATGATGCAGCAGGGCTGTAGCTCAGGCTCAATATCATCACTGGTAACAAAAATTTTGCCAAGAAATGTGGAAATTCTGTTTGCTTCATGTAAACATGCTGTAGTCCAAGTGATGCAGGCACTTCAAACTCTGTATTGCCACTCCCAGTATGGACTGTGTGTGGCTTGCACTCTCACTGCTATTGATGCCAACTGTGACGCCTAAGTTAGGTCAGGGAGAGCCAGCAAACAACACTAAGCCACAATGGAAAACCTGCCATTATGCTAGTTATTAAGCAATCTAAATTGGAGAAACATATTGTGAAGGTTTGACTATTTCAGAAGTTGCACTCATATTTTGTGCTATCTCAAGCACAAGATAAAATTCCTTATATTCACTGAGAAATAATAAGATGCAAAGTCTTTTCCTAGCAGATAATTTTCAACTTATTCTCCCAAGTGGATTTTCTAGTTTCTAATACAGGGCTGACCTAAAAGCACAGTTTTCTTCTCAGCAGGGGGATTTTTGAGGCAGCACTCCATTACATAGCTGTTTATTTGCATGAATCTTATGAAAAAAAATAAAGTTAATCCTTTATGTCTGTGTCAAATTTCTCAGTTAAACCCATCTTTTCAGAGGCTCCAAGAAAGCACACTGAAGGAAGAAGAAGCTGACATGTAATGTGACTACAGCAGGCTTTTCCCTGAAATGCCAGACTAAAACTCCCCCCTAACTTGTAGACAGTGCCTGGTTTACATCACGATGTTCTGAATGAGCTCATTAGTGTGTGGGATGCAGACACACCGAGCTCAGTGCTGCAGCTGAGATGGTGCTTCCTGCCCCAGAGAGATTACTGCAGGTCCAATACCAGAGAAACTTGTTGAAATTTTATGGCTTAAGCTATAAAGGAGACAAGACTTACAGCTTTGGAACATTGAGGAGTTATGGGAGCCTAATAGGTTACTGTCTCTTGGAGGAGATGTGTTTTTTGGAAGCTAACTGCCCATGTATGCTCCTAATCTCTCCCAATTGCAAGGTAACAGAATTTAGCTTAAAAGTCTTCCAGTGAAGCTTAAGCTTCAATGCATTACATCAGTTTTAGGGTGGGCCATGAGCATGCCCCACACCTGTGCCAGTGGCTCAGAGTCAGGGGTAATTTGTTAAGCCATGGTAATGCAGCTGCAGAGCTGTGAGACCACAGCCTGTGATCTAAGATTCCTTCCAGCAGCAAACCCCATGAATCGTGTCCCTGGCAGAAAGCATAAAGCGAAAGGGAAAATAGAAAACTGAGCAAACAGAAATGGTTTGCTGGTGTCATGACTCTACCTTTACCTTTGAATTTTTATATGAATGATTGTGGTACAGGCAGCACAAGCTTCTAATATAGGAACATGCCAATTAAATACCATCATTCTCTGCTTTGCTTACTTGAGGCTTTTGCTTACCTTTGCCAGAGCAATTCAAGCAAGGGTTAAAAAAAGGCATCTGGTCTTCACTAGCTGGCTTAGTTTCAAATTGTATTAGTTAAGCTAAAGCAGTATTTCAGGTCTTCACAAGCTCCTAACTAGCTGAATATACATGCTTTTGACATTATGCAGGGTTACTTCTATGTAAGCTTTCTTCAGGTAAGTGACACACTTTCTATAGCTAAAGGACAATATATATTCTAAGAAGACATTTAGTAGTTTGGATTTCCATTTATTTGGTTTTGGATTTGTTGGATTTTTCCCTAGATGGAAAATCACCTTGGGACATGAAGGAGGCAAATTCAGAATCATGGAATCATAGAATGATTTGGGTTGGGGAAACCTTAAAGATGGATCACGTAGTTCCAACCTTTTCCAACCTAGTTCCAACCATGAACACTAGCTCATTTTTTTTTTTAACTCTCAAAGGATCTATATTGGATTCAGAGGATTGTAAACAGTTGAAGTCTTAATGAGAGGATGGGTATTGTCTAGGAGGACCGTCAAGAGATTTAGCTTCAAGATGGGAAATGGGAATACCTTAATCTGCACCGGTGATATTCTTGGATTTAATCTTCCCACACGACTTTCACCCTGCTTACAAACGCACTTTTTTATTAAATATCTGGTTTATTTCATAACCACTGTTGCTGATTAAAGTGATGTTTACCGGCCAAGAAGAGTCATACCTACTCCATTTAGACCAGATGCAGCCAAAAGTTTTGAAGTTTCAGTGATTTCTTAAAAATTAAAAAAATAAATCAGGTGTGTGGAAGAATTTACTGAGGACATTGCAAAGATATTTCAGGAAAACATAATAAACATAGCATGACCATTTTTTGGGTTTTATTCAAAATTTAGGATCTATAAATACATATCAGAAGACCAGGTCTAAACTGTCCTTTACCCAATTATACTAGTTGCATGTAGAGGTTAAAAAAAAAAAAAAAGAAATCCCATTATTAGACATTTCCTTCCAAATCAGTGAAGATAAAGTTAATCAGGATTCATTAACCCTGAGTTCTGTGCCTCACTCCTGTGTAAATAAGAGAAAGACAATATGTAATAATGCAAATTCAGATGTGACCAACCATGAAGACAGGAGAATGGGAAGTGCTTGTTGAACCTTACTAATGTGAGGCTTTTTGGGGAGCCGTGTGAAATGAATGCAACAGGCTTTGGAAAGTGGTGTCCTACTGAGCAACATTTCCACAAGAGGAAATTTGCACAACAAGCAGCTGACTGTCTATGCAGCTCATACTGTCACAAAAGAAAAGAGTCCCTTAAGATTTAATAGGACTGGAACGAAGAGAAATCTTTAGAAGGGTTTAAGACAAAATTAAGACAGATGACTTTAAGACAAAGAGATGGAATAATCCCCTTTACATGAAATACTTAATGACTGAGCTCCTTTCTCTGCAATTTTAAGTTGGTCAAAGGAATTTAATAAAGATTGCATATTTCAAGAAAGATTTCTGTAGGGAAGCTTAAATTTCTATAAGAAAGTTAATGTTCTTTTTTATAGTCCATACTGCATTTCCAGAGGTGTTAACAGAACATCATGGCTAAAATGAGTGGAAACAGAATTGTTGTGCTTTGCAAAGTGACTTGATGTAGCTCACATATACAGTATAGCTACATTGTGTAAGCAAAGCCGTGCATGGTCAGGATTTACAGAACACCCAGGGAAACCAAAATGCATTCTGTGCCTTGAATACCCTCCCAGGCAAATGTAGATAACTACAGATAAAAGCACAAAGTCAAGGGGTTTGGCTGGTGAAGAAATTAGTCAGGAAAGGTTGCAAGATTAAATAAGAGGAATATTGCTGCAGTGTCTTATTTCAGTAAGCCAGATAAATCAACTCTCCTACATCTCTTCTGTGGCATTAATTTTCTTTTTCTAGCATCACAAGTGTTGACTTTCTAAAACTTTTGCCCAGTTACAGAAGTGATGAGAAGAAAAACCTCACCACTTTTGGGATAACAAAAAAAATTCCTCTGGAAATTATTTTAAATATTTTTTTACAGTCATATTCAGAATAATAGAATATCCTGAGTTGGAAGGGACCACAAGGATCAAGTCCAGTTCTTGGTCTTGCACAGGACAGCCCCAAGAATCACACCACGTGATTGACAGTATTGTCCAAACACTTCTTGAACTCTTGAACATCAGGTTTGGTGCTGTGACCACTTCCCTGGGGACCCTCTTCCAGTGCCCAAACACTCTCTGAATTAAAAAGTTTCTGAGTTCTGAAGTTTCTGAAGCTACAAAATACTTTTTCTTTTTGTGCCTCAGAAGATGTCATTTAGAATTTGTCATTTAGGATGACTTCTTTAGAGTGTTGAGTTACTGAAATAGGACATTAAAAAAACCTCAGGAGATATCAAGTTTCTTACATTAACATCTGCATTTCCCTTGATGAGTAGCTTCTCTGTTTCAGAAGATATCTTATTTGTTACTTTCAGGTTCATCTATTTCTACTAGTTGAATCACCCACAATTAACACCTTAATTATTACATGTCTTCTGCTTAACTTCTCTGAATATGGAAGGAAATTTGACTGGCTGCAAAAGTGTTCCTTATTGCTATAGTAGAGTCATTATAAGGAGAAAAAACAGCAAACCAAAACCAGTGGATACCAATAATCTGCAGGGTTTATAGTTCTGGTTCCTCCAAAAATAGTAGGAGTTTGAAAACAACAATAGAAAAAAGAAATATTAGAATAATTTAATAGAATCCTAGAATGATTTGATTGGCCCTTAAAGATCATCTAGTTGCAACCCCCCTGCAATGGACAGGGACACCTTCCACTAAACCAGCTTGCTCAGAGGCCCATTCAAGCTGGCCTTGAACACTTCCAGGGATGGGGCATCCACAGCTTCTCTGGGCAACCTGTGCCTGTGCCTCACCACCCTCACAGAAAAGAATTTCTTCCCAATACTTAATCTAAATTTTCCCTCCTTCAGCTTAGTCATTCCCCCTTCTCCTATCATTGCAAGGCCTTATCAAAAGTAGCAATTATTAAGGCACTGTGTATGGAATTTTTCTGAATGGACTTCATGTCACCTTGTGGCAATCAGACTTATCAGCTGTGTAAGTCCAGGTAACTACAATATTAGCCTTCAGCTGAGAAGACAGAAGGGACAAGTGCAAAATTAGAAAGGTCTGATAAAACGAGCAGTGTCAGAAATGAATTGCAGTCTGCATAATTTGTGTGATCTGCCCAGCTAATTATATTGGCATTCAATAGCACTATCTAGTTAAGGACCTGTCAACATGTCTTCCAGAAAATCTTATTTGCTGGATTTTATAACATAGTTGTAAGGAAATCAATTCTAGACTGAATCTTGACGCACACAGCTAAGTACTTAAGGGGTATTGGTTTCTACCAAACGACAGACAAACTGCACTCAGCATTTAAATAGCCAGCACTGGCCAGCAGGGCAAGACGGGAAAAATGGAGCATTTCTTTTTACTTACAGCAAGAGATAATTGCATTATCTGAGCTATGCTATTGTGACTTTTAATGGATGAAAGCATCAGGTAAATAAAATAGATGTTATAGGTGTTTTTTCACTTATATGATAAGTAAATATCCTTTATATACTTTATTTTTATTTAAATTTTTACTTGCATATAGGTGAATTAATATATCGAGATCATTCTTTGTTCTTATACCCCTTCCTTTCTTCCTATCTCCTCCCTGCCATGGCTTTAATCTTTCAAATCTCATAATGAAACACTTTGTAAAGTGCTGGCTAATGCACTGGCACAATGATACTGAAGTTCACCTCACAAAGTTAAATTTCAAAATTCATGCTGCTTACAAAAAAATCCTTAGCGTGGAAAAAAACACTGAGTGCAGACCATATCATCCTCTTGTTGCTACCAATCTGTTCAAATCTACATCTATGAGCTCTTAAGGCAAATGCCAGGCATAGGAAAAAGCAAGTGAAAACAGCAATGTTTCCGACACGTGATGATGAAAAACTATGAAAGAAAATGTTAGCTAGTTCAGTAACAGGTGCTGTCCCTGCGCTGCTTTACATTTCAGAAGCTTAACTCTTAATGTATCTCACTGGTACTTATATTTGTTGAACAAATGTATATTTCCCTGCACGTTGGAAATATATTAGTTGCAATATTCAGGGTAAACAGAGCAGGAGAGCCTTGTTACTCTGGTGTTTAGTGCCTATCACCAGAAGAAAAATGATAACATTTTCACATGATTTTGAGGTGTTGATTAGTGATGTCTTCTTATCTATATTCATGCTTGTTCTTAACAATGTATTTTTCAGTGATTGCTATGATTTACTTCCTTGATTTTTTTAAGTGCATTTCTTTTCAATATTCCATGGCAGCAATTTTCAATGCCATCAATTCATTCACATCAATAGGAAATGAATTCTAGATACCATACTTTGAACTCTTGCTCTGGAGACACAATAAGACCTCTTTTCATCTTGATTGCTCCTTGAAGTATGTGGAACCATTCCCACTGTGGCAAAGAAAATGGTGTTAGTTTTTACATAGAGCTTCATAGAATGGCAGAAATGGAAACACTCCTGAGGTGTTTCTCAGACTAGCATTTACAAGATACCTTTCTGGGTAGCATCCATCTAGATGATAATTGCTGGTGTAGAATCAAAATATTACATGTTTTTGACAAAACACATTAGAAATATTTCTTTTTTCATTGAGTCACTTATTTTCAATGGCAAGACTTCACTTTTCAAAGCAGAAAAAGCATTTGCTTTTTCTTATATTGTTCTTCCCTTTTCTTTTTGCCTTACAAAGGATGTTTGTGGAAGGATTGGCAGACAAAACCAAGGATTCAAAATTTTGACCTTGAACAGTGTTGACTTTAAAAAACAATGCTGGCAGCTTAAATTAATAAAATCTTCAAGCAGGGATCTGAAAGTAACCTTTCCTCTTAGTTTCTAAAATCAGAACTGCAAAATAAATATCTGTCTTGCAAATTTCCTTAAGGTTTTTGAATTATTTTATCTCTTCAGGAAGCATTTCTCAGATGTTCCATCAGTTTTACCCCCTGGCTCCCTGGAGATTTAAGAGCTAATTGTTATTTGCACTTTCAGCAAGGCTTGTGCTGCTCTCCTGGCATCATAGTCATGAAGTCTTATTACAATTCTCGTTCTTCTTTTCTCTGAGACTATCCCAAAGGTCCCCAATGGGCGGGTAATGAATGATAATATACTCAGGTTGCAGCCAGACTCTGTGTGTATATATACATATTTAGAAGACCGCTTGCAGTACAGAAGATTTAATAACATTCACACTGCTCTGGCTTCTTCTTTGACCCATGACCTTGAGGAGAAGTTACCTTCAGAACTGTACTCCTAACTCTTCCTGTTTCTGTTCTGCAACTTCTGCTCCAACATGCAGAAACAAGAGGTGCTCAAAGTCAAGGTTGTTGAAAAATGTTTAAGATTTTTCAAGAATTTTCATTTTAATGACTCAAAGAATGATACAATTCCCACATTTAAATGTTTTGAAGATTTTTTCAAGTAGGAAAATACATTTGGTTAAAAAACCTGCCGGAGTTTTGACTAGAATTTATGCAGAAAATATGATCTACTGTCTGGGCTCTAGTCCAGCTGAAGAGAAAGATATGTGGATGCCTTTAACTTTCATAATCCTGATAATTAGAGACAAAATATTTTAAAAAATCAAAAATTAACCTGGAATAAATACTAGCCATAGTAAACAGCTTACAAAATTCTTTTCTGTGAGATAACTATGTCTTATTTGGACAAATAGTTATAGGTGCGATACAGAAAGGGTTTGCCTCCCTCTTTCTGCATTATCCTGTTTCCATCTATAAACTGTGTTTTGTCATTCCCCCAGCTGTGCTTAAAGTACTGCTAGGGCAAATGAGCACTATTTTTCCTTGAGCGGGAGGTTCCTACTGTCTCTTGCCAGAGACATGATACAGGACTAAAGGGACAGGTGGTTTGATCCCATAGTGGCATATGGTCATTCTTATAAATGACATAACTTGTCTGAAAACTTATTCAGTAAAACATCTTGGGTAGAGGAAGTTTACTTTTAGGCTCGATCACGTGAGGGATGTGGTTTATGGTACTCCTCTGGTGCAGCTCTGTCAGCAGAAGAAGCAGAGGGAGAGGGGTAAGCAGCAGTGAAGAGATGAGGTGGAAGCTGTAAGGGGGCAAGGGTACAGAAATGTCTAAGCTATTTATGGCAATGATTCAGATGGCAATATCTCATGCAATTTCAACATTAAGTCATGGCTTTATGCTATAAAGCTCTTCATGGCAAAGAAATCATAGCATTGCTTCATCCCAGCTGTGCAACACCTCAGTTTCTGTACTATGGTAAAGCAATTCTCACCTTTACATCACTAGCTGTGATGGTAAGTGGGATGGATAAATTATCCTGCTTTTAGAAAACAAACCTCTGAAAAGCATTTCTCTTTTTAAAAAATTTTTGTTTGCCTCTAAATGAGAAGAAAGGTTGTGTTCCCGCTTAGAGCAGCCCCACAGGGCCTTTAGCTCAGCTGAGGGGATAACATGCTTCACTGAGTAGACAGGGAATATTTTAAGTTCCTAATGACACAAAATCCTCTGCAAGGTAAAACAATGGCTTCTGACATGTACAGCAACCCTAAAATAGCCCTGTTTAGTTCTGTAAGCAAAACCACATTCACCAGCTGCATTACAACTTGTCAGAAGATTTCCAATCCATGGAAGAAACGCAAGGATTTATGTTTCATTGGGGTATAAGTCATATCTGTCTCTTAAAACATAATGGAAAATCTTGTATTTATAACTAAAAAGGCTGGATAAATTTTCCTTGATGACTGTCCTGTCCCTTCAGCTTTTGACTTCATAGTGACAGACTCTCTGCATTCAAGCATCAGCCTGTGATTCCCACAGTTGACTGAAGAGCAAAGGGTAAAGTAGCATCTGTCAAGTTTCAATTATCCCGTGGTTGTATCCTGATAATGTCTGTTAGCCAGAGCTGTGATGTCTGGGCTTGCGTGTGCTCTCTTTGAATTCAGGCCTGACCTACAAACACAACTTTGGAGACAAAAAAAGGGAATTGAGGACTAAAATTCAGTACAGAACAGGATGTTTATACTGTTGCACTTGGCACTTAAGGTTACTTTATTCAGTGAAGATTTAGAACTGAATTAGATTGCTCAAGTTTTCTTGTGTCATTTGACATATTCTTGGGCAGCCAAAATGGATATCAACTACTGGAAGACATGACCACAAATTGTAGAAGAGTTTGGTCTCCTAGAGGAGCAGCTGGAAGCCTGTTGAGACCCTAAAGGGTATCACACAGTCTGAGATCTCTATGTGGGGAGCTAAATGAAGCCTCTAATGTACACATAGATATTTCCAAGCAGCAACACAAATATATTTGTATTAAGCTGGAGCTGAGTCATACACCAGATGTCTACAAAAGAAGTATCTTTGTGAAATATGAGGATACACTGAGACTTGTCTAGGCCCTAACTTTGGAACATAGGGACATCAAATCAGTAGAATTCACCAAGGCAAAGCTCCAGGCTGAAAACTAGGACATGCTGAAAGTATAGATGCTCATATATGGGTGGCAGGTTTTTGTGGTTCTTTTTTAATGTAGGAAGCAGATTAACATCCTCTCTTTCCAAACAGAGTGAAGCTATTTCCTATGCATAAAAGCCAGAAAGACGCCTGTGTACTACTATCTCAGCCCATTAAAAACATTGAATCAGGGATTTCAAATGCAGTTTAGCATTGCCTGAGTCTTCTGGCTCTTGTATGGAGTTAAGCAATGAAGCAGGAAAGAGGAAAGCTCAGGCAATGAAGAGCTCCTTTATAAGCACTAAGATTCTTGGCTATTCCTAGACAATAAAACCTGACTTAAGATCTTTACAATGGAGGCCTTGTTTATTCACTGGTCCTGTAAAACAATACCTCCTTAAAAGCAGTCCACAGCTTTCTTTTTCACACCATCATATTCCATTCTGCTAAGATCAATGACAAAATTTCTGCAGCTTTTAGAAGAGGAATTAGCATGATATAAAGGTATCTCCTCTCATTTCTGTCTAGTCTAACAACAAAAATCTATTATGTAACTTTTTCCAAAACATTTCTCATTCTGGTCTAAATACTTTTGCCATGATATCACAGCTCCTAAAGGAGAACAGTCTCAGCATTACTCCCTCCTCACGCATAAAAACTATGGTATATTCATCATTGCATTTGAGTAATTTTTTGATCCCTATTATTTAGATGTTCTGTTCTTTAGCCACTCTATTCTTCATGCAATCAAGAAACCCTTTGCTAGACAATATCCATGGTTTTATATAACCAAGCCCTATTCAGACAAGCCAACATATTAGACCTCTTTTACTGCAGCTGCACTAAACCGCGTACAAAATGTAAAACACTGGCCAAGACATTTAAAAAAAATTCTATTTTGAGTGTCCAGCTTGATACATTTACGAAAATCCAACATCAAGATGATGGGTTGCCGCTCTATTTTCTTTTGAAAGATGGACACTAAGATATCCCAGGCTGAATGTCAGATGTGAATTGTCAGACCCGTTTTGCATTTCATTGTAACTATAATGCTATGTGAGCTCCAGAGCATTTGGATAATATCTGAATATCTCATACATTCAAGAGCATTTCAACGGATTTCAGCACACCAGCTCCTTCATTCAGTAAGAAATGGTCTTACTAAAGCCAGGTCTAATTTCAGGCATTGCACAAAATGAAGGGCTCAAATAAAAGAAGTTGAATTGAGCGATGGTGGGAGAAGCAAGAAGATGGATCATATATGCAGGATCAAGCAGTAACAATCTTCTTTCTGGTTGTGTAAAAGTTAGCCATCTGCTTGTTTTCTCTGAATTCTGTTTTGGGGAAACTGATCCAATTACCCTTCCTAACCACAGACCACTTGTTTTGCCTGTGAAAATGAGGATAGGAACTGATTTAGTAATGGTGGGAGTCAGAGATTTGTGATAGAAATGGTTTTGGGTCTCAGTTGGGTTTTGTTTGTTTATTTGTTTTCTGTTTTATTTATACATTTTTGTATATGATTCTTCCTTCTCCTACATGGGTGGGAGAGAAATGAAATGGATGAACTAATTTCTAACATAAGCATTTGAAGAATTACATATGACAACACTGAGAAATGTACTTTACATTTTTCCCACTATTTTTGGAATATTTTCAGCAAAATCCCGGGAAAATAGTTACTCCAGAAACGATATGGAAGCATCAATCCTCAAGTTACTCCTTTTGGATCAAAAGGACATATCAGGTTCCTGGTGGTTTGTGCGCTTGATTTACTGTATTGAGCTCTGTGGAATTTTTTTATACCTTACTGGTTGAAATGGTATTTTTTCTTAGTCACATAACCCTTAAAAACTGAATTATTAGTTTACTTCTAAAATACATGTGGTAGGTGAACAAACTTAACTTCGCTATGGGTCCAAAATATAAGCCTCATCTGGCTAAGGTAGTGAATGGAGTTAATTAAAACAGCAATGGACCATGGGTGATAAAAGTGACTAAAACGCAGAATATAAGGCTGAAAAATGAATCAGAGAATTAGGGAAAGACAATTCCTATGACTTGGGAAGAAAAAATGATCTAGCTTTGTGCATTGCAATCTATGCATGGTTGTATCTGACAGTTCCTATCTTACTGTAAATTTGGAAAGTCTTCTTTGCAGGGCTCACTCTTAATAGCTGTGTCTCAGCACTGCCTCATGAGATGATATTCTGTACACCAAGACAAGGTTGCTTGAAGTGTAGCTAAAGAGAGAATGAGCAAGGAGTACAAGAGGTGGACACCACATGAAGGTTTTGCTGCCCTATTCATTGATCCATTTTTCTTCTCTGCTCATGTAAAGCTCCCATCAACATCTGTTTGGATAGTTACTGTAGTAATAGTTGCCTTTACGCATCACATGGGGAATGGGAGGTGTTAGGTGGTTGGCTGGCTGCCCCATAGTTCAAAGCCCATGTGGGAGGCACCACACTTCTTCACAGACAATCCAGCTGTCGGGAGATGGAACTTTGTTCCTGGCCACCACATGCCCACCCAGCTGCTTCCCTGCCAGTAAAAGCTGACTTCATGGGACAGAGGAATTGGGAGCTCTACTCAGGAACTGCTCTGAGTCACACTCTGAGAGCCCCAGCTGGCCTCATCCTTTTGATGCTTTAGTTGGAAAGCAACAAAATGTAGTTTCACCCAGTCTCTCTCCTCCAACTTTTCACCAAATATCTAAGTCAGTTCAAAACTGAGTTTCTGGATCCTAGCTCTAGCTCAATGAATAGTGAATGGTACTAGTGCAGATTTCCAGAAGCTTCTAACCTGCTGCAGGATGGACAAAGTGAGAGGATGAAACCTTGCACTGACAGGACTGCTCCAAGAGAACCTGACCTAAGGTCACACTGCACAGAATGGCACCTGCTGACTTGTCTTGCTGAGAGGTGTAACTTTATGAAGTTACACATCTAGCAAAATTGCACTTCAGTCTTGTGCTTTGCTGTGGGAACTTCTGGGTTCAGTTGCTTGGGACAGTTAGTTGAAAATAACTTTTTTCTTCTGTAAGAAAATTTAGGATATCTTTTCTCCTCGTTATCTCTTTCTCCTACTCTGTCGGGGTCTTTATTATAACACAGCCTTCCAGCCAGTTTAGAAAGACTTGAGAGCATATTTACTCCCATAAAATAAGGTCAGTGACTCCTTTTTCATTTATTGGTATTGACACACAGGTTTTAAGACTTTCTGTAATAAAGGGAATAGGCTTTTCATCCTGGGAAGATTATCTGTGGAGGTATTCATAAGCAACTTATTTTTGTATCATGTCAGTACCTCAAGGCTGATGTACCATTAATTTTGGACTCTTGTCAAAATCTAAGGTATTCAGTGCAACAAATAGATAAACACTCTAGACTGCTGACCAAAAGCTTTCAGATTCTCTGTGAATGTCTGTTATAATGTACTTCAAGGACTGTGTGTTTCCTCTTTGTCTGTAGGGCAGTCGTAGAAGTGGTGACCATAAATAAATGGATATATGTTACCTATGTTACCTATGTTAACATAGGTACATATGTTACCTATGCTTTCTGTTCTTGTGTCTGACTCATACCAAAGCACCTTGGAACCCTGGCTGATTAAGTGCAATCTTTCAGAAGATCAAATGTCATAGAGAAAAATACCGTGTGAACCTCAGAAAACACAAATGTCGTTTTGGTAAAAGCATGTGTCCCATAGAGATTCTTAAGATTACACAGACATGGAATCTTTTTTACTAAGAGCAACCACCAAGAGTCCTCCTAAACACAACACCTCAGATGCAAGTGTAATATTTTTAATATTAATTTAATTATTTTAGTGAGGCATAGGTTTTTCTCCCTCCATCCAAAGTAGCAGGTGCAGCTTTTCAGCCTTGTCCAGCAATTCTTGCTGCAAAAAAGCCTATCATTATCCCCTTTTAACTCTCCCTTTTATATAAACTCTCCACACAGCATGAAGATTTTATAGGCTATTAAAGCTATGAATATCATGCTAACAGCCTATCAATTCTCAGAAACACACCTTTGGAAACTCTTCTCAATTCTCATCTTCAACGAATATAGTTTTATCAAGAACATCAGTAAGATGTGCTTTCAACCCAAAATGATTTTGCTCTATACTAGTCCTATTACACATTGCATCTTTTCTATTTTTATTTACATGTGCCATGGAGACATACATTCCTTTAAGAAGCACAAGCATTCCCTTACATTTAGTCTGTTTACCCTTCTGTTATGTGTGGCTCTTCTACTGAGGATTCCAGAAAGCCAATCAACAGATTGGCTTCTGTATTAGCATCTGTCTTAAAAGTTTTAAATGTGACATTTCATTTCTGGTAGTTGATTAAGATTGTGTCACAGTTGTCTCTGTCCCCTCACAGAGCACTACCTTAGCACTGTGCTATCCACAGCCAAATACAGTAATGGAGAAATGATGGCTTGAAACTTCTGAAAAGTGGCAAAATCTATTGAAGCTGGTTCAATTTTCCAATGTATCTGACATTTTCTTAATTTGTGCTGGTCTTAAGCATTTACTCCATGTACTATTCTTGTTTTTCTCTACATTTTCCATGATTTCCAGCTCTCAGCACAATGGATTCTTGTGCACATTTGTTCTGTTATCACAAATAACCTCTATATGCTTAATTCTGAATTGAGCCACCTCTTTTTCTTGGAAAATCAACTCAGTCTCTTGTAGCAGTTTCTAAGTGGTTTTGTTCCATCTATAATCCAATCTCTTATCAGAGCCCAATGAAAATACTGCACTATTGACTGTTCAGCTTCTTCTTTATGAGGTTTATTTAAGTATGCTCACACTCTTGTTTAAATCTTTTGAAAATATTTCATATTTACATAGCGTATGACGCATCCTTTTCATTTCTGAAGCACATTTTCATAGTCAATAGCTGACTTAGATGCCAGCAAACTCAATTTGGAAAAACAAAACCTTTTGAATTGCATTTACTGTAGCAAGTGATTCCTAGCAGCCAATGTTTACAGCCTAAAAATTTTGTGTATTTCTGTCAGTTAACATGTTTCTAGACAGTTTCAGTTCAGGCTTCTGCAGCTATCATATCACAAAAATGCTGGGGAATTGGACCGTTTCCAGTGACATCTCATCACCTCTGACAGTTCAGCACCCTCCTGAGCAGTACCTCTGGGCCCTCTTTCACAGCTTTTCCAACTACTGGGTGTCTGGGTGTTTCCCTCCCCATGGCAGGGCCTGGAATTAGAGGGTATTTAAGGCTCCTTCCAATCCAAACCATATTATAATTCTATAATTCTATGATACATGTATTTGGCAGTTTAGGAGATTGTGGTACAGGATACACCTCCTTGGCAGCTGTATTAGATTCCCTGTAGAAAGGATTTGTTTGATCTTTCCTCGATATCAATGAAGCCATAACACTTCTACTGGGATATGGATATTTTTCGTATTTTATAATTTGTTAGCAGTAGTCCACAAGCAGCTGGTGTAATCTGACTGGGGGGAGCTCTTATAAGCTTCAAAAGAGTGCAGAATGCATCAGATCACCTCTTGCAATTACTTGGTAAGAGTGTGCTCTGTTCTGATGATAAAGCCAAGTGATAGTTGTAGTCCTTTAAAGATAAACTGGTCTGGGCTCCAACCACCATAGGTTCCTCCTATCATTGCTGTGTCTTGAGAGAGTATATAAGATCTTTTTGGGTTTTTTATTTCTTTTTGTTTGATTGCTAAAATTTCACTCAGCAATGGGAGTAGGTGAAAATTCCCACAGGCCACAATTGTCCATATTTGCAAGACTTTAAGCACAATGCAGAGCATACATGATGAATTGTCTCATAGTAACAGTGCTAGATAACATCTTATATTTTGGATTATGAGCTGATGAGCTATGACTCATCAGTTTATCTCACTGATTATGATTTCACTGCTACCTTCTGCTTCCCCAGCTGTTGTGTTCACTGGTAGCTGCTTACATTGGACTGTGAGATCTTTGGGGCATGAAGTACCTTCCAGGGACTGTTGTATCATGTCAGAACAATCTGTGTCACAAGTTACCCTCTCTGCTAACGTAGCAAAAAATAAGTGGTCATATTAATACTTAACATTGCATGCTAGATGTCTTCAAAATCTAAATTTTCTTTTATTATTTACTGAGAGATCTTTGTCCTGAAAGCATGTTTGAGTATCACCTTGGATCTTGCCGAGAATAAGACTCTGATCTTACAAAGTCCCTCAGGAGTTCCAAACTGCACTTGTAACAGGTTGAGGTGGAAGGAGCCAAAAGCACAGCGTACCTCAAAACAATGTTAAAGAAGGGAGGAGCTCAAGGAACTCAGAGGATCCCAAATCAATTCATTTTATTGAGGTGTAACACTGCATAACAGAGAAGATCTCAAACACATTTTTGTAAGGACAGTTTAAGAAGTCAGATTTCAAAATAGCACAGGAATTTCTATAATACATCCTGAAGTGCACTTTTCCAAATTGACAGGTTACATTTCCATTTTCGTTTCATCATTCCTGGACTTTGAATTCCTTTCCCTCTCCACTTCCTTTTTCTTATCCAGATATACTTAAACCTGTTTAAATATTTCTGGGGATTTCTTTGGTCTGTACTTCAGAAAATTTACATGCCCTTTTCTTCTAAAATTTTCTTTTTCTTTGTCTGATTTACAGCTCTTTTGCTACTGTCATCTCTTCTAAATATTCATAAGGTACAATAACTTTCTATGCCTTGAGGTTTTAAGACTTCTATTTAAATAACTTTTGGTGATTGACTTTATTACTACAACCTTGGGAATTTAAAAGATGCATTTTCTTGTCAGAACAGCAAAATTGCGTATGACCAGCTGAAGCTCTTAGTGGTCTAAAACTGGACTCATTAACTGATCACTCAATATACAATCACACTTTCCAGAGCATGTTTCAATTCAAATTTCAGACAAAATAAAGGCTCTATTTAGGCTTATCAAACTGAAGCATACCCTGCTAGGATCATATTCTTCATGCGAGGAAACTGCCTACTGAAGTTCTCTCCAGCCTGTGTTGCACATATATACAAGGTCATCAGTAATATATATATATATATATATATATATAAATATTTATATATATATAAATATATATAAATTATATATATATATATATATATATAAATTCTGTAAAATGTGCTCAATGGTGGCAAAATTTATATTCCTGTAATATTTTGCTATTAACAGTGGTGTTAGAGAGATTTAACCTCAAAAACTGATATACACTAAATTTCAGTCAATAACTAAGCAATGAGAATTAGGATTAAATTTGGTTAATAGTTTATTCCATGTTTGCAGTTATATATTGCTGATACTTTTAATGTTTTAGAATTAGCTAGTATTAGCTATTATTAGCTATGAAAACATCTGATACTAGCTAATGATGCAGAAAAAAATTGCCTTAAACAGATGAATGATGTGATCCATTGCATTTAATCTCATATCCCCGTGTCCACTAATATAAATTGTGGTACTCTTCTGAGTCATGTTAAAAGGAGACAGTAATGCCTCATCTTATAATGGCAGAGTTATAGTGACACATTATGTAATGGGTAAAATCTTGTTGCTATCTAGCATTTTACAGAACATTGTGAAAGAGTAAAAGTATTGCAGGAATTACTGGGTTGTTTTTTTTTTTTTTTTTGTTAAAATTGTAACACCGTGTTAGAATGACAATCTGCCTTCCCAACTTCCATCTGGAGTTTCCCTTGAATAAATATTCCTTTCTTCTCAAATTTGTGAACTAAATTATTCAATGATATTGCTTTGTGATGTTAAACAGCTGTTGTGTTTCACCCCTAAAAGCACATTTCATTGACGGCTGAAGCAATTCTTTCATTTAAGCTTTATTTTAAAAATGTCCTCTGTACCTTGAGCTAAATGCAATATATGCATACTGGAAAATTCTTTATATTTTATCACCTGTGATGAAAGCAAGATCTTTGCAAATGATAGATTTTATTAATCCCACAGATGCCACTGGAAAGTTTTTAATAATAACAATGTTCTGGAAAAGCATAAACCAATTCAAAAAAGACATTTTGTGGACATTTCATGGACATTTTCCAGGGGAAGGATGAGGGAAAGGCTGTGGATGTTGTCTATCTGGACTTTAGTGAAGCCCTTGACACCATTCCACAGCATTCTCACAGAAGAACTGGCTACTGAGGGCTTGGAAGGGTGCCCTCTTTGCTGGGTAACAAAAAGGGCTGGATGGTTGGACTCTGAGAATAATGATGAATGGAGTTGAATGCAGTTAACAGCTGGTCCCCAGAGGGGTTCCCCAGGGCTCAGTATTTGGTCCAGTGTTGTTTAATATCTTTGTCAGTGATCTGGATGAGGGAAATGAAGTCACCCTCAATCAGTTTCCAGATGACACCAAATTGGGTGGGAATGCTGATCTGCTGGAGGGCAGGAGAGCTCTGCAGAGGGATCTGGACAGGCTGGATTGATGGGTCAAGGCCAATTGCATGAAGTTCAATATGCATGAAAGCTGGGTCCTGCACTTAGGTCACAACAAACCCAGGTAGTGCTACAGGCTACTGGGGGCCCAGTGGCTGAAGAGCTGCCTGGTAAAAAAGGACTTAGGAGTAGTCTTTAAAAACTGCTGGACATGAGCCAGCAGTGTGCCCAGGTGGCCTAGAAGGCCAATGACATATCAGAAATATTACAAGAGGCTGCCCAGGGAAGTAGTGGAGTTACCATCTCTGGAGATATTCAAAAGATGTGTAGATTATCATGGTTTACTGGTGGTCTTGGCAGATAGCAATTGGGCTTGATGACCTTAGAGGTCTTTTCCACACTTAGTGATTTTATGATCCTATGATCCCAGAGAAATAAAGAAGTTGTTTTTCTGAGAAAGCACCTACTTTTATTTATGAGAAATTATTTATGAGAAATTTCACAGGGCCATATTCTGCCTTCAGAGAGTCATGCATAAATCAAATTGATTTCAATAGAAATTGGTTGTTTTTATTGGAACAGCAGTATTGCAGAAACATCTATAGAGATTCCAGCTAGATTTGCCTTGAACTTCAAAATCCCAATTTTACACTTGAATCAGCAATTTTAGCTTCTGATTTTCAAAATCAGCCAGAGGGAAATAAAATCTCCCATGAAGAGCTGGAGCACGGCAGGATGTTCTAGAAAGAGTATCAGCTTGCTTTCCTTTACCCTTCTCCAGGCATCTGCCCCAAGACACTCTCAGAGCCTGGATGCTGAGAAGCAGGGACCATTTTTCTAACCCAATAGAAACATTCCTAATTTGGTATGCAATGAAGATTTTTTAAATTAGAATTAGTGTAGATCTGAGAACAGTCAAAGGAACCATGACAGTTTTCAAACTTTTCTTATATTTCTTATTCCTTATAATATACCAACACTAAAGTCCTACTATTTGATTTGGTTCCTTCTAAATACAATAACTTCATTTACTAGGACAAAGTCAGTGTTAAGATCTATCCATATAAAAGTTTCAGTCAGTTATAATACCAGATGATCTAGCCTGCCAGCGATCCACTAATCAGATACTTAATGACTTCTGGTTAGGAAACACCAGCTAGAGTAAAGCATGATTAATATGTTCTCCTGCTCACTATGACCTGTTGTTTTGCTTGAATTGCTTGAACTTTAGGACTTACAATATCTCTTTCTACTTTTTTCTAACTTTTGCAGCAGCATCATTTTTCGTCTGTCACTAGCTGCCATCTTTGGAGTTGAGCATCACCAATGTGAGCAGGACCTGAAAATTGCTCAAGACAGGAAATGAAAGTCCCTGTTATATCAAAATGGAAAGGGAAGGAAATTAAATGGTCTACAGTTTTGCATCTAGACACCATCGCATTCCATTCAGGAAGTTTCACACAATGGATATAATATACTATCTAGCAGGTGAGTAAAAGGAATGGAAATCAGATTTACTGTGCTCTCTGATGTTTCCAATAGCAGTGATGTAGAAGATACCAATGAGAACTTTGTTAAGACTCTCTATGCAGTGATGTATCCATTTGTATAGTAATACTAGTGTTTGCTAACATATCTGAGAAGTTCATATTTAAGCCCCAGAATTGTAACCTGGGGGCTATAATTAACTCTGACTGTTACTAAGACACATCACTGTGGTCCCCAGGCAGCTCCAAGCTGAATTCCCCTTCACATTCTAGTAAGTCTTTCTTTTTAACTTCTAATGACTCTGGAAGAGCCATGCATAATAAATACATGATTCCCAGACAGCTACGTAGCCTGCTGTCTAACAAATCTCTAATTTGTTATCTAGTAAATATAGTAACACTTAAAATACAGAAACTCAATCAATGAATCTCTCTCCCTGTCTCATGTATCTGGGCCACATAAGTGCAATTCACTGCTGCTGTTCATGGGCCAGCCACTCAATAGGTATATATGTTACAGTATATATACATGAACCATCTTTTAAAAAATGTACAAAGAGCATTAAAATGCTGAAAGGAAACATATTATTTGCTTTTCTCGCCTTGTCTCCTCTCCTGTGATGTCCTTTGGCTTCCCTCAAAAGGGAAAATGAGGGAGTCAATTATCTGCAAAGGGAGTCAATTAACTGCAACCAATGCCTTGGGTCTACACCTGATTTCAATATGCTATTCTTTATTTTATTAAAATAGGACCAGGGAAAGCTACTTCAGATTGGCAGAACAAAATTCCATGCTGCATGTTGTAAATATTATAATTCTTCCTGACAGTCGCTGTGAATTACAAGGTAAAGGGAGGAAGCTACAAAAGCTAGTAATCAAATGGGTTTATTTATAGGTTATCCAGTCACTATACGGAATTCAACAAAAATATTTTTTTATATTCCTGAAAGAGTATTAAGACACCTCAAGTATGTTTCATTTGAAGGACTGGACAAAACAACCTCTAGTGGTCCCTATTGACCTCAACCATTCTGTGATCTGTGTGGCAGCATCTCGAGTTTCCAGGGACAGAATGAGAATCTGTGAGTCTAGAGTAAATTTTTATGTGTAATTGGACAACTGAAACTGAGAAATCTGTATCCTGTAGGTGCTGACTATCCCTACTAATGAATTTATTTAGTAAGAATTGTGTAATTTGCTGCATGTAGTAATGAAGGCATTGTACACTACCTGACAAAACACATTAAAGTTTGAAAATGCTGCCTTAAGTGCATAGTAGAGATTTTTTTGGGGGTTGATAATTGTATCTCACTATTTGGTTTCATTACATGGAATCAATCATCTCCAGGGGGTTGATTTTAGACAGATCAGAAATTTTTGGTTTGAGGAGTACACTGAATATTTTTCAGGATTTTAATTTGCATGGGTGGTTGATCCTTCCTCTCTGATTTGTTTTAGTTTTGAAATAGAAAATAAGAAAGCTTGTCAAAGCCTTTGTTTTTGTCTGGCTTCATGTCAAATCCATGTAGAATTCTGCATTCTGGCTGTATTTTTATAGGCTGACCTGAATTTCATGAAATTAAAAAGATTTGTCAGCTTTCAGAAGAAGTGCAGCTGAGATATCAGTTTGTAGTTATATCTGAAATGTGGTCGTCAGTTGAGTTTACTTTTCATTGAAACCATTATTCTCAGCATTGTGTCTTTAAAACAGCATGTTTTACCAAAGAATGCTGCAAATGATCTGTTTGAGACTAAAAAGCAAAACAAAACAGTCTATATGAAAAACCTAGCATAACTACCCCGGCTAATCAAACTCTTGCCTCTGTTTTTGCTGTGGCTCTCAAGACACTCAATAGTTTTCTGCAATGACACCAGCCACTCCTTCAGCAGTCAGTTCTTCACCAAATCACTCAAAAAGGCTGACTCTTGGGAGGGAAAATGCAAGTGAGAATAGACATGTTCTAAAAACACTCAACAAATTAGGCATGCTTTTCCAGAGTTGGGATTTTGGGTTATAGAAAAAAGAATGACTATAGAATTGATAAGGAACTAAGAAACACCATGAATATTTGATAAGAATTCTCAGAGAGATTTCTTTTTTTCAAAAGGACATAAGTACTACTGATAATGATTAAAGTTCAGTTCCAAAATCCTGTAACTCTCTTGTTTTACTTCTATTTATGTTTGCGGTTTTGTATTCTTTTTAGAGTAGATAAAGAAAAAAATCTCTGATGATTTTGATATAAATAAATAATTAAATGATAAAAGCCTGATTTGATAGTTATTAAAACAATGAGATACAGAGAGCTGATGGTGACTGAAATATTTCTAAAATTTTAAAGATAGACCACCAAATTTGGAGGTGGTAAGTAGAGGGGTTTCGTGTATATTGTCTGCTCATAAGAAACAAAAGACTTCACTTTCAACAGTTTTTCCAGGGTTTATATAAGTGTATTTGTGCCAAATCCAGGTCCTCCTCTAATTGATACAACCCAGAATTTCCATATTTGGAGAAGTTTACCAGTTGCCTTTAACAGGAAGTTAAGATAAATAGGATAGTCGATTACATGGATACAGCTATAAACGATGGAGTGTTTTAATGCTGACATGGTGAGATTAGTAAGCTGCTAATGAAATTCCCATTTAGAATTATTTTGTCCATGAATTGTGTGTGGTGGGAATCTGTATACCCCAGAGAAAACTAGTCAGCATTAATTTAAACGCACACATATATGTTTAAAATGAAACACTCACATATCTATTACATATGTGTGTGTGTGTGTGTGTGTATACACACATATATCAATCCGTTTTCTGATAGACAAGAGGAAGCCAATATAGAATGCAAATATAACTTTTGGCACAGAGATCATGTCAACCCAAACAGACTAAAATTAGTTGATGATTTTCCAAGTATAGATTTACATTTAAAAAGAACAAAGCCATTTAATACATTTGCTGACTTAGAGACCAATTCATCCCAGAGGAAAGAGAAATTCTTGAGTATGGCTGTTGTCCAAAGTATTATAATTAGGAGAAACTAAATGAGATTTTACTTTGGACTTGCAAAAGGATCTATTTTTTCTTTTGTTTTTCACGGGATGAGTAGGTTGAAAACTCCGTATCCAGTCAAAATATTGAGGATCCATTAACAGGATTTAAAGTGGGAAAACAATGGTGTTTCTTGTTAAGAAACTTGTTTGGTGTTGATTAAATTTCTGGTTTAGGCACTAAGGTTCTGCTGGCTAGTAATTTTGATATGAAGTTGTGTTTGACATCCTATCCTGTAGTTGCATGCTGCCACAAAAGATACCTTTCTTCATCGTGGGGTATATGATCCAAACGGAATGCTTTCTATTGTGCTTTCGTCAGGTATATAGCAGGGCATAGTGTTTTCAGTGTTCAGCCTCTTTTCCTTTTTTTGTGAAAAATAGTTTACAGGGAAAAAAACACAAACCACAACCCAACCCACCCAAAAATGTATTTCCTTTGCTTTAGACAAAAGCAAACTTAGGAGTGCAAGAAAAGGTCATATTCGTTTTTCTTTGAAACAGCTTCATATGGTTTCAGGCAAACCCCTCCCACAGTAGAAATGGATTATGAAATTCTAAGTCAGGATTGATTTTTGAGGACCAGCCTGCATTCTTCAGCACCCTTGAATCAAAAGGTTAAAACAGCAAATGACTTGTAACGAGAAGGAGTAATTATGGATGTCCTACTTTATCCACACTAGACATTAATTGTAAATCCTCTCATTGATAGCAAGTGCCTGATCTGACTGAAGTCTAGGAAAGAGCTGCCAAGGACTTCAGAAGTTATTAAATGAGAATATACTTGTAGCACATGGCAAGGAAAGAGTATACTTCAGATACTAGGTTTTTATTAATTTGGGAAGATAATTAGCCTTCTTCCTCTCAAGCCTGCAATGATAAAAATCAAAGGATTTAAATCGATCTTCCTCTGTCAGAAATGACATTTCTTCCATTCCTAATTATGGTTAGGAGAGGAAACATGCTCTGCTATCGCCATCTTCCATCTCTGACTTACTACATTTTCTTGAGGAAGTGTACTTTAGTGCATTTCATCTTGGTTTATTTGTTATTTAAGAAACGAGGCACCATCCTCTTACATGCCTTACATGTAAGTGCTGTGAAGTCTTTGGCTGAAAATCCTACTTAAATGTAAAACAAGAAAACAAGCCTCCTTGGAATTGTCCCAGCAATATGTCAAAAGCAGAGGACAGCTGAGGAGAAGGGTGTTGTGTATGTGAAGGAGAAACTACAGTTTTGGCTTTTTTCCTCTGTGCTACTTACGCACACAAAAACACACGCAAACGCACTGGGGAGGGCTTCTCAGTGGAAGTGAGAGAATTTACGCTTGCTATACCTCAGCAAAGTCTGATGCTGGTTGGCCAAGTTGAAGTAATTTTAAAAGGAAGCAAAAACTCTATGGCATACTCAATAAGCCCTTTTGTAGGTCCATTCTAGAGCATAGGTAAGGTAAATCAAGGGAAAAATTGTTAGGCAGTAAACACTTGAAGTGGCTGAGACTGAGATACTTAAATAGATATTTTAAAGTATTTCCTTTTCCTCTTAATACCAAGTTCACTCAGAAGGACTGTACACACAGACAATTCTTCCTAACCTCAGTGTTACAAATAAACCAAATTATTTTACCACAGGCAATAATTAGACAGAGAATCATTAGTAAAATCCTGCTGGAAACTGTGTGTTTGCTGGAAGAATAATCAAGGAGTTTCAACAGTGCTTTTCAGAATTGTTATTTCCTGTCCCTTTTGAATAAGCATTACCCATTTTCTTCGTCCATCTATCAGAAAGGTTCCCATGCACATACTGAATGTATGTTTACTAAAATCTGTCAAACCTCCATGTTCAGCTTGTGGGATGCTCAAGTGATGATGGGGTTCCCGACAAAGAGAAATAAAATTGTGATCTTCTTTGTCAAATCAACCCATATACACAATGCTACAAGCAAGCAAGCACTTTCTTAATAAAAGAATTAAGAAATGACCCTACAAAATGTTTCCCTTATTCTAGACTTTGAGTGCAAGTATGTAATTTTGCCTGTATCACACAATAAAAATACATTGATTCATGCAAATTTTTGCTTCCCAAGCCCCAAAACACTTTATGAGCTGTACAACATATACAAGAACATTTTCACTTAAGACTAAATGCAGCATTTTCTGCAGTGGAGTTCTGCATCTGTTAATTAGGGTACACTTGTAGCCCAAATTTCATTTTACAATACCCTCGTGTGCCATCTCCATACCTCAGCCTGGGAACTAAAGCAGTGAGGTTGCCATTAATCTCTCCAGGCTCAGGAATTCTCCCAGAGAGATTATGAAGCTAGATTAAATCTATATAGAGAGCTCATGGGAGTGCAAAGAGTAGACATAGGTCAAAGTCCTGTATTGAGGGAACACCCTTTCCCTCACAGGACATTCTACCATAGAATGGTTTAGTAAAGATGATCTTTAAAGATCATCCAGTGCCATGGGCAGGGTCACTTTCCACCAGACCAGGTTGCTCAAAGCCCCATCCAGCCTGGCCTCGAACACTTCTAGGGGTGGGGCATCCACAGCTTCTGTGGGCAGCCTGTGCCAGTGCCTCACTATGCTCACAGTAAATATTTTCATCAAATATCTAGTCTAAACCTGCCCTCTTTCAGTTTGAAGACATTACCCTTTGTCCTATTATTTCCCCTTTATCCTATCAGGATACCAAAAAAGGTGAGTGGTATTAAACTTGCAAACTACAACAAAGATCTTTATCCTTCCAAGAGATAAGAGTGGCATTTGGCCTCTGAAAATGTTCATTGAGTAGGAGGTAGGGCTTTTCAAGCATCATAATTGATAGATTTGTAATTAGTGAGCTTTGCAGCAGGAAGAAAATCATTGCATGATGACTAGATTACAAGCCCTGTTCTTTCATCCTGCTGCTTGTGATTTTGCAATGGCTCTGATTGTAGCTTTTCTGACATTTGCATATCTTCCTAAGCATTTGAGGTGCATGCTGATTTCATGTTTTATCTCCTTTTGATATGTTGCAGGTGCTTGTCAGTGACTAGCTGAATTTCTATTAGTGTTAGCTTTTATTTTATTGAAATATTTGTGCAGAATGATATATCATTGAAGCATAACATGAGTCCATCTTAATCCAACTGTGCGGACAGACTTACAGAAGGCACTGAATGCACCACAGAAGAGAGGTGTTTTCATCTGATCATTACAGGTAGATGGGTAGAGAACTTTTTTTTTTTTTTACTGCATGCAGTGCATGGGGAAGTATTTAAGATCAGTTTTGCATCCATTTGTATTCAGCAGGTTATCTATGCATATGATTGATGTGGCCTCCCCTTTTCCCTCAGTTGCTGCCTTTGCCTCATGATTAACACCAATCTAGTATCTTGTCACGACTGTGGCATCAGTGGGACTTCAGAGTGACAGATGCCCTCATGGCAAATACTCTCAACAGCAAATGGAGCTAAAAGGCCAGTCTTCAAAAATGGGACATGTTGACAGCAGTGGAAAGGTATCATAGTGTACCATGTGCTATTCGGTTATTTGATCTTGTGCTTTGAAGGAAGATTTTGGGCGGGTGACTTAGGACTGTTACTCCAACTCATTATTTGTTGGCTTCCTTCACTTCTGGACTCTGCAATTCTTCACCAACACTGATGATAAAATCAAAATATTCAACCATTTTATGTATGAAGCTTTAGTCATTCAGGTGTTTGTAGAAATTTGGGATCTTTCCATGATGATACTTGTAGAAAATGACTAGCAGGTGTGTAAGATTATTTTCACATAGCTGTAAGAACAGCAGGCATCACAACCTATTTTTTAATGTCTCTTTCAGCCTGTATTCCATTTGCTCATTTTTTTATTTGTTATTTTAGGGCTCAGTTCTGCAATGACAGATAGGCAAATCACTTAGAAAAAATTCCTGCAGAATGACCCTTTTTGGGACAGAGAAGCTTGGTCCACAGTAATGGTAAATGGGTATTTATATAGTATAAAAGAATCTGTGTAAAAGAAATTCTTCACTATGATTGGAAAAAAATGATTAAGAAAAGTGTGCTCAAAAATTTCACTGCCCAGCTTATATTGTTATAATAAGAAATGTTGCTAGCATAGTGTTTGGTTTAGAGGAATCATGAAAGCATTAAAATTCCCTGTTTTCTAGCCTTTGAGTAATAACATGAAACAAAATATGAATTACCAATCTCCAGCGCTGTATTTTGTGGTTTTCCTCAGTCTCAATAGGGTTTTGGGATATCAACAGGGCTGTGCTTTCCAACAGGAATGAGGTTAAAGCAACCTTCAGCCATGTCAAACTCTAGTATGTGCATATGGGGGGGACAAAGAGTAATAAATTACAGATGGGTTTTTTTACTGTATTCAGTAGCCAGTGATACCACTGTATTTTTTTAATGTTTCAGTATTTTTTGAGTTTGGCAGAGGGTTGCATTTATTTTTTTGTGTACGGTGGCTAGCTACAAAGACCCTGGTTTCACACAGTGGTATAGCTGGAAAGTTGATGTATCTTTTTTCATTTTAAATAGCAATTCATTTCAGCGACCACAGTGAGGACCTATGCTTTATAAAGCCTGACATTATCTGATTATTATTTTGTACATTAAAAAAGGTCATTCAGGATTTTAGAAGGTTTTTCTTGAACTTCAATACCAAGTTACTTCAAATCTGCATTTCAAATCAGCAATCATTTTTAAGAATATTAGTTTGGGGTTTTTTTAATAAATGGAGAGTGTATTTATTTATAATTATGCCATTTTTATTATTAACCAAGTAGATGACACTGAATATTCATATTTCCAATGTAAAACCAACCTCCGGAAATTATAAGTAATACTTAAATCTTTTTTATTTCCATAGTGATAACAGATATATTAGAAATATGGCTTCTTTATAAGAAATGGCTAAATTTTCAAGAACAGCTTTATGGGTTTTTCCTGAAGAAACTCTTTATGATATAAAAATAAACCCTTGCTTTTTTTTTGCTCTGCATTAATAACTGCACCTAGAAATAATACAGACAGTTGTGGTAGAATATACATCATGCAAAGTCATTTATAAACAAATCTAACTTTATATATGAGAATAATGAAAAAAGGAGGTCTTTTGCAAGATAATTCATTTTTATGGAGGAAATGGCTCAGCTGCACTTGACAGTTTTTTTGAAAACAAAAGAATTAGACTTTGACCAGCAGCTCAACAGGGATTTTTGGCAAGGCTGGTTTTATCATTTGCAAGGGCCAACAACTCCCTCTGCCTCACGCTCCACACAAGGAACAGTAAATGAGTTGGGGAGGGCTTTTATTTGCAGGAAGAAATGACAGTGCCAGGACCACTGAATTTTTAAAAAGATGAAGATAAAAATTGTGCTTCTTTGCCCCTGCTTTAACATGCTGACGTGCCAATGTCACTTTAACAGCTTAACCAAATAGTGTTTGCAGAGATTGAACCTGCCTCTTACGTGTTCAGTGGTACATTTGCAACCACCCGCTCCTAGCATTCCCCCTCATTTCCTTGTAGAATTTAATCTCAGATACTGTAAATTAGATGGACAACTTATGCTGGATCCTCTCCCTAATGGGTATTTCCAGCAAGATTCAGGGCATTATGATCTGTTGTCCTGCATCTCAGAGAGAATCTTTATGCTACAAAGACACTTTCACAGTCTGTGCTATTCATAATGACTTGAAGTAACATTTCGGTCCTTCCTCCTCATTTGATTGACCCATGCTCATCACTTCCTTGCCATTTTCCTTCTGACATTTCCCCTTCCATATTGTTTCCCTGTAGGTACTTTCCTCTGGAGCTAATGACCTTTTGTAAATATTGCTGTCTTTATATTTTGATTCTAAAATGACATGTATGAGGGTGTTTACAGCTATATTCAAGAGTAAATTTGTAGCCTGTCTTATTGTTGACAACCACAATACAGTATTTCTCCAATAAGATTTAACTTAGAAATATTGCCACTCATCTCAGTGGTTTGGACTCCGTCCTCTGAGGCAAAAAATCCTCATAGCACCATTTAATGATGAACTTTGGGTACCAGCTTGGAATGACTTCTTAAATACAATAGAAATGTTCCTTGCAAAAACATGTTTAATATTCAGGTATGTGACCTTTGGTTTTGCAGTCAAATAAAACTTGGCTTCTTTTTTTCCTATCTAACATTACACAGGTAAGGAAATAAGAAGATAAAATTGCATATTTATGTTTATTTCCATCTTCCACAAGGAATCTGAGAAGTACTTAGAATGCAATTATTTAGTTCAGATATTCTGTCCAGGAAAATGTTTCCACAAGCGTTTTACAGACTTGCTGTAAATAATACAATCACACGCTTCAATCATAAATAAGCAAGGAGGAGCAGGAAAGAGAGAACTGAGGCATAAACAGAGATTTGAAGTCTGCTGCTGAATCTAGGAGACAGCAGAATGCTGAGTGGTTGCTCCAGGTGACAGAGGAGAAACCAGGTCTACCGAGGATGACAAGGCTGGGTGAAAGAGGGAATGGAGGAGCTGGAAGTGTGAGACAGATAAAAAGTGTGAAGTCCTGTGCAGGAGCTTCTGGCAGCTCCATTTGGAGGGGTTTTTGTGGTGGGGGAATTTTTGCAGGTTGTGTTCTGCTTTTTAATCACATCTTAAAGGAATATGCAAGACCACGCTTTTTTTTTTTTCTTTTTTTTTTCTTTTTCTTTTTTTTCTTTTTTTGTTTTTTTTTCCCCTTTGTATTTGATTGTGCAGGTGGGTAATTTCATAGCAAAAAAAAAAAAGGTATTTTAAGCACACTTTAGCACCATGAACATGTTACATGTTTCCTGTTACAGAGCAAGAAAAGAAGGATCAGAGCACCACGTCTGGACAAATAGAAAGAAACATGTCCAATGTTAAGCCAAAGGATACTGAATGGCAGTGTTCAGGGAGCTCTTTCTGTGTTTCTAGTGATGGAGATGGGTGAAGAATCCTTGGAGAACAAGATGGGAAAAATGGGTGGCTTTTCTCAGGTGTTCCTTTTAAGGGAAGCCGGAAGACTTGTTTAGGGGAGATGTGCATAAATACACAACGGTAGCTCCTGGTGAAACTAGGTGCTTTCAAGAGGTGAGGAAAGCTGTTCTATTATTATAGTGTTTATATACATATATATATGTGTGTGTGTGTGTGTGTGTGTGTATACATATATGTGTGTAATTTATATTATAGTATTTACTAAACCCTAATGATCATTATGTTGCCAGAGTTGGACATCAAATGTCATCAGTGTCTGTCCAAGAGTGGTCTTTGTTTCAGACCCCAGCTGGAGCATAACAGCCCACATTTGAGAGGACAATAGCTGCATGCAACCTGCCTGTGGTCCCAGATGCATAATAAATTCTGAAACATACCTAGAATGAGGTCAGGGAACAAGTTTACTTAGACCTCAGTTTTACTGTTGTATCACAGGACAGATGAAATCCAGCTCCTGGGAATGTTTTCCTGCTACAGGTTTGTTTGTATACATGTGGCTATCATGATCAGGTCCCACGTAAGACATTTAGATGACTTTTGAAAGCATGTTCTCTGTTAGCTCAGAACCAGCAACCAACATGGTTATCCTTATCCACATCCTTATAGGATTTCCTATGGCATGAGCTGGGTGTTATCTACTGATCTCAGATCAAGACGCTGAGAATAACAGACTTCAATATTCCAAACATCACCAATACTTTTCTACTCTCTGAGCAGTCTCTGACTCAGTTTCTCTCTTTAGGGGTGTTTGTAAAAATTAAATCATTGCAACAAAGCTTTTTGAAGATAAAACTCCTTTGTAATAGTTACATATCCTTTCTTATTTTGAGTAGAATGACCCTGTCTATAAGTCTGCTAAATGGACCTGGGTAGAGCAAGGTCCATATATCTTGGCCCTTTGTCAACCTTTTGCCTAACTTAGGTAATATATGCAAAAAATAAAAAAGTGTCAAACTGAATTTAAGTGACTATTACATGTAATGATTTGGAGATTCTTGTCAAAATTAAGCCTTCATAAAAATGTGAACTATTAAGATGTAAGTTTGGTATTTAAATGAATTCTTGAAAAGGCTCCGGATAATATATCCTGAAAACTTCGTGAAAATAGGTTATAGGCTACTGGCCACAGTTGGCTTATATAGGCCATCATTTTTCCTTAGATGACAGCCTTTTCTATGTCTTCCCTGACTTTTTTATCCTTTAGTTTCCCATTTATCTGCCTGTCTCAGCTCTGTCATCTCTTGGCTATACCATAACTTTTTCCTACTGAGTCCTTCAAAGCTGGAAGGCACAATATGCAGTAAGAGTTACGGCTTACCCGTGTCTTTGGCTCTGTGATTGTCATTCTTCACTTTGCTTTCAGGGATGGAAATTCCAAGATTTGCCCTTGACTCTGAGGTTATTTTTTTTCCTCTCACAGCTTTTCAGCCTGTTTCCATGCATAGAGTTTTCTCTGGAGTGCTGCCAGAAGTTATCTTTGTCCCAGCACCCCCCTGCTGTTGCCAAGACCCTTACTTGTATGCCAATTGCAATTCAGTCATTTATAATCTCTCTTAATTTCTCGTATGCACATTTTACAGAGTAATGCCAAGCTACTGTCAAAGAACATCCATTTGCAGTCCATAAACACCATCACTGCTGTCCCCATGATCTTAGAGCCGCACAAGAATCAGACACAGGGTTAAATTAAACAGGGGTAATGAAAGGAATATTTTGACCTGATACTAAATTAGCGGACTTTATGCCTTTATAATTATAAATTTCTTACCATATTCACAAGTCCCTTGTCAAAGTCACCAGTGGGTCCAGCTTGGGTCAATATCTCCTTCTAGAAGCCATTTTCAATTTGAATGTATATATCAGAGTTTAAAACCACAACAAATATCTTTAAACTGAAAGTGTGTGTTAAAAATATCAATGCCTGATGCTGAGATCATCCCAGTGTCTGACACTACCTGCCACCTGGTGGAAAAGTTTCTTAGTTGCAGTTTTCTCTTGATTTAGTTTATTAAAGGTTTCTGGTTTTTTATGTGCAGTGCAATCCAGAAAGGATAGATTTTAACTAGCTGAGAAAGGCTAGAACTAACTTGCTAAATTACTTTCCAGACATAACAGTTGGGACCCCATGACAACACAGACTAGGAAATCTGCTGAAGATAACTCTGATGGTTACTCACAGTAGGCTTCATGGTGCCACTGCTACCCTGAAGCCTGGATGGTCTTAAAGCTAGCCTGAGCCTGTTTCCATAAGTCAGTCACCACATTTTAGACTTACTGTAAATCTGTCTTGTGCTAATTTAAAACAGATTGTCCTGTGGCTGTTTGAATTGCGACAACAGTGGGTGTTATGTCCTTATTGATTTGAGCACTGTTGTTCACTCTGTTTGTGCTCTATTCTATAAAATGGCAGGGATGGCAATGCGAGTGAAGGCCCTTTTCCATGTAAGGGGTATATTCTCTTCTGTATCTCCTTTGCAGTAAATACCATGGTGAACAATTGCCACTGCTATGAAAGATGCTGCGTAAAGATGAAGGTCTATTGAGAGTGAAGGTCACACTCTATCTTGAAAAGTTGACTTCAGGCCTTCAGGCAGATGAGGGGCTTAGAGATTTCAGGCTCCAGTTACTATGTTCCATTATGTCTAAAAAAAGATTTTGTAGCTGATTGTGAGCCATACAGATATGAGAGAGATACAGCTTGAGGCAAGGGCATTTTTAGTTTCTGGATTGTGGTAAGGACTTTTTTAGCAACATGCTAAATATACAAATTCTGCATTTCATCCAGTAACTCCTGGAGGTAAAACATACAAGCTATTCTGAGACTAGATTCAGAACCTCAGGACGAACATTTCTCAAGTAAGTACTGCCTATCTTTGGGATGCAAAGCTGTGCTTCATCTTGTCTTCTTTTATTTCACCTATTGTATTTCTGATTGCACTGTGGTACAGATTAAACAGCACAGATAGAAGGTGTCCCTCTTTCCACACTAGTCCAAACTCAGTTTTACCTCTAAACTACCTAAAATTAATGCTCACTTTTGGACTGGAAGGTCCTGAGATTTATTTTGCAAAGGAATTGCCTAAGCCATAATGAAAAGTATGAGAAATACCTCCTCTTGCTCTCACCCTACTGCTAGTACTGGCACTAATGACAGTGACAGTAATGACTGCTCCTACTAAAAGTTTCTTGCTTTTGTATCTGAATCACCAGAAAACTTGGTACTTTCAGTTTGCAGTGGCTGAAGAACACTGTTGTGCTGTCTGAAGTTAATATATTTAGACAAATAGGTGAATGAAAAACTGCTTACAGAATAACTCAAGATAGCTCCTAAATGTCATTGAATTCCAGAATTTCACTTCAGATGACAACACTGGCACTTCAAAGCATCTTGCCAGAGGCAGTCATCAAGTTTTTAAGTATTAAAACAATTGATAGATCTAGGAATCATTAAAAAAAAATCTGTTTCTATTGAGACTTATGAATCTGAATTAAAATTATGCAGCTAAATCCCATGGAAGTTCTGACCTGAAAGTGGTGGGAATGATGTGCTGAAGAGCAGAATTGGATCTTGACTTGAGTTTGAGGCCAGAGGCATAACACGCCACCTCCCTCCTCAGATATTTTCTGAGGTGAAGACATCCAAAGTCTGTCACAACACCGCAACCCATAAGATAAAAGCAAAGATTTTTTTAATATTGCACCCACTCAAACGTCAGTCAGGGAGCCTCTTGTGAAACAGCTCTATCATCCTACACTGAAAAGAGGTGTCAGGTAGCAGTACCTTGCTACAAAGAGGTGTTCATTTTTTCAGCAAGTTTCTTTGATTGTGAACAAATAGAATACCTTCTTAACCTCCTGATTTGTCGTAACAATACTATGAGTAAAATAAGAATTTTCCTCTTCAGCCGGTAAATGTTGAAATATTTGTAAGATTATTCATGTGACAAAGCTCTTGACCTTGAATGTTCCTCAGCTGACATCTATGTAATGCTTCCTTAGTATTTTGATTTTATTGGGGAAAAAAACAAGGAGAAAAGAAGCTTATAGGAAAAAAAACCCCAACATTCCACAACCAATTCACAGTTTTACCTAGGACTGCCCTATCTTGACTGTCATTATAAATATCTATCAGCTAAAGGGATTCATTTTTATCAGCACAAAAGGATAAATGCTTATATGAGTAATCAGACTTACTGTGAGAAGTAAAATTTGCTTTCGAATTTCAGCTGGGCTCACTTAAACTGTCCCTATAACTTAAATTATAGTTTTATTGATGTTTAGAGCTCTTATCAGAAAAAAAAAAAAAAAGAAGAAACAAGGTAGAAGGAACACAATAATAAATTCATCCTGATGGAAGTTCCATGAAAAGTTTTTGTTATTTTAATTGGCAAATCTGAGCCTCTCTTTGCTTATGCCTTTACTTAGCCTTACTTAGGAGATGTCCCAAATGAGTCCTCTTACTTTGTAGATGATTTAAATTTATCATTTCAATACTACATTTAAGGGTAAGTGCCTTACTTCTTTCTGTCCTCTTGAAATCAGGTTCTTCAAAAGCTGGGGTAATTTAGTATTATCTTTTCATGTGAATTAAGGTATTGAAGAAAGCATCTAATAGTGTAACATGGGCATTTTCCTGTGGATGCAAACTGAGGTCATGGGAGTGCAAGTTTACACCTTTAGTCTTTCTGAAGGACAGTTTGTTTCCCTGTTGAAAGAGCTGTGTGTACCATCACTAGCAAAATCAAAAGCTCCAAGTAAACACAGGTTTTCCCTTGTCTTTATCGTGCTTGTGCAGGTACAAATTTACAGCAAGATTTTCACAGCGGTGTACCTTCAGTACACAAATGGAAAACTCTCCAGAAAATGAAATGAGGGAGATGTCTAGTGAAAATGGAAGTTTTCAGAGGTATGTGTTAGTTTCCATTGACTTCTCAAAGTAGTTAACCTCTGCAGAAAGAAAGGGTTGCTGCTTCATTTGCATTAAGAGCTATCTAAAGTTCACCTGAACCTTTGAAACTTTACATCATAAAGGAAAAGAGGAGAGATGCAAGAATCAGAATTGCAGAGAACATGTCTTGCAACTATGATAAACAGGAAAGAGAAGTAAATAAATTTTAAAATTCCTCAGCAAGTGGATTCTCTACTTGTTCAGGAAGCCAATAGCTGTAGAACCAGGAAGGTTATTAAGCTGTATTTAAGGATGAGAAGAAGAAATCAAAACAAAGCTGAATGTGACTTTGGTCTTTGTGTATGTGATGACAGAAATAAAGAGGCAAAAGGTAACAGAAGGAAGAAGCGCTTGGTCTTCAGGAATGATGAATGACAGCAAAACAGAAAGAAGGGCTTACAGATTGAAATTGATGGAACTACCTGCACCATGAAAAATTAAGCCAAGGAAGAGAAAAACTCTGGGGGAAATTTGCAGATATTGACCTCCTAAAGAAGAAGAAAGCAGAAGGGACAAGAACCGAGAAAATTAAAACAGAGGCGAATGCAGAATTGAAGACAAGTTCAAAGTTAATTTTATTAGAACTGCCTTAGCATTTCATTTTAATTTCAATGAATGTCGACCATGTTCGCTAGTGCTGAATTTCACCCACTGCCATGAAGCTACTTCTTTTGTGGGAGACAACTACTTGGACAAAACATTGTGTTTGCTGCGTTGTGTAAATGCTAACTCAGCAAGGTAACAACAGTAGAGGCTCCTGCAGTATAGATATTAATGCATTTATATTTTTGAGGGTACCATATGATTCTTCTCATCTCAGGACAGCCTAGTGCCATATGTTAATACTTTGTTCTCATTCTTGTTCCATTCCTTTCATCACCTGGGCCTATGAAACTGATCCAGCATGACTGAGGCAGAAGGATCCTTCACTTCACAATGATTCATTTTGTTTTATTTGTTTTAAATGATTTCTAATCCACTTCAAGACTATGCTCCTTACCCTGTGGAGATTTATTCTCTCTGAGAGTTGCTTATGAAGAAGTACTAAAGTAAGTTATGTCCACTGAATCACCTTTATGTACTGTTTCATTAACTTTTCCAGAGACTCTGAACAGGTCAGAGGTGCACTACTGTTTTTTGGTTTTTTTTTTAAGAACTTATGATTCTATTCTCCAAGTACTGTTCTACTCTTTCCTTAACTAAGACTCTACCATTTCCTCATTTCCAATTTGTACCTTAGCCAAGGTAGTTTATGTTCCAATATATTCACAAGTAGGATTTCCAAATATTTAAACCAAGCTTTGTGATTTGCTTTCATTTCCTGACCAAAGATATGACATAATTTATATGCATTAAAAATGTAAAGGATCTAATTTCACAGCAGGAAGATTTCATCTTAACAGGAATTATTGGCTTGACCAAGTTTTCCACTGAGAATCATTGTATTCACTGGAGAAACATGACCTCCTCATTCATAAACCAATGGATTCATAGGAAGGTTATCTGGAGGAGACTTCTGAGCACACTTTTCTGCTTGAAACAGTGAGAGTGCTCCTATGACTAGGCATAGCACACTTTGTGACTGCACCTATTAGATTCTTAAAGCTCTCCAAGGATGGACATTTCACAGCCTCTGTGGGTAACTTGTTCCAATTCTGTACTACCTCCTGAGTGATTTTTTTCTTTTAAACTAATATCTCATCTGAACCTGTTAAGCCACAGAGTGTGGCTGTTATTCCTTTATACTTTGTTTTGCCACCTTTCACTTACTGGAAGAGTCTGGGTCAATCTTCTCTGAAACTCCCTTACTTGCAGTTCTTGACCAGTGTTAGATACACTTGTTTGACTCTATTTTCTATACTAAACAAGACCAGGTATTGTTGCCTGTGGACCAGCCATATGCCCTTGGCTGCTGCTGAACCTCACAACCTCTCTCCATATTACTTTTTGAATTGGGCAGAGTACCAAGCTCTGTGAAATCTCACCAGTGCTGGAAAGAGAATGATAGTTTACTTTGATCTGGTGGCTGTACTTTTCAATGAGCAGTATTTCCATTTTCTGGTGAAAATGGAAATATTCAGCAGCTCATATTCCACCTTGGAGACCATTGTCTTTTCAGTGGGGCCATTACTCTGTGAGACTCTTGCCATCCTGTCTGGATGTTTAGGATTACTCTGCCATATGTGTAGAACTTTCCACTTTTTCTTGCTGAATCTAATAATGCCTTTGTTGTATTATTCCTCAAGTTTGTTTAGGCCACTCTGGCTAGAAGCCCTGACATTTGCTTTTAGCCTCTCTCCAAGTGTATAGTCACCTGAAAATATGCTAAAGGTACACTAGATAGCTGTCACAGTCTTTGACGAAGGTGTTGAACAGTATGGGATGTAGTACTGAACTGTGGGATGCTCTGCTTGTTTCTGTCCGCCAGCTGCACCGTAATCTCCATTCTTTGACTCTGGTGACCCAGTCAATTTTTTCTCACCTTACAGTCTATTCATCAACCTATATTTTCTTAGCTTCCAAATGAAATGCTGTAGGAAACAATATCAGAGAAAGCTTTTGATTTGCGTACGTGAAAAAAAGAAAAGAGATTAGAACAGGGTAGTTCCCTTGCATCATTTCCTATAAGCCTCAATAGCTTACATTTCTTTTTGTTATGCTATCTCAAGAAACAGTTAACTATATTCCCCAGTTTAATGCCTTGAATATTGTCAAGATAAATAATCTTTTTATTTCTTTTTTTTTTTTTTTTTTTGGGAATCAGATCCTAGCCACCTCAGATTTTGGGCTCTTCTCATGTACTATCTTCTGTGGGATGATTTATGCAAGTGTTTCGGTGAACAACAGGACTAATGTAGCATGTACTCCAACAAATGTGTGTCCAGCAACTCTAAAGTACTGCAGGATATAAAGTTTCAGTTCCCCAGGGACTCCTTGGTGTCTTCTCACTCTGATCAAAACACCCTTCCCCTTCCACTGCTGGGGCAGGAAGCAGATGGTATTTGTAGATGGGCGTCCACACTGGACCTGTAACATATATTCACTGAAGCTATCCCAGAGCTTTTCTTCAATAAGGACCTTCTTAAAATTTCCTTTCTATACCCAGCCACTGAAACTTGAGACTTGGTATCTTTTTCTTTCTCTATAGATCAAGTATATAGTGATCACTGGGTTTGGAATTAGCCTGGTGTGGTTGAGGGTGGTTGGCATTACGAGCATGGGCATAAAATAAAACTTACTCTTCTAAGCAACCAGACTAAAACAATTTTAAGCTGATAAAAATGAAATCAGCAATTTACTAAATTGTCTCTAGTTTGGGTTTGTTTGGTTGTTTTTTTTTTCTCCTAATACAAATCATTTAAACTTCTACTTAAACATAGGAGCCACATCCACTAATCTAGACAAAAAATATTTACATTATGGTTTGCTTGCTCTCTCAGTCATATATCTGACCTTGAAAATGTAAACTCAATATGTGAGGCAGGCATTTCTGATTTTCTGCAATACTGAACAAAGTACTACTTATGCTGAACAATGAATCCTCCCTTCAAGTGTTAGGCCATGTTGCTCCTGTATTTCTGCAAAGGGTGTCTCAGTTATTGACCACTGGGTTACCCTTGTTCAGGATATTGTGCAGTTTTCTCTGAGTAAATGAGATTTTACAGGAAAAAGATACCAAGACCAAATACCTGAGACCAAACTAGATTTTTCTGGGAACTTTTATCCATGTGCCAATGTTAGTGAATCATACCCATTTTAATAAGCTACCTAGCATGTAACAGCTGACTAACTATGACCATCACTCATCCCCCACCAAAATACAAGCAGGTTAAATAAAGTTAAGGAGAAATAATGAGATTATTATAGAGATGAAACACCTCTCCTGTGAGGAAAGGCTGAGTCAGAGTCGCTCAGCCTGAGAAGATAAGACTCTAGGAACATCATGTAGGACATTTCACTACCAAAAGAGTCTGGAAGAGGGCCAGAGAGGGACTTTTGAGTAGGATATAGTGAAAGGAAAAGGGGCAATGAGTTAAAACTAAAAAATGTTTATGTTTAGGTTGCATATTAGGAAGAAATTCTTCACTGTGAGGGAGGTGAGATACTGGCACAGGCTGCCCAGACAAGTTGTGGATGCTCCATCTCCAGCAGTGTTCAAGGCCAGGTTGGATGGGGTTTAGAGAAACCGGGTCTAGCAGAGAGTGTCCCTGTGCATGGCAGGGGGTGTTGGAACTAGATGATCTTTAAGGTCACTTCCAACACAAAACCTTTTATGATTCTGTAAAGCAGTAGAAAAAGCAGGCATGTAAGGGTCAAAAGGCTCTTGCCTCCCTACCAACTTGAATAAGAATTTGGTGGGATAAGATAATCTTGCTCCTAGTATATGCATTCCTCAAAACCTAGTGCTCAAAGCTTGTTTCAGTTCCTAAAAATATATTTTGCTTACATCCTTCACTCTTACTATACAGAATATCCACAGAAACAGAGTCCAAGCCAATGGCAGCATTATCTCTGAGAGCTGGAGTACAGCTCAGTTTCCCAGCGTTGGCAAGTGAAAAGTAGTGAGTGTAATTAGTTGTAACAATACTTAACAAATGCCCTGGTACATTTGTAATCCTATGCAAACACCGAGATGACTGCATCTCCACAGTAACTCTGATGACTTTAGTATACTTAAAATGGATTAACTCATCAAGAGAAATGTTAGACATGTCTCACTCTTTAAATATATTCATTTCCCTTTGAAATTGATTTAATGAGGAGGCTGATTTAGCCTATACAATCAACAGAATCAGACTTTAAAATTGCATACTATATTACATTATCTATATGTATATATATGCATGCACCAGCACATGCACATCTATATTTTTGTATAAACAGATATATAGATAGACACGATCCCTTTTTGGTTTTGCTCTTTCGTCACCTCTAGTCATCTTTCCACAGAACACAGTTAAGAAAAAATAATTCAGGAATCTTCTGCTTCCTTAAAAAAAGAATATAATATGGCCTTACTATTAAAGGTTTATAACACCCTAGGCCCTGAGTGTTAGGGGTTTCTATAGAAAAAAAGAAGAGGATAATTGCAAAAGGCAGCAGCAGATATTATATTGTTATAATATATGATATTATTTACTATATTATATTAATCATTATATTATATTTAATATTTTGTTATATTATATTATATTATATTATATTATATTATATTATATTATATTATATTATATTATATTTATTATATATATTCACCCTCACCAAACAAGCAAAATCAATACCCTCCCATTGAATACAATGATACATCCCATTCGGTATTTGAAAGAAAATCAGGTTAGGATTTATTGAAATATGTGTGTGCAGAGTACTTAAAAACTGCTTGCATTTTAGGGAAAATTGCAGTAGCTTGTTTTTTCTACTTAGTTAATGCTGAGTTTTATGTACTAAGACTGAATTTTCTTAATTTCTTTCCAAGGGAATAAGAAATTTGTGACAACAGTAGATTTTGAAGCAAAGTAATTTAAATTTTATAATTACTAGGTAGTAAGAGAAGGGGTAAAAGTTTAGGAAGTCTTCATTTGAGGCTGTGTGTGCTGATTAAGTCAGGATGGAATTGCTGAGAGGCATTAGCTGGTTTCTATGGGATGCGTGCAAATTTTATGCAGAAGATGTGCAAAATGCAATTTTTCATATTTTTACTGTATAAATCACCTTTTAAGCAGTTCATTATCTCTATTCTCACTTTTTGCATAAGCCATATCTTGTTTACAACTCTAGCTTGCACATAGTAACCTAAAAACATAATCTAATACAAGAGATCTATAGTCATGAAATGTCTCTTTTCCATTTGTGTTCTATTCACTGTTTTTTAAGAATAGCAACGTGCCTAGAGATATGGAGAGGAAAATGATAGCTGCCTGAAGCTATTTGAAAGGTTTTAGTTAAAAAAAAAAGGCAAGAATTAATTTAGTGTAATACTGAATATGGCTATGAGTTATTGGATAAAACTGGAAAATGGAAAATAATGGCTGATTATTGAGAGGAGAAGCGGGAAAAGAAGACGAAAGAGACTGAGATCTATTAATCCATAGAGTAGTCTCCAAAGGGGAATAATATAACCCCCATTTCTTGACATTTAAAAGTAGACTGAACAAAAGGTGAATAACTGTACATTAGGGAACAATACCACATTATCAAAGAGATTAATGAGTGATCTAACAGAGCTTTGCTGCCTGTGTAACTGTCCACTGATACAAACTAATAAACTCTTATGGAAAGTTCTCGTTCACTGGAAATATGACAGGATTTTTCTTAACTTTGATCAGAGATATAGACCTGTCTTTTTAATGAAAAAAATATTATAACCTCCTCCAGTTCTTTTCCCTAACTCCTCTCTTTCCTGTATCTGCTATTTCATGAGCTCTTATAGCCATGTATCATGTAGGAAAAGAAGCCCACAACCCCAGGGAGACAGTAATCCTTCTGATGAATTCCAAAATCATAGCAAGAGCTCAAAACTGTGGAGACAATAAAACAACATTGATGAGGGGCTGTACTACTAAAATTTTTGTAAATATCTTTATCTCACAAGAATTATTGTCTGAGTTTAGCAAATGATCCATTCATGCTATATTCCTTAGATCAGCTGACAGGACATCTTACAAGAAGGAACCAAAATCTTCAGGGAACTGCTGAAAATAAGGGTTTGATCAATTCTCCTCAAAAGCATAAAGAATGGGACTGGATTATCTTTTTGTTTGTTTGTTTTTTGTGTTTTGTTTTGTTTTGTTTTATTGTTGTTATTTTCGGGGGATTTTTCCCGCTCTGTCAGGCTGCTCTATAATTTCTTTTGTAAATTGCTCAAACTTCTTGGATAATTCAAGTTCATGAATCATAGAATGATATTGTTGAAAGAGACTTCAAAGGTCATCTAGTCCAAACCCTCCTGGAATACTGTGGGACACCTTCCACCTTCTGAGATGACTCAGAGCCCAGTCCATGCTGACCTGGAATGTTTTCAAGAATGGGCCATCTACTACTTCTCTGGGCAACCTGTTCCAGTGCCTCACCACCTTCACTGTAAAAACTTCCTTCTTGTATTTAGGGTAAGCTAACTCTTTTGTAGTTTAGCAATTACCCCTTGTATTGTCACACCAGACTTTGTTAAAAAGCCTCGCCCCATTTTTCTAATAAACACTCTTGAAGTGCCCTCCCAGAGCAGTCTTTTCTCTGGGCTGAGCAACCCCAGCTCTCTCAGCCTGTCTTCATAGGAGAAGTACACCAGCCCTCTTATTATTTTTGAAGTCCTCCTCTGGATCTGCTCCAACGAGTCCATGTCTTTCCTGTGCTGAGGACCTCAGAGCTGCACACAGTATTCCAGGTGGACCCTCATGAAAGTGGAGTCCTTTGACCTGGTTGCACTTCTTTAGATGTGGCCCGGCATTCAGGTGGCTTTTTTCGCTGTAAGAGCACATAGTTGGCTCATGTCCAGCTTTTCATCCCCCACCTGTGTTGATATTGAGGATTGCACTGACCCAGATGCAAAGCCTTGCACTTGGCCTTGTTGCACCTCACAAGGTTCCTGTGAGTCCACTTCTCAAGCTTGTCCAAGTCCTTGTGGATGATATCCTACCCCTCAGGTGTGTCAACCACACAATTTGGCTGTATGTCACTTGCAAAACTGCTGAGGGCACCACTTGATCTCACTGTCTATACCACTGATGGAGATATTAAACATTCCTGGGCCCAGTACAGATCCCCAGGGGACATCACTCGTCACTGATCTCCATCTAGATGTTGAGCCATTGAGCAAAGCTCTGTGGATGTGACCAACCAATTCATCATCCACTGAACATTCCACCCATCAAATCCCTTTCTCTCCAATTTAGAGAGAAGGACGTTGTGGAAACCTTGTCAAAGACCTTACAGAAATCCAGGTAGATGATAGCCACAGGTCTTCCCTTGTCCACCAATGTAGTCACAACAGCATGGAATGCCACTAGGCTGGTCAGGCTAGACTTGTCCTTGGTGAAATTGCATTGGCTGTCCCAAATCACCCTTCTGCTCTTTTCAAGTGCCTTAGCAGAACTTTTAGGAAAATCTGTTCCAATGAATCTAACTAATGTTTTCTCAGTTCTATATATTGTTTGCATAGCCATTTCTTCTTCAGTTCCAATTCCACTGATAATTATTAAATATGAATGTCCTAGCTGGGAACTGTGCACTATATTCTAGGAGAGGAATACCTGTTGCAAATTTGATAATAATTTTAAATGATGGTGGTGTTAGTACTTTCTTTCATGTGGGTACAGAATCAAGTTTGGTATTTTTCATGGTCATATTACACATTGTACTGAAGGGTATCCTGTGATTGACTGGGAGAAACAGAAGTTTCCTTTTCACCTCCTGCTAAAAGCATCCAGTTTAAAGTGGACTTTCTGTTCCAAGTTCCTAGAGGCCTGAATGTCAATTTTCACTATCAAATGTCCTCCTTCTTTTTTTTTTTTTCCCATCCTCAGAAAGATCCTATTCATCCTGCACATTCTGCCTGCTGTCTGATCTTGCAATCAATGTATTCATTAAAGGAAAACACATCCCTAACTACCTACTCTATGAATATCTTTCCTCTCAGTTATAGCTCCTTTTCCAAGACACCTTTTATAAAACTGCTCCATCAACCTGTTCCTTAACCACCTTAGTACTTACACTAAACTCATCTTAATTGATTTAAGTAATTGTTTCCATCCAGTCTTTGACAAAAATCTTGATAAATCAAATTCTCCCATGAATCACAAAGGCTTTTAAACTCAGTCCAAATTGATTAAATATTAGTATATTTTTAATTTATTTTTCATTTAAGGAAAAGTCTTTTGATTTATATTCTGAATAGTTTATCTGATGTACCCCAACCATAATAATCTCAAATCCACACTGAAACACAATTAGTTTCATTATCTCCACTTGTCTGTGGTCATGGTAATTGCCAGTTTTTGAATTCTTTTTACAGATCCCACGTCCTCTTGTATGTTGAATACATTCCTTTCCAGGTAAGACACTAGCATTTAAATTTCTGTCGTGGCTCTCAGGATTTTCCACACCAAATCATATATTCATATTCTAGGTCATAAAATTCATACTCCTAGCTGCCAGAATTGAGACTCTGCCATTACATGAGGGATCACTTCTGTAGGTTGGTAGGGAAGAATGCTTGAGATGATTGGCTTCCATTTCCAGGATAAAGGTATTGGGTTGTCTACACCAATTTATGAAAACGAAATCCTACTTAACCAGATTGATATTTTTCATAACATGATGATTGGCATAGTGGATGAGAACACTGTGGTGTGTTCTCTGCACAATTCCACATGCACACAACTATTAACAACTAGAAAACAGTATTTTTATTGTGACAATGGTTAAACACAAGTTGCATAGAGAAGTTGTGGGGTGTCCAAACTTGGGTATATTCTAACCTGTACTGGACAGCCCCTGAACAACCTGCTCTAAGGAGAAGGGTTGGATTATGCTATCATCTCCAGAGGTTCCTCACACTAACATCCAAAACAACAACATCACTTCTGTGATTCATTTTTTTGTGGTTTGAATAGTTCACATTTGAATTGTTGAGAAAAGGAGTTTCCTGTCAAAATATTGTTCACCAGGGTAACTGAGAAGATCTTCCTTTCACTTTGCCCTGCAAGTAGCTCTAACTTCTTAGGTATAGGACTTTTATGGAGTGTTGTCATTTTGAGCTATTCTTTGTGGAGGTCTGAAATTTGTATGAGATTGGTATGTAAAATATGAGTTCTTTTCCCTCTGCCATCCTCTCTCAGAGAAATGCAGATGGATAAATTCAGTATGTTAGACGTGTTTTCTTCTACAGAAAGAGCAAAGAAGCCTTTTCGCCCTACTTTTGGTAGAATCTAAGTCAGTTTGAACAACAACAACAGGTAATAAAAGAGAGATTTCTTGTTAATAGCCTTTGTTTAAATAGATAAGATTTTGGTGTGCAGCTTTTGCAGACACTGTAGCTAAGTTTTGACCCTTAGCTCCTCCTAAGACAGCATCAAAAGATGTGTAACTTCATGTCAAAGGGTGGCTGCTCAAGGAAATAGCCACACTGAATAGCCATTCCCCATTTTTTTTTCATTGTTACTATTATTTAAGAAATATTTTCTTGAGTTGTTGAGATTTTAATTTTTTTTCCTTTTTGCATCCATGATCTGGAATAACCAAAATATACAACAAATGGTCATATAATTCTGATTTAAGGAAAAGTTTTTGGTAGAATTTATTTCATGTCTAAGAATGGTTTGTTTGGTTTAGAGACCTACATTTCCAACTACATTTTGAGGAAGAAATGTGGATGCAGAGAGGGACAAACAGGTGTTCAAAAGTGTATACACACACACAAATTAGAGTCAAAAGATAAAAAAACTGTTTTTTTGTTTTCTCAGATAATTATAGCTATATATATGTTGATAATAAGATAGGCCTCTTAAACAGAGGCCTACAACAGGATAATTTTGCAAAGTATGACTGACAGTTACTGCACAGCCTCTTTAACCATGCTTTCACTTCTGTCAAGAAGGCCTCATACTTTCATCACTCTCCAAACATGTTCCAGCTGCATATGCTACTGAAACTTCAAAGGAATGAATAAACAGAGAGTTTGTATGAGCTAGATGAGCTGATATGTTCAGTGAACACATGACAAAGAGGACAATGCTATATCATACAGTCACATCAATAAAAGGACTGCTTTACCTTCTGGATAAGGTGTTTAAACAAACAGACTGCATTACAAGTGACGTTTTAGGTAGAATTTATTGCTAATGGGTGTCTGTGCTGAATATCTGTTGTAATTATATACCTAATCGTATTTGACACTTTTAATAAAATCATAGGAACACAGGATGGTTTTGCTTGGAAGGGACCTTACAAATCTTCCAGTTCCAATCCCACTGCCATGGGCAAGGATTTCTTCCCACTAGATCAGGATGCTCAGAGCCCCATCCAGCCCAGTCTTGAACATTTCCAGGGAGTGGGCACCCACAACTTCTCTGTGCAACCTGTGCCATTGCTTCAGCACCACCACAGTAAAGAATTTATCCCTGATATGTAATCTAAATCTACTGTCTTTCAGCTTAAAGCCATTACCCATTTTCCTATCACTGCTTGCCATTGCCAAAAGTCCCTCTCCAGCCTTCCTTATGCGTCCCTTTTAGGTGGTGGAAGGCTGTTCTTGCCATTCCTGTTTTTTTCCTCAACTGATGTGGTATGTTTTCCTTTGGGAAAGAGCAGTTTCAGAACCCAGGACAACTTTCTATCATGCTCAAGAAAATAAGAAATGAATAAATTATGGCTAAGACTGATGGGAACCTGGGACTTTTACTGTATGTGGATGTCATAGATTTGGTAGCCAACTCTGAGGTTCTTCAAGCTTTGGGATCATTCAGTTCCAATCCTCAGGAAATTATCATCTCATCATATTTCTATTTAATTGATATTCACTGCGGAAATATAAAGCAGAGGTATATCAGGCAGATGTGCATGAGTAGCTCCTTGACTGTCCAGCCCAACTTCTACAATGAATAGAGGAGATGTAAGCTTTATTAACTCTAATTTGCTACAATGGAATTGCTTTCAGCTCACCACTTCTGTCACTTGTACATGATCTACTCCCCAAGATTTTTTTTCTTGCATGGAAGGGACTACAGAGCTCTCTCTGGAACTAAGATTTCAAATCCTTCAGATGGAACTGGGAGCATAATTATGTTTAAGGATTTGGCTTAATCAAAGTTCTGGATTTTGGCATCAAAAAGTAAAGTAAAACTAAATCCCATTATTTTAGAGGCATAGAAATGTACATATAAATTCTCTGAATAAACTGCTTGCTTCTGCTTTAGAGTGTGAGTGTGTGAAAACTTAAATTTATACTGGAAGTGATGCCTCTTCACAACAATACAATAATCATTACATGTTAATGATTCCCTAATGACAGATTTAGCTGAACATTTAGCAAGAGTTTGCAAGAGATTAGAATTTGCCAAAATTTGCTTCGATGATCCCAGTGAAATTAGAACAGTCCAAGCAGGAAGATTGCTTTGAATTTAATGAGTTTCACATTTTTAGAAGAATCATCTTAACTGAGCAGTGGCCATCTTGAAGGTGGGCTTTGTGTTCAGTTACGTTGGCTTCACCTACAATATAATTTTTGGTCCTGGTGCCTATGCCCCCCAGCCTGTAGATCACATCTGAATTCATTTGCTGGATGTGAACTTGCTTCTTTCTCAAAAGAAGGTAGGAATGTGGAATGAAGTTTATGAATCCAGGTCCCATCCCTATAGGGGGTTAAATTATGAACAGCAACATGTCCCTTGAAGATAAGAAAAATAACAGAAACTCTGAAGAAGCTGTTCGTAGTGAAATTCTCTTTAACAATGTTATTCACCATCCTCTGTCAGAGGAGCTAGAGTAATGGCAAAAAAATACTATCAACCTTAAAACAATTTATTCAAATGCAATCACTGCACAAAGTAGTGTACTTTAGCTACATGGGAAATTGAAAAGGCCTCCATTATCACAGTGATAGAAGAAAAAATATAAACCATGGATGTGTTTTGTAAAGATTAATTTGCAGACATTCTGGAGGTTTCTCATATGAATTTTGTGGTATAACTCTGGTCTGCAGCTAAGCACCAGGCAGCTGTTTGCTCACTTCTCATTGCATCAGGATGGGGGAAGTGGATACAAAGACGAAAGTGAGAAAAGTTAGGGGTTGAAATAAGAACAGTTTAGTATATTATTAATACAAATATTTACAATAATAATAGTGATGAAAAGAAAAATAACAGAGACTCCAGATCCCCTGGATCAAAACCCTACCAGCTGACCTTCAGTCTCTCCAGGCATTTTTTGCCAGAGGTGCCAGGTGGGTCTGTTATCCCTGGCTGAGGTGCAAAGAACATGTTTCATACTTTGTCTTGTCTGGACTGTCCCAAGTATTATTGCACAGCTATCTCCCAATTGATTTTTTTAAGGCTTGCTTCTGCTCAGAGGCCCATTCGAAGTTATACTTCTGGGTGACTCCATAGAGAAAGCTTATGATCAGACTTTAGTTTGGAATGTGCATTCTCCAAAAACCTACAACACTTAAGAAATCTTGTGTTTGTCTTCTGTTAAGTGGTCAAGATAGAGCTGTTATTTTGCCTTTGTCAATGGTTTTATCCTTATCAAGTGATCCCAGCTGCCAGATTTCCTTATGCTCTAATCCTGACTAGTGGCCCCAATAGACCATCGTCGATAACTAACATTTCATATATCTCAAAGCTCACTTAGAGAAAGGGATGAGGAGGTTTCTGTTGCAGTTATGATTTCAGTCTTTTCCTCTTGTTCTTGTGACTGCTTTTCTGCAGAACTGGCTGTGTCTTTTGGTTCTTTCTCCGTTTTTTCCTCTTCAGAAAACCTTCTTCATATCTTACTAAATAAGTCCTCTTCTCCCTCACAGGAGATCTTCCAGAACTATCTGGAAGCAATTTGTGTAATGTGCTCTAGGGGTTTTTCTTGAGCAGGGAGGTTGGACCAGATGACCTCACTCTGGTCCTTTCTAACCTGACCCATTCTGTGATTCCATTTCTTACTTTGAGTTATGGAGGTGACTGATCTACTGTCTGAATTTGCCCTACTGTTTTTTGTTTTCCATGTTTCTCACTGAGGGTGATGCATCATATCCAGCAGGGTTGTGCCTCTTTGGAATAGCCACAGCATTTCTTTTGCAAACGTTCTACCACTTTATCTGGATCCCATAGCTCTTGGGAGTGAAGTTTCAGAACATTTGAGGTCACCTTTGAGACACTTACCAATATTCTCTGTTGTGGGACATCACCATACTCTTGTGAGGACTAGGTGATATTCCTAAATTCCTTGTTAGCTTTAGGCAAAACCAAAGCAATATTACTAAGAAATACCAATAGAAGTATTCTAACTATTCTCAGTTGTTCAAGATACTGAGAAGTTATTGTGGCTTTCATAGAAGAAGAAAAGGTGTCATTCTGTCTTGCCTACACAAAAAAAACCCCCAAAACCCCAAAAAAACCAACAAAAAACAAACCACAACAACAAAACAAAGCAAAACAGAATCAAGAAAACCCCTCAAAATACAACTCCCCACCAAAAAGAAACCAACTCTCCTCCCCCTAAAAACACCACAAAAAAACTAAATCAAAAAACCCAACAAACTCAACAAAAGAGTAAAAGGCATTATTGTTAATTGTCCCCATGAAATGACATCTACAGTACAGAGTCCAAATACCAGATTAAGCTCAAGGTCAGTGTTTTAATAACAAATCTCCTCAGCAAAACATCACTAACCACTACAGAGCACAGCAAACTGCAAAAGCCAACACCAACTTTTAACATGTACAGCAAGAAAAAGGGCAGGGTACAGATCAGAAAAAATAATATCAAGAACAGGAGGATCAATAGTGTGACCCAAAACCATTAACAAGTATAAATCCCTTCTAATACACTCTGGTCAATCTGTTATTAAACGAAACCTTTTGAGACTCACATTGGGTGTCAAAAGGACTCTCATGGCTTAAGCCCAAGCCAGCAACAAAGTACCACACAGCCACCCACTGACTCCCCATGCCAGCAGATTGGGGGATAGAGAATTCAAATGGTAAAGAAAAGAAAACTCATACATTGAGATAAGAACATATTAATAACTGAATTAAAATTAAATGTTACTTCTATTGCTACTACTCCTGCTGCTACTAGTATTGCTTCTATTAGTACTACTGCTACTACCTCTACCATTATCCTAATGAAAATGAAAACAACAGAGAAAGACAAGTGATGTAAATCAAAATCATTGCTCACCACCAGCTGATTGATTTCCAAGCAGCAGCCCCTTGGCTAGTCTCCCCCTCATTTATTGCTGAGTATGACACCATATGTTCTGGAATATCCCTTTGGTAAGTCGGGGTCAGATGTCCTGTCTATGTCCCCTCCTAACTCCTTGTGCACCTGCAGCCCCCTCACTGGTGGGTGGGTGAGGATCAAAAAGGCCTTGGCTCTGTGTGAGCACTGCTCAGAAATAACAAAATCATCCCTTGTGTTATCGAAACTGTTTCCTGCACAAATTCAGAACTTAACCCCATACCAGCTACTCTGAAGAAAATTAACTCAACTCAAGTAAATCCAGCAGAATAAAATGATGTTTGTCATTTTGGGAAGATATGCTATGTTTTTCAGGTCCAGCATACAGTTTGCATTTCAAAGCCTAAAATTCAAAACAAATCCATGTAAAGAATTCTGACTCATGCTTATGGCATAAAATAATTCTCTCTCTGAAATTTATTTATAAAATGAAAGTTTTGGAGAATGTGATGTTTGCCAATTTCTTCTAATGGCAAAGGAAATGAGGAGAATGGTATTTCAAATGGAAGCCAGTCTTTATTTCTTCGGTGGAGAATGAGTGTTCATCATACCATAGTTAGAACAGAAGTATAAAAATAGAGCAGGTCCATCCAATATTTTGAACTCATCTCCCACTTAACTGCTAATCTCTAGTAATTTGCAGTTCAGGGACTCTTGAGGCCTTTTTGCCCCTGCAACATGGTCAAGGTTTTCTCAGAAAAATTAGGACAATCGAGTAGTGTCTTTGGAGGTTATCAAAAGACAAATTCAATTTTCTTCCTGTGCTCCAAATTTTAAAAGAGAAAAATTTGTGTTAGGAGGTTCAGCTCCTCTTCATTTTTATACTTCATCTCATAAAACATAAGAAATAGTAGTTTAAAACATTGGTACATATTTAACACTTTTCACACTAATGAAGACTGGTTCATATATGGTCTTGAAGGTATCATTTTCTGTCATCAGCTCATTCCTTATTTAGTATGTTTATGAATAAACCAGCTTGCCAAAGTAATAGTAAGAACTCTCTTTCTTCAACAACTCTCTTTCTTCCTGCTTTCTTTTTTCTATGTTTGCTTGCCACTGCCTCATGGTACCCTTAAATAATTTTCACCTAGTAATATTCACACAAAACTAGAATTAATTAAAATTGTAATATTGTGTTGGCTATAAAATTCATTTAGTCAGCAACAGGACCAACATATACCTGTTCACCAGGTGGATATAACTTTCTTGTCTATTTTCCAGATAAATATGGTACTTCCTGATATGCATGAAAATATGTAATATACTGAATTTTTTAAATGTTCACCTTAAATTGGTGCATTATATAGAGCCCAACAGCCTTCATCTGGCTCTGATTTTTAATTTTTTTTTCTTATGGTCAGGTGAGCTTTATTAACGGAATAGAGACACAATTTAAAAGACAGTAGAATCACACATTTGTGTATGTATGAAAATTTTTAGTAAACTTTGTTGATTTAGCATACGTCCAAATCCTCCCCTTTCTCTTCAACCTTGACACAAACTTCATTTTTAAACAAAGCTATTTTACACATGATTAAAGGCATGCAAAATTATGGGTAAAATAACTATTATTTTGTACACAATTCCTACTATCTAACTATGCAACTGTAGCTCAGTGTGAAGCAGATTGGTCTTTTCCTATCTGATTCAACTTCTCTTTCAGGCTTGAGTGTTGACTGTAATTTGCAGACATGTAAATATGTAGAAGTGAACCATATATAAATTAGTAAAGCCAGAAAATAACATGTTCTTTTGGAACTCTATCTTTCTTACAAATCAGCAATCGAAAATCTCCAGCCTAGGAGACATACAGGAGTTCAAGCAGCATATTACTCTGTACAAACACCTTTTTACTGCATTCTGACAGCTTTTGACAAATGTAACACAGAGCAAAATCATTTGCAATGGCTGCATCTGCCTCTTTAGAATCTGTGATGAGAACTGCAAAGACTGGTTATTTATTTAAAAGTCAAGTCTATGTGCAGCAGATCTTGTGAAGTGTGAACAGTGAAAGCACTTCAGTGCCATCTTTTCCTGTGTCTAAGTGCAATCCAAGCAGTTTCTAATTTCCTAACCTATACCTTTGGTATTTTAAGTTATTTCCAAGGAACATTTGGCAAATAGCCTGTGGAAACAAACCCTTGTGAATTAATTCACAGCATCACCTCTGAAATGAGGATGTGTAGGCTTGTTTTGCCGGGGAAACATTGTTGTAACCTGACTGCATAATTGTTATTGGGATCACTTGGATAGTGGACACTTTAATCAATGGAAGCATTTCTTTGTTTATTCTAAACTTGATTGAACATTTCTTCCCATGATACATCAACTTCTAGGACCTCCTGGTGCTGAAAAATGGTAAAAAAATATTTGCACTGGTTGGCCAGCTATAGTGTTTAGTGTGGCATATGATGGTGAAATTCGTAAGAGTCAGTTAAAGGAAAAAAAAAATGGATTCACACTTCCAAGCTTTGACGTAAAGATAAGACTAGAGATGTTCTAGTAAGGCAAATTAATCAAGTTTTCATGAACTGCCTGATTTTCTCTATATAAGGGTGGAACTGAGTTTTTTTCTCTCTTACCAGTAATCATTATCAGCATCTGACAAGTAACCAATTCTAAAAGTAAAATTTCAAGCTCTTTAAATTAGGTTGCTGTGAAAGCAGTACAGATTTTATTCAGACTCCCCCTGTTAGCCTAGTTATTTTGCTTGTTTTCCTTCTCCTACCATTTTTAAAATGTACTTAAACTACAAGAAACAAATCATATTATCTATCCAATAGCCTAATTCAAGTTACTATTAGAAACACAACAGCAGAATTATCTTTATTATCTGCTAATTTAAGCATATTGACCTTCTTTCCCCCTGCCTCCTGCCAAGGACTAGCATTTAAGAGTTTGCATGGGTGTAGATACCTGTATCTCTTATGCAACACTTCCCAGCTACAGGGGCTATACCTGCATGAGATGATTCCTTATTATCTTTCCCCAGGAGATTATCTCCTTCACAGCCTTAAGATTGATTTTTTTTTTTTCTGACACTGAATTCCTGAGCATACTGCAGGCAGCACTCTTCACATTTTATATTATCTGCAAAAAAGCCCAACCCAACCCATTCTTCCTCTCAGGCAGAAACACAAACCCTTATTCATTATCTCCAAAGACAACATGTTTACTTCTGGAGTCTGCTCTTCCATATCTTTCATAGCTCTCAATGCAGTAAATAGTAAGTGTTTCTTCTGTACCTGAGAGCAGAAAGTGGTCTTACACTGATTTTTCTTTTTTTTTTTTTGGTTTTCTTTCTGGAAAGGGTGAATGTCTTTCTAATTGCCTGGGTTTTGATCCTGTAGTCAAAATCACACATGTTACAGAACAGATAAGAAAAATGCCTTGAGTTTAATGCAGAGGGTAGAAACTTAGCAAATGGATAGAACATCGGATTGAAAGGCAGGAGATTTGGGATTTATTCCTATCATTACTATTTGCTTCTACATGATCATTGTCAAGTCATTTAACCTCTATGTCACATGTTCCTCTATATGCAGAACTAAAAAATAACATTTCTCTATTCCAGGCAGATACTGCATAGTGTGAGGTCTAATTAAAGCCAGTAAAGTGTTTTGAGATCCTTGGATAAAAGGTGCTATAAAAAGTTCCAACTATTAATTGCTTCATGCTCCCTAGAAGATTTTAAGTCACATACTTCTTTGAATCATGGATCTCTATTAAATGAAGATTGCTATCTGTGCAATCATGCAGTTGTTGGCTTTTTAATTTCAGAAACAGATGTCTTGTGAGACTGAGCCATCCTTACTTATGAACTAACCTAAAATCCTAGCTAATACCTACAGGCTTCAGGAATAACACATGAAAACAACACACCACTAACCCAGTTTACTCTCTTTTGTAAGCTGCTGCAAATTCTTTTGACTGTCTGTTTTAAGTCCACCACTTTATGTCTCTTCCCTACAAGATCAAATCTAATCTGAAGTCGGTTTCTGTTATGTTTTGTTTCCTTGCCCCCATTCTGGATAGAGCACCTCCAGGAGGAGGTGAAGGAGGTGGAGAAGGTGTGTGCATTGACTGAAATCTTCTGCTTCTCAGATTACCAAGCTGTAGACTATGCTCAATAAAATGGTAGTATTAAACCAACACGATCTTGCATGAATTCTGAGAAGTCAGAGTTTCTTCTGAACATTTGCATGGATATTAACCACTGTGCAATGCAATCACTTTTCCTTTGGCCCCTTTTTTTTCTTACAGGATTGAAACAAGCAAAACACTTAGCAGACACCCAAAACCTGTGTTATTTCACTTCTCTTTTAAGTAATGCTCCAATTTCTTGCAACTCTGGCAAAAACTTGCCACTTTTTTTTTTTTTTTTTAAGAGAGCCAAGAAATTTACTATCACCTTACATATGACTTCCCGGACTCTCTAGGCAGGTATTTGGTTAATGGCTGTATTACTTTCAGCAGAATGAACTATTTCTTTCCAAGAAGACACAAAAGCAAATTAAAACACACCTTTAAAAGACCAAGCATTCTGTAATTGTACGATACACCTATCATACTCTCACAAGAGTAGCATGACTAAGACCAACAAAAGTCAGATTTTAAAATAAATAACACACATCCAAGTACACTTAGCTTCACTATTACTTGGCCAAAAAAATTCCATTACAATATATAAGAGCCCAATTTTCTACATGTTGAATTAAAAGCCATTCATGATCTGAATTTTTGCAATTAACCATGAAGCTGGTAAAAGGTAGAAGGTACAAGAAACATGTCTTTGGGAAAAAAGGTGAAAGTCTATTACTGAACATCTTACTGCTCAGTTTTGAACCCCAATATTGATTCTGTCAGCACACTTTATCTACCTGAACACAATTTAGAATCATAGAACCATTAAATGGCCTCTGTTGGAAGGGATCTTTAAAAATCATCTTGTTCCAGCTCCACTGCAATAGGAAGGGACACCTTTATACTTGACTAGGCTGCTCAGAGCTCCATCCAACCTGGCCTTGAGCATTTCCAGGGTGGGGGACCCACAACTTCTCTGGGCAACCTGTAGCAGTGCCTCACCACCCCTGAAGGGAAGAGTTTCTTTGCAATATCTAATCTAAACCTACCCTCTTTCAGTTCGAATCCGTTCCCCCTTGTTCAACATGCTCTTGCAAAAAGCCCCTCTCCATCTTTCTCATAGGCTCTCTTTGGGTACCAAAAGTCCAGAATCAGGTCAACCCTGAGCCTTTTCTTTTCCATGCTGAACAATCCTGATTCTCTTAGAGTTTCTTTTAATCATCTTGGTGACCCTTCTTTGGACTTGCTCCAACAAGTCAACATCTTCCCTGTGCTGGGAAACCCAGAACTGGATGCATTACTTGTGTTGGGGTTTCACAAGATCTAAACAGATGCAGTAGTGATGAGAGGGCTGTAAAGAGTCAAATTCCAAACAAATTTTCACATAAAAAATGACTTCTATAGATGATTTGGGACTAGAGAAAAAGACTGTTCATTGCCAGACAGAAAATGTCCATATATGTCAGGAAACCGGCAATGATGATGAATGTAACTTTTCTAAAGTAAAACTGCCTTTTTAAACATTTCCAGGGATAAACTACAAGTTTTTCTCCATCAAAAGTGGGATTAATTACTTCTCCTTGACCTGGTGTCTCCTATAAAATAGGAACCAGCTTATTGTATTCAAGTATTGGATAGAGCTCCCAGACTCTGCTGTGGGTTGTATTTAACTATTTATTCTAAATTCTCCAGCTGCAGCTGGAGCCTCTCCCTTCAGTATTTATTGTTATTTAACCCATAAGGAAATGTAAATTATGAAAACATTTTTGATCAATGGATTCAATCCTGGAATTTCTTTTGGTGTGGCTGCCCATGATTTCTGCAGGATTACTACTTCTAACTTTACAATAATTTTCAAGTCAAGAAAAGTTTTTTGAGAAGATATTAGCAATTTTATTGTCTTTTGTTGTACTATTGCTACTGTTTTTATTTTTATTTTATTTATTTTTTATTGCTACTCTCATCAGAGAGAGAAAGACTGGAAGATGATACATGTGCAATCTTGCAACTGCCTTTACCTAATGCAATGGCAATATTTTTGAGGTTGCCAGTCCTATTTCTATGTTTTATTTCAAGCTGTTTCCAATAATTACATAGTAGAGCACCTGCGCTGGATGAGTATGAAGGGTACTAAGGCCAGAAATTTTTGCAGACAAAAAGAACACTTGTTTTTATCTTAAATTGATTTTTTCTTATTCAAACAACCCAGCAGAACAGTCTACACCCAAATTTATGAGCATGTTAAGGCGTGAGGAGCAGAAAATTAAAAGGTGACTGTATAGCAGCAGCTCTAATTGATATTATTCAAGCTGGTGAAGTGTAGATAAAGAGCACAAGATATGAAAAGCTGGAGCTCAGTTCTAAAAAGCCCATTTCAAAAGAGTTCAGATTCTACAAGTTACACAGAAAAGAACTGTTATAACTACTTATATATCTACACAGTTGAGATATACAGAGAAGTGTCTCATCTCCCAATTCATGCACCTAATTGTAAGGCATATAAACAGCATGATTATTTGCTAAAAGGATTATGACTTCTAGTGTTTGGAAACAGAGCTGTTACTTCTTGTAATTATCAGTTGAGTTCATAATAATTTCATTTCAAGACACAGTGCTGATTTCTTGTGCTTCTAAAACAATATTCCACCCATGCATATGGTGCAATTGCTGTGTATGTCCATCACAGCTATTTTCTGGTGTGTTTAGAAGCCTTCAGATTCCCAATAGGGCTTTGGTTGCTGGTAAAAGCATCAATTTATGACTTTTATCAGTAGATATGTCAATGTGATATGCCCATGCACAGAATATAAGGGCTGTTGGTTTCAGTTAGGGTATCTAAGCCACACTCTTTTAAAGCAAACAGGGCAAATAGATATTGTCTTTATGCTTTTCTACACATTGAGAGTGCAGTTTGAGATGATTGTAAATGAGACCCTCCTGTCAGGGATTCAACTTCCAATAAGCCCAAGTTGATGCTGTTTACTCCTGAGATAGACAGTACAGATTTCACCAGGTAAAGGTTGCATTTGTTGGCCACTACAATGTGCAGGAGAGAGGTGACTTTATCTACAGCCTCCCTTCTCCCTCCACCCTTTCCACACAACTGTTTCCTTGAGCAAAGTAATCTAGTAATTTTTGCTCTGGAGTCAAGGGCAGTGTACTAGAGAGAAGCAGGATTGGGAAAGACCACAGTAGATGGACTTAATCCTATATCCCAACGAGGATCAGTTATATCTGACTGAAGAGTCTCCAACCTGTTCTGAAAACCCTCCAAAATATATATCCATATCCGTAAACCCCTCCAAAATATCCAAGTAGTGTACTCCAGCACTACATTTTCCCAATCTGTCTAAACTCTCTCCTACTACCCACCCTGAATTGAGTTAAGTTTAATTTCCCAAATTTTTTCTCTCTTGTATGAATTTAATGGAGAGAATAAAGCATTTGTTTCTTTTTTGAAAAGCCTATCATTTATTTTAAGCTCATCACTGTAAATCAGCTCAAGCAATTCTACCTTTCTTTTCATTCTTGCTCATGAACATTTCACACTCATCCTTATTTTTCCTCAGAGGTCTCCATCCAGCTGGTCCATAGCTTTTTTTTAAGTATCCCATCATGGATATTCCTGAAGTTGTATCAATACCAAACAGAGCATAGCAGGTGGTTTATTTTGCATTTTGCAGGCTTTACTTTTATCCACACTGCAAAATGACATTTTTTCTTTTTACAGAAACAAAGTATTCTCCAGTCATATTCCCCTGTGGTGTTTTATGGCCCTCTGCTAGAGAGACTGGACAGACTTCCCCCTGTAAAATCAGTCCTGATTCCCCAAGTGAGCTTAAGCATTGCTCAGCATGTAAAAATCTGTGCCCTCCAGCGATCAAAGCACTCAGTGATCATACAGACTTCTGAGAGCAAGTCATACTCTTAAACAAAAGCATTTAAAACAAAATCTTAAAACCACAGGAAAAATTATATGCACATCTATGGTAATAGGTACCTAATTATCTCCCGCAGCTGGATCCTAACCTTACTAAAGAAGTCCGACTTCCTCTTTTTTGGCTCTCCAACTTCCCTCAGCATCTTTAGAGTCCCGTTGCTCTCATCCATTGAATATTAAATAATGAAATTTCTCTTGAAGATTAAGTAAAGTACCTTGGTGTGTGTATATCACAAAACAGTTTTCTGATCATCACACATCTCACCCAACTACACAGAACCCCAGAATATTAGAATAAGTTAGTTTGGAAGGCACCTCTGGATGTGTAGCTCACCCTAACTTCAAAAGCAAGTCTAACTGGATGAGGTTGCTTTGGAAATTGTCCAGATGAGCTTTGAACACTATCTGTAGAAATAATCCCCCTTCTGCAAAGGACATATTTTGATCCCCTCCTCCTGGTACACAACCAGGTAATGTGTGAAAATACAACACTAATATTTTTCCCAGATATTTTCTTTCTTCCCAATAGAGATTTAACAGAGGAGACCAACTCAAGACATTTCAAAGTGTCAAGAATTTCAGTCAGTGTTGCTAACAACAAATAAAATGTCTTTTGTATTTCATCAGTCTCTGGAATGTGTTTCTTTATACAGCAATCTAGCAATCCAAACATGGTGATTTCACCTTTGCTCTTTTCCACATTTTTGATACAAAATCCTAGCACTAACAGCATTTCAAGTGCAGGTCTGACACCCAATGAATGGAAGTAGCGATCAGCATTGCAAACAATATTGAAAATGCTAAAGAAACTCCATTTGGAACAAAAAAAATATTTTATATTATTAATTTTTGGTAATATTTTAAGAAGCAATAGGTTTTAACGGGCCTAGTGAAGTTCAGTCACTCTTAACAGCTACCTGGTGATCTTTTCAATTATGTGAAGAAGAATAATTCAGTACATATACTACTATACATGCATTACTGTTTCTCCTCACAGATGTACACTTCCTGCTCTTCAGAAATTACTTACTCAGCATAATACAATAAACCAGAGGTACCAGTAGGACTATATCTTGGGTGATTTTGGCCAGTGACCTTAAAACTAATCTTTAAAATGTGCGATTTTCTTTAGTATCTGACGTATATTAATCAGCTACAAATAAAAGCTGCACTGATGTTTCTAGCCTCACAAACATTCTTTAGCATCAAAACCAAATGAAAAGCACAGTATCTACAATAAATAAAACAAGACCAATCCAAAAAATAAATTAAAAAACCCAACCCAACCCAGCAGTGAAAAAAAAGGATTAAAAAAATAGCAAAAACTTTTATGACTCTTGCATTAGCCTGTGCAACCGAACTTTGTACATTTCTGATGCGGGAGTACCTGTAGATTACCTCCAAAGCCTCATGATACACAGTAGCACAAAGTGGAAACTGAAAATGTTTTTCTAAGGGAGGGGGGAAATAGGTAGTAATGAAGCTATTTGGGAAAGGGAACTGCAATATTTAAAATATACAATTTAATTTGTTTTCTTCTGGTTTTTTTTTTTTTTTTAGTGAAAATTCAGTTGAACAAGATTATAAACCTTCCTTCACATTGTTGGACCTGACATGTGTCAAAAGAGAAGAAAGAATACAACGACTTACCAGCAAGGCTATTTGCTTGGTAAATATTTCATCCAATACTTGTAGGATACTTTATCTCCAACAGAACCCATACATTATTACCAGTGTCCTGTAAAATGATAAAGACAAACCATAATTCTTTGAGGAATATTGTAAGTAAGAAATGCAAGTATGGTGTCAGTGAGAAATACTGTATGTTATTGAAATTTCATATCATATCTACAAGGAAAGTGTAGCTATTATTGCAAGGCATTTTAACTAAGATTACTATTGAGAAAAATGACATTTGAAAACAATTTATATCAAAATACTGGCAGGTGGATAGATTTTACTTAATCAAAAAAGGCTTATTAATCTATATTATAAAAAAGCATATTCATGATACAAAATGAATAAAAACTAATTGTGTTAATCTACTCGAAGACGTTTTTCTGGTGCTACTTGAAAATCCAATGGCAAAATCCAATTTTTTGCTAGAGAAAAAATAATTTGAAAGTATAATTTGTGATGCTCTGCTTTACCTCCTTGAGGTTTAGTCTAAGGTAGTTATTAGACTCTTGTCTGAAGCTGGTAGAGAAAGAGAAGTACCTCTGAGACCAAACCAAGTCACCTGTGTGGATGTTCCTCTCTTCACACAGTTTGTTTAGATGGTCAGTTCAGCCTGCACTGCCAGCTGGTTAACATAGAAAACATGAATCCCACCCAGAAAGTGCAGGGGAAACAAGAATCACATTGTCTATTTTTATTTTGACAATGTTAAGCTCTCTCCCACTCCTGCAATCTGCAAAGTGGCAGTGGCTTAGAAGGCAGACTTCTTCATGGTTGTGAAATGTTCTCAGATAAGAATTCAGGCTTTAATAAAATTAAGTCCCCATGAACAAATCCATGGTGTTAGGGTCAGAAAATACTGCAGATTAAACTTCATGCACCTTTCCCGAGGCTTCCCCTGAGATGATGAGAGAAGTCAATGGACAAACAAATGGACAAGCTGTTGTTTCATAGTGAAGGATGAGAGCCCACAAATCCCTGTTCAAGGCCCCTATTTGAATACACTTTTCGTCTCCTGAGTATTAGTAAGACACATAAAGCTCAATGTTTACAAAGAAACTGCAGTATATGCAGGCTACAACATAAATATTTTGCAACTGTGCAGAACCTGCTAAAAAAGAGCTTTTCTCACTTTTACTAATGCATCCTTCATACCAATAACAACCTTAGTACATGTAATCACTTTATGTAAAAGGAACAGTCTTGCCAAATATGAAATGGTTGCTGAGATACAGACCGATCTGCCCAATAAGAAACAAATATTACATTTCAATCTGTTTTTAGTGAGTCCAGGAGCATCCTCATCTTAAATGCTCTTTAAGAATTTTTCTCTCTTAACATGCACCAATTAGAAGGAGGAAAAGCAGATGGCCAAAATAAATTAGAGACAGCATACCAGCCCTGCCTCAGATCATCACCATTGGCAGATCTGAGCAGCATCTCCATCCAGTCAGTAGTTAGGAAGAGAAGTATGCGGGTTTTTTCCCTCTATCCCTTTCTGGAATAAAATTGGAGAGGCACTGCAGCTGTCAGAGTACTTGGTTAGCAGATCTGAAGAAAGCAGAAATCTGGCCAAGGATATATAAGCCCTTCTGAAGAAGAAATTTTCTTAATATCCAATTTAAACCTCCCCCCGCACAACCTGTGACCACTTCCTCCTGTCTTATTACTTGTTACTTGGGTGATCAACCCTCACCTCCCTGCAACCTACTTTCAGGTACTTGTAGAGAGTGAGAAGGCCCCTGAGCCTCCTTTTCTCCAGACTAAATGTCCCCAGCTCCCTCAGCCTCTCTTCATAAGTCTTGTGCTCCAGACCATTCAGGAGCTCTCTTGCTCTCTGGATAAGCAGAATGACATGTCTAACATGGTGTCTGTGCTACTCATGAAGAAAAGTACTAAGTAGAGTAATTTTTAGATTGTTGGTTTTGTTTGGTTTTTGGGGTATTTTATGTTGATGGCTGCAGTTGCTCCATGGTATTGATGTTAATGGACAGCCATCCCAGACTGTAACACAGCATTATGAAGTACACACGTGGTGGAGCTGAGGAGCAGAAGTCAGGGCAATAACTGGATGATGGAGAAAAAATGGGACATTACAGATATGGCTCATCCTGTATGTTGGAACACCTGAAGATTTTTGAGGCAGCTGAGCTAACTGAACTGCTTCTGTGCTTGCAGAAATTAGTCGCAACAAACACAGGTTTCAGCAATCCCAAATGACTTATAGAAAGTATTTTACCTTTCTGCTGAGAAAGTGAGAGTTTGAAAAAAGATTTAAATGCACAGTTTAACTTCTGGACCAAAATAACAGATCAACCAACCTTGAAATGTTATTGTTTGCTTTATATGATTATATAAAAACTACCTAAACAAGCTATGAGGAGTATTAAGTAATCTGAATGCTGAGTGAATAAAGAAAGTGATTGCAGAGTAGTTAAGCATGAAGGAATATCTGAAAGGTTTTGGGTTGTTTTGCTTTTTTTTTTTTATTCTACCTTTTAAGCTGAAGATAAATTGCAGGCCACACATGTACACAAGTTATAAACTGGTTTGATTTTCACACAGACAATCTTATTTTTTCTGGCATTTTTCCCCAGTTGTACTACTAGAAAGTCTAAGTACTATATGCGGCATCTAATTGACACAGCTGCATTTCTAATTAAAAAACTTCAGGCATGTTGCAGTTCAGAACTGAGCATTTAACATGTCATGAGCTTTATAAGCTACTATTTGTCTCCAATATGAATTGGGTAGCCCAGTCCCTGCACAACTAGGGGCTATTGTTCTTTGCCATGCCATTTTGAATGTCTTTTATTTGTGATAAATAATCCTTGTTAGTGTTTCCACTGTTGCTGCAGGGTGTTCTACTGCTTTATATTTCACTTTTCTTGCCATCCTATAATTCTTTTTTTCAAAAGAATTAACATCTGAATACATACTTTTTTCCTTTAGATCTTGTATTTATGATATATTTTATAGTTGGGCCAGCCTTATTGTAGATAGGATTTTTCTTGGGATGAAAATGTGTCAAAAATGTGTTTGCCAGAGCTTTGGAAAAGCCTTGCTTATGGGGACCTGTGCCATATATCGCAAAAGAATAGATTCATGTAATTCAAACATTTCCAGAAATTCACTTTGTTAGAAATAACTTTTTATAGCATTTGAGCTTTTTCAGGCTCAAATCTGGGAGTCACAGAACTGTGGAAATATCATATCATGGCATATAACACCATTTGAATTAGAGTCCTGCTGTGTTAGGCATTGAACACAAATTACATCCAGATTGTCCTTTAGCCCTAATTGCTCTCGGTTTTTATTTATAGTTTTAAAAGAAGAGACAATCAGCCATAGAAAGTTCTGGTCTTTCTTAATAATTACTTACAGACATATCTCACTGAGAACAAAACCAGTTGCCATGTTCTATTATCTGTGACAATCAGTCACAAAAGAATACATATTCACACTCCTAAAATAGTACCTCTGACCTTCAGAGAAAGTGGCAATTCGTACCAACAGCCTAAAGTAAAAACTAATGTAGCCAACTGGAATCTGATGGGGCAAAAGTGATTTTTGAGTCATAACTCAGCAATAAAATCCTGCTTTGCCATGAATTTCAATAGTTGCAGCAATATAGCTATAAGAAACCTAAATATTTGTTTTATGGAACTTGTTTATTGATTATTTTGCACTGAATTCTCAGGATTTTCACTACAGAACTGAAGATGTTTTGAAACATAGACAAGAATAGAAGTTAGAGCAGGACTGTGAAAATAGATACATCTACATTGTGATATCATTGAGAAAAGAAACACAGAGAAGAGGCTGCAACTAGATGACCTTCAAGGTCCCTTTCAACCAAACCATTCTGTGCCAGTGGGGGTTTGAAGATATTTAGTCTCTCCTTGCCTGTGACAGTGGAAGTTTGAAGATGTTTAGTCTATGTCTAAAGTTGTTTATCCCCTGTCTCACCGTGGCAGTTAAAATAATTCCAGATTTTTCCCTGTCTATCCTCAAAAATCCTGCCCCTTTATCTAGAGAATTCCCTGACAGTTAGGATTTTTCCTTTCTGCCATTGGTCTGTGTCTTTCCCCCTTCAGGCTGTGTTTACATTTGGCACTCTAGCTAGCAAGACAGACCCCTCCCAGGATTCCACCCCCCTCCTCCATAAAAGCTGCCATTTTTCTCTGTTTCCCTGCTCTTTTTGCCGCTGTCCCCACTTTGAGACACAGCTCTTCCTGTGTCTTGCCCAGCATAGCGCTGAAGCCAGCAGGCCCAGCTCTCCCTTCCGCAGTGAGAGAGAAGAACGCCCAGGCAACTCCTGCCATGGGGAAGACTGACGCTGCCCGTGAGGTTGTGTCACCTGCCTCGCCTCGGTGCTGCTCCTGATGCAGGAAGGAATAACTGATTCCACGCGGTGCTGCCCCGGCACCGCTTCTGCACGGGAAAGAAATAAAGGCAGCTTGGAGAAACAAGAATAGAGCCCTTCCTTTTTTCTTTACCCTGAATCCTTCGGCATTGGGTCCACATTTATTGACCACTTCTGGTGGTCCGGACCCCAGCCAGTGGCCGAACCGCAATCCTGCCTGCCAGCAGCAGAGGCAGGGCATGGCCATTCCTGGCACGTGTGCCGATCACCTCCTGCAATCGGGGCACAACGTCACCATTCTATGGTTCTTTATGGTTCTATGGTCTGCTAGGATATGTGGCTGCTTGGAAATGTGATTTTGAGTGGAAGTCAATTTAGAGTCAGGAAATGTTAATTCTATGGATATTTTTCTTAAATTAGAAAGTCAACAACATGTAACTTCAGAGAGTCTAAAAGGCAGCTCAGTTGTCTCAGTCTAGTTGCCACAGAATACTGGCCTCCACCAGAGACATAACAAGTGGCTTCTGCCACTTACATAATAGGGTGAAGCATCTCACCTTTAGATTCCAAAGAGTATGTAAATTCCTAAAGGACACACCTCAGAGGTCTTGCATCGGATTACACACCATCATGTAAATGGCTGGGATCCACACTGCAATACCTCTGGAACAGCAGAACACCCCCCTGTTCAAAAAAGAGTGTTGTTTGTATATATATACACACATACAGGATTCTACTGCACCTTCTCAGGCCCCTAATTTCTCTAATCCATCTTGCTATTAAATCACACACACAGGAAATGGATAAAAGGAAGATAGACTAGGAGCACAGCATGAAAGATGTAATGTGATGAAATGAAAATCTGGCCTTGGATTCCCTTCTTCCTTACAACTATCTATTGTCATTCAAATTACCTCAGGGAGGCAGGTCACCCACACTTTGATTCCTCTTCAGATTTTGTGGCTGACAAAGGGAATACTAGAACTCTGTGTACTTCAAAACTAATTTGTATTTACATCCATTTTGCCTATGTGTTACTTAAAGTGTGATGTGAAGGAGCAGTCAGTTTAAAGACTATAGTAGGCATTAACACATATTACTTTGGTATATCTCACAGAGGGATATTCACAAAGGCTAACTCAAGTCATGGACAACTTAAGACTAATTTCCCCAGGCTTCCATTATAGTCAGTTCAGGGAAAGGATCCTCCAGAGAGTGATCCAGATTAGAAGACTAACTTTTGCTAGCTTTTCTGATTGTCCCCCAAAGTGGATCTTTTTATGACTAATTGTCAGTCAATTCTCTTGCAAATAAACACCTACTTCAAACATACAGACAGCATAAAATCGGTCTCTTGCTGGCATTCTCACTGATTTTTCAGTGTAGCATCCATTCCTATCAAGTTCTTACAATTATTTTGCAAAATACCACTTTAACAGCAGGGTAGCTGTGTAAAGCAGCACTCAGCACTTGAACCATCACTGCATCACCTTTTTCAGCACCCCTACACTGAAATGTCAAACCATGCTCCACCTACTTGTCTAGGTAGTCTGTTTTTAGAGATCTCTATGTCTGATCAAAGCCCAGGTTAAAGATAATGCTCCTTGAGTCAACACTGCAAGGAAGATAAGTTCTGATGAAAGCTAGAGAAAAAAAAAAAATGGGGATTGGACAACTCTACAGAAAAAGCACCTACTTGCATTCACACATCCACGTGAATATCCATCTTTGAAAAGCTGAAGAACAGCACACTTGTACCCTCTGCAACCCTTTCACTGTTGTTTTTGTTTCTTTATGCAAAAATCAAATTTCTCCTTGCAGTTTCATAGAACATGGTAAAATGCTCATGAAGCCAGTGCTGTTAAGACAGTTCAAATTCTGTTATCTAGTAATGTGTCTAGTCATGTATTCCTTTCCAGAATCCATCTGTGATTTAAACAGAAAGTATTGAGCTCCTTGTCAGTAGCTCAGATATTCTTGTGGATGCTGTATGGATTTTATGGAAAGAGAGACACTGACAAACTGTATGTGGTGATGTATCTGGTCACTGTAATGATTCATTTATGTATTGCTAACTGGCACTGCTAGTGTCAGTTAACACCAATTCATTTATAAAATTTCTTTACTGGCAATTAGTTTCTGGTTTACAATAGTTAGAAATCTGTCAGTCATGCTGCAAAGAAAATGAAAGCAAGCTTCTTAGGCGCTACATATTTACAAAATGAAATCCAAAGTTCTACAGTTCATAATATGATTTTTGTTGTTACTTTCTCTATTACACTTTTGTTGATAGATCTGGAGTTTATATTTGTACCAAAATTAGTCCAAGACATCAAGTTTTAACTTGGAAGAAATGGCAACATGAAGATTTTAAGCATTTGAAACTATCAGTAGAAGGAGAATGATGCCTACGAACACAATCGAAACTGGACTGAAGTGATTTGAGAAAAGCTCAGCAATTTTACATCTGTCTCTGGGCATATTTTTGTTTTTTAACAACCCAAGTATTGAAAATGAGAAAAGAAGAAAAGAGCGTTACTGCAAAATGAGATTATATTGAAGGCAAGAGAAAGAGCTCAGGATACTTGAGTAGTACAACAGTGCAAAACTACACTGCAGTGCTGGCTTCCAGCTCAAATGTTCTTTAGTCACTGCTCACAAATACTTAAAATGGCATAAATTTTAGAATGCTTTACAGCCATAAATGTATTTGGCTTCCTACAAGGCTTATTTCCAGAGTTTTCAATCTGAAGAAGGATTATTTCTACAGTTAACAAGGAGGGACAGGAGAAACCCTAGAGAGAGATTCATCACACCTAAGTTGGACATCTGCATCTGAGCCAGTCACCCTAGGCTCCCTTTCCAGTCAGGAAGAGTGAACTGCACTGCTACATTATGAGACATCTGTCTCTTTCAGACTTCTTCTTCAAGATGACGTTTTTTCACCCTAAAACCCCTTGTTTCTCATCTTTGATTATAACTGGAGTCTGGTTAACTAGATCAGATAGTAGATGTTTAAAATCAGATACGAAAATCCTTTTCTGCTATGTCCAAACTCTTCCAGAATGAGTATGGGGCATTTCCCAATATCAGCTTCCATGCTGAACATACAGAACTGTGTCACTGAAGTTGAACTTTCTCACAATATTTGAGAAAACAAGGAGCTAGAGTTCACTGCGACTGAATTCTTGATGAAAATATATAGCTAATTAAATGAAATACATTTTTCTTGTCATAGTTAATAATGATTCTGATGAATAGTTACTTAGGAGACATAATCTTTGATTTTTTTTTTAAAGTCTCATAATGGGCCAGAGAAATGCACACTTTTTGGTAGGAGATATACAAAAAAATTCCTAATAAATATTTTTAGTGAGAACTTTCACATCTTTTTAACTCCCAGTGAGGAGATTTTCTTCTCCATGTTTTTTATAACCATGGTGTTTCAACCTTTTTAAAGATATGCAAGTTCTTTTTACTCCTTATGCATACTGTTTTGCATTTAGACTGTTCACAATTATATTTATTGACAAGAAATGCTGTTTTGCCTCCAAACCTACACAAGACAAAAAAAAAAAGATTGTTAAAGATTGTTTAAGATTGTTTCTTCTGTACATACCTTCAAGAAAAATGAAAAATGGTCTTTAAAGAAGCATTTGGAAAAACGTATTTTTTTATTTACTAGATAGCAGCTAAACTACAGAGATTCAGGAAATTCTCTCACCTGAAGATGGTTAGAGGATGGGAAAGCATTAGGTGTAAGCATCAAATTTGCATGTTCAGTTCATCCTAGTTTCCTGCAGTCTGCTTGCAGCTGCTGCTGGAGGAGAAATGCTAAATGAGCCCAGGTTCTCCAGCTCAACCCCTTTTTAATATAAATTGAAAAGCTGAGGATATACAATGTGAAATGGTGGCCAAATAACAGAGAACACTTGTCAGCTCTAATCCAACTCATTTACGTAGCTGGAAAACATTAGTGTTATTCATTGCTCTCTAACATTTCATCAAATGTTCTTCAGGTGCATACTTAAATAGCAATGAAATAAAAATATTGAAAGTCCTATACATTTCCACATAACCCACTTCAGGTCTGACCTTTTAAAAAGTGTTTGCACCTCATTAAGTGGAATCAATACCCTTAATTAGCATTCAATTGCTAAGAAAGGCAAAGTCCTTTAAAATTTTATATAGCTTGTGTAAAAACGAAGTTAGGTGTATCAGTTCCTTTATCAACAGAATGAGCCTAAGGATTGCTTTTTTATTATGTGCCAACAAGTATCTAAACTCTCTTTACTTTCTGAGAGAAATTAGGAGTAGGAAAATTAAATGGGCAGAATTTTAATGTATCTATTGAGCTAAAATTAAAAAAAAAGTTATACTGTATCCTTAAACAGAAAGGTTAGATTGGATTCTGATGAATATTCCCATAGTAAGAAAAGACCTATCTCTTTTTCACTCAAACACTGCAAACAAAAAGCAAGGAAGTCTGATTTCTAATGCCATTGATTCAGTCTTTAGTTCGAGACTGAATATTCCTCCAGCATTTCCAACACTAACCTCATGAGTATTTTAATTTTTTTTTTTTTTTTACTTTTGGCTAGATTAGGGAAACAAAAAGAAAAAAAACCTGGTTACTGATTCTAGCTTTGTAACAAGAACCTCCATCACTACTTTCTGCTTCAATTCAGGAGTTTTCAATCACAACATTTTTTTGCCTCAGTTGGAAAAAGGAAACATGGCAATCTAAGTCATTGCAACAGTGTCCAGGACTAAACTCAGCACTAAAAAAATTGAGAGTGGAAAATAAATGTTGATTATTGCTATCTTTCATCCTCTGCATTCTGAAGATTCATATATTTCTGTTACAGCTTGGAGAGTCATTGCAAGAACAGACTTCATTCTAGTGTTCTGGATAGCTATCAAGAAACCTCTTTTGGAAAGCAAGCTCAGGAGGGTGGAAATGTGTCCCCTATTTTGTCTGGTACGTTTTGTCTTACACTGGTGTACTTCCATGAAACTGTTTCAAACCCATTATGTGCAAACATCCGTTTCTGAATAACATAAAAAATAATTATTCAACGTTTGCCTAGTTCTTGTGGATTTAAGGTCAGAACAGATCAGTAAAATACCTGTCTGATTTCTGGAAAAGCACATAACAAAGAACTTCACACACTAATTCCTCTATCAAGATTATGGCTTCTGCTTGAACCATCACAAACTCCAGTAAAGGATATCTAGCCTCAACCTTTAGACTTCAAGTGGTGAGGAATCCATCATGCATCCAAGAAGGCTTTTTCAATGCCTAATTAGCTTTACTTAGTATATGTACCTCAGTTCTAGCCTGGGTTTATCTAGCATCGGCTTCTACCCACTGCAACTCATTATGACTTTCCAGTGAATTAAAAAGCCATTACCATCAGATGGCTTTCCTCACTTAAGTGCTTGTACACCATGATGAAACCACCTCTTAAACTCCATTATAAAATAAATTGATTGAGAATTTTTATTATATGTCCTCAAAGGACATTAATTGCTTGTTGAAGTTATTAGGTAGCAAATATACCAGTATGCTCTCTAAAGACTTCCACAACCTCTCCAGCACATCATAAACCCAATAATCAAGAATGGTAGTTCTTTCTTTACATACACCTTGTCAGTGCATACAGGGAATTTCTCAACCCTCAGTAAGTTGCAGAAAAGAGAAGTATGGTTTTAAATTCTGCAGCTGTGAAATTCTTCCCCTCTTTCTGCTTTCCAAGCCTAACTGTTTTCCAAATGTTTTAAAATGCAACAGTTCTTTTGAGAATGGAAGCAGTTAGGCTCTCTCAAAAAAATTCAAAAATCTTGCTCATAAAATCCATTCTGTTACTCCCTTCCAGCTAGTCATCTTCAATCTTCTGTCAATAAGGGGATTTCCCCTTCCAGTTTTATATATAGGAAACATATTGCCTAAATATGAAAGGTTTTACACATCTATATAAGAAAAGAATCCAGCCCCTTTAATCTGTGAATTATCCTCTCTTGTTAGCCAAAGCAAGTCATATCTATAAAACTTAGCTATGTAAACCTGTTTTATCTCACACACTTAGGCAGAAGCTCAGTGTTCAACAATTAGCTAAGAACTGCAGTTACTTTCAATAAGCCCTATAGACTCCACTTGTCTCTCAATACATAAATTGTTGTAGAACTTGTAGCTCTGGAATGTCTCCTCCAGCAAGAATATGCTATAAGAATGAAAAATAGCTGTCACTAGTTTAGAGATCAATTCATGGCAGCAATAACACATTCCTCTTTGAATGCTGTTCAGTTACCCCTTGCTTTCAATGCCTGCTACTCAAAGTGTTTGCTACACACCTGATTTGGATTGATCTGACTTTGACTGTAAAATTCTTGTGTGTATGTGTGTGTGTGTGTGTGTATCTATATGTACATATCAGTATTTTTTGCCACTTTCAGTAAAAAAATGAGGCGATCAATGTATCTTTTTCTTTTGTGATAGCACAGCACAGTAACAGCAGTCATGTTTTGACTCCTGTTAGCTGCTGCTGAAGGTAGGAAATGTATCACCCCACTATTAAAGTTGCACATCTGAGCAAGGAGCTTTATTCTGAGCTGTTCTTGTCACCTTTTATGGGTGGAGTTGAAAATATGAGGTCTGAAAAAAAGAAAACTTCCATCATCTGGAAGGTATTTTTATTTGAGCACTTTATTATCCTTCAGTATGTTTTAAGATGGCTCTGAAATATGAAACCAGAACTACACTAGCCCTTGCCTTGGTTCCAGAGTGGAGGTGGTATAGTGCAGGTTACAGACTGGTGCAGTCACATCAGGGTATGAGGTTCCTGGGTGGACAAGTAGAAGACACTGGCTTCTCAATGCATTGTGCTGTCTTGGCAGTTGGGTGTCCATGTAATGTCCATAGGTTTGGACAAGTAGCAGTGTCAATCTCTAATTCAAAAGATGTATTAAGACATCATGGTTTGACAATATCCCACAGGTGAATAGAATGAATTATATTTGTATTGGGTTATACAAATATTCTGTATTTTCATCTTGTTTCTCTTTTCTTTAGATTTCTTTGCTAGGTTATTATGTGAGTAATACATCTATTAATTCATACATGAAAGAGTAGCACAAATAGTTACTTGTGCTGATTTTACTTGACAATCTCTTTTGCTTCCTTTTTCTCCTATTTTTTTAACTATTTCTCTTGACATAACTCCAGCAACTTCTTTCAGCTTCTGAGTCCCAAAGCTGCCATCTGGTCTGCAGCTTGGAAAAGCTGTTCTCAATGTAGAATCTTCCTTATTTGACACTCCAGCTAAGACTTTTTATAATCTCTACTTCCACTATCCTAGGCATGCTAATAAAAAACAACAACAAATATTACCAAAAGAAACTGAAGAAAAACTTTTATGGCAGGAAATTAATTCATGCCAATGATGCTGAGAAAATTTGAATTCACTTCAATACTAGCAATCTGCTTACTTGGAAAAAAAAATAAGGCAAAAAAACCCCACAACCAACCACCAAATACCAAAAATCCCACCTGATATGATTGTGCAGCAGATACTATGGGAAGAAGTACCTGCTCCATCATGACACTAGAATACTTGAGCTGATGTTCCACTTGCTGCTGTTACACTACTAGATGGAGTCATGAAACGGCCAACCAGTCTTTTTATTTCTTACATAAAAAAATAAAAGTCCATTAATTTTTCTTTAGAGGGTTTGTATTTTTATGGTAGTGTGTCAAAATATTGCCCTTAGTTTCATCTTTTGTCTTTTTGAGAACAATGAGTGAATCCTTGCTCAGAATATAACATGCTATACTGACTGTACAAATTTCCCTGAAGTAAACACTTTCCAAATCTGATTTGCAATACTCACACCCTGGTCTTTGATTTGTCAGGAGCTAACTGCACAGTAGTACAATAGCAAGCAAAGACAGAACAGCAAATCACTCTAATGTAATTATGACAGCGACTGGTTGCAGTATTTTGAATAAAAAGAAAAGAAAAAAGACTTTCAGAAATTGAATCTTTCTGGTGAAAATAGGTTTCGCAGAAGTCTGCAAGAAGAAGCCAAATCTAAACACAACTGTAGCTTGAAATAAACAAAGGAGACCAGAATGTTTCTTACTCCAGCATTTTATTCAACTCGTTTTAATAGTTCTGCACATTCCATGATTGGGAACAATTTATTCATAAAGTCTATTGAGTAGTTCACTAAAGCTAAAGACCCACAGAGAAGTATTTCCTAGAAGGTCATATTGGGTCACTTGTTAATGTTCTCATGTTTAGAGACATCTGTAGAACTGGCCAGCACCAGATGCAACAGAAGGATGCATAAACCTCACACGAATGGGGGGTGTTGTGTCAAGGAGTTGTGATCAACAGAATGAAGTCCAAAAGACTGCTGATTGCCAGTGGTGTTTCTCAGGAATCACTCCTAAAGATAATTCTGCTTAAGGTCAGTGCTAATGGTCTGGGCAGTGGGACAGAGAGCACCTCAGCAAGATTTTGGGTGAAGCTAGATCAGTGTGGGGAGCATTCAATAAGCTCAGGATAAATTCAGTCATTAAGAGGATACTCAAAAGACTGGAGATACGGATTCAAAGGAACTTCACCACAGAGAAAGTATGCAGTCCTGGAATCGAGAGGGAATAATCCTATGCAATAACACAGGGTGGGATCTGGTTGTGAGAGACTGTGAGAAATGGATTTCCTCAATGGGGAGAACAGAAAGGTAAGGGGAGACCTTACTGTTGTTTATGACTGTCTAGTCAGACAGTATAACGTGGATGAAAACAGACACAGAAATACAGAGCAGAACAAAAAATGGCGAAGGCTGAGCTGCAGAATGGGAAATTCTGATTATACATGATGAAAGGTAACAAAACATTGGATAAAGTGGCACAAAGAGGTTTTGCCACCTCTAGAGAGAGACTGTGCAATCTCTATCTCTTAATTAAAAATCCAACTGGAAAAGATTCCAAGAAATCTGGCTTAGGCTGGCCCTGCTTTGAAGAGCAGATTGGACAAAATTGGCTTCAGAGATCTCTTCTGGTTTAAACTAATCTATGAAATAATATTTTAGTGTTTAAAGCCTAAAAAAATGCTGTAATTCTGTTCTCTCCTAAAATCTTCTTCTGCTCTAGCTGTTATTTCTGGATATTCTTGTAGGCAATAAATACAGCTCAATTCTTGTCTTTAATCTCTTGATAACAGAATTCACCTTACCTCACTAATAAGTTTTTACTTGGATGTCCAGTCTGATTAATCTGGCCTCCCATTAAACATTCATATGACTATTAGTTTTGTTTGATTTTTCTGATCAATGGTATTTTTTCTACAGTGGGAATTATATTATTATTTTTTTGAGTTTTTCCATGCTGCTTATCTTTTCTAAATCTCAGTTTTTGCAATATTTAGTGTGAGATTAGTGGTCTACTCAACACTTAAGCAGGCACACCACTGGTATGTGAGATGGTATAATCTATACTGATGTTCTTTCCTTTCCTTGTTTACTAAAAAATATTTTGCTTTCTAATACCAGCTGCACCTTAAAGAAAAAGGTGCTGTGTGTAAACATGCCATATATAAAATATATTAAGGCTGGATTTCTAAGAGTAGAAAATTTCATTAGGATTAACAAGCAATAAAGGAGGGGGGGGGTGGAGGAGCAGAAAAGCAATCTCAATTGCAAGGTCCATCTGCTACCTACAGAAAAAATCACTATTCTGTGGAAATAATTCCTAGCTGAGGAACAGTATGCAAAACCACATCACAGTCTCTGCTACCTGAGGGTCGATTCTGTGCTGGTATGAAGATGTACAAGTATCCATCTATTTGACTGCATGGGCTTTAGGTGTGTTCTTGTTTCCAGGCTAGATGGGAAGCGTTATTATCCTCTCCAATGTGTTAATTTCTCCTAGACTCCAATCCTTATATTTCTATTAATCCTATGAGGAATCCATTTCATGAAGAAGGGACAAGGTATAAGTCTTAATAACTTAGGCACTAATATGAATTTTCAAGAGACTTTGAGTTCTGATCAACAGCTAAAATACATTTTCTGTTTATGAGCTTAGGGCTGGCCACACCTCCACCTAGAACGATGATTATGTGGCTGATATGACAGCTCAATAACTCTATCAGTTCTCCCAAATAACGTTTGTCTTAATTATTTGGGCTCTGCAGTTCACAGACATACATGAAAGAACTTTTGTGAGACTGTCAAGTAAAATTATCACCTTTACTTGACCACAGGCTTGGTCACATAGCTGCCTTTGTTGTATTAATATCCAGAAATCCTGTATTCCTGTTGGACTACCTCTGGGATCTGCATGGTGTGTGACACCCACCAAACTGAGAAATGCAATGCAAATGCCCAGAAACTAGTGCCACCTGAGAGGCTGTGCCCATGTGGCATAATGTGACATGAAGAGGGTCTAGCCTGAGTTTTGGAAGTGGCGTTACCATATTAGCCCACTGCTATATCAGGGGAAACAATCTTTTGAGAACAGAATGCGTGAAGCCCTGTTATATCATTGCACTTTGAAATTGCTAGCGTATTAGAAAAACAAAGCTTAAAATCATTCAGCTGACCTTATTTGGAGGCAGATCAGAAGCTCTTACTGGGAAGTTTGTACATTTACGTGTATATGAGTGCATGGAAAATATTTAGGTTTCTTAAATTCTTGTTTTTCTATATGTTACACACTACAGTACACAATTGTTCTGTGTGAGGGCAAAATACTACATAGGCTGCAATTTAAGAGAAAGAGATTATTAGTACAATGTCATATTTCTTTGACAAGCAAATACTTTTATACTGTATTAAAGTAAGGTCAACTCAAATTTTACATTGCTGTTCCTGGAAAATGCCAAGAGGCAAGAAAGTGTAATGTAACGTCTCTTGATTCTATATCCAGGTTGTCATAGAACAAAAGGGAATTAAACACTCAGTGAAAAATTTAACCATAAATATGTGTGTAGAATTTCTATTCATTGAGAACTGTCTAGGAAGACTTGATTCCCAAGTTGTAAACTTCCATTTGCCTTTATAATTTGGTGATCATGTCAACATAGTAATAAAGAGCACACAGTGCTATACAAAGAATGCATCTGAAATTATTTAGGAAAGAACATATTCCTTTATTTCATTGAAACTCACCTCACATAAATTAAAGGTATTCAAAGCTAGAAAAAAAAAAAGCCGTCCCTTGTACTTCTCTTGTTTTGCAATATTATGTTATCATTTGGGTAAAAATGTGGTAAGATACTCCAGACCAGTATCTTTATTAATTTCATATGTCTACTGTGAATATCCTCATGTGTTAAATTACCAAGTAGGGAAAAAAATTAACTTTGCAAATGACTAGAAGGAAAAGAAGAAGCAAACAAGAAAAAAATAAGAAGGAAAAAGGAAGAGCTCAGCAATGTGACAAAAATATTAGCTAACCATTGATCAAGTGTATGAGTATTTCAGTGAGAGGGGAATTAAAACTGAACAGCATAACAAAGAGAACTAACAACTAAGTGATAGTGAATCATAGTAAGCAGTCTGAGCACATTGCATTAAACATGTAGTATAAAAAGTGGTATTCAGAGGAGAAACTTTTTGCCCCTAAATAATAGTTCACATGTGCATTCATAGGGGAAACAGTTTTTAATGAGAAAAATTCCTTCAACTCCTTTCATTAGGAAGTGACAAGTTTCATTAGAGGAATATTTGGTGATATTTTTTCTTCTCCCAATCCCTTTGGTAATTCATCCCTACTTATGTCACATTCCATTTTTGTCTTTGGTGAATTATCCAATTTATCATAAAAGGAGCAAGTCATCAGGTCCATATTTTACTAATATGGAGCAAGAAAGTGTTAATGAAACTTCACTCAAAAGAGAAGAAAGCCCAGTAGACTCCAAGAGCTAATAAACAAGAATTCTACCCAGTTTGGGGGGGAATGTTTTTCCATTTTGGTTTGGGTTCTTTTGCAAGGTTTCAGCTCCCAGAGAACACATATGCTAAAATGTATTTTTTTAAAAGGTCATTATTTGATATTTTTCCAGAGAAAATGGAAAAGACACGAAAATATAATTTTTTAGCTTGAAAGGGTTACTGAGGTCAGTGATCAGAGAGTGAACACATGATAATATAGCAAATAAGCAAAGAAGTCAAAGCTAGACTATTATTTCTACATTAAAGACTCAGGTTTCTGGCAGGCAACATTTATATTAAAACAGGATATTGAAATACAATACAGGCTGCTGTACATGAACAAATTCTGGGGAGCTTTGAGGGGGTTCTGTGGATTTGTTTTGTTTATTTTTTTCCTCTTCACAGGCTTTATCTTACACATTTCCATCTACAGGAGAGAAAGCTAACCCACAGAGAGCCCTGAGAGAAAACCAGCTGATACTGGTGTGGGCACAGTGACTCTGGTCTAAGATTGCTGCTCAGCAACAAATGTAATGGTTAGGAGAATAAGGAAGTAGCACTAGTCAAATGAGTGATGGGGCTTGAATAAAATTAAAATCAACATATTCATGGTATTTTGAATTAATCTTTATAAACTGAGTACAGAATGATAAACTCAGTCTGAAAGAAAAAGAAAAACTCTTCAAGCATTAAATAAGAGATACTTAGAGTGATTTGCAGTTATGTTAATTTATTTATGACTTTTAATTGAAATATTATTTATAAGGTAACAGTAGCTAATGGCCATATTTTTATCTGTAAAATGTGTTGAACTACATAAGCCAAAGAGAGTGTCTGTTTTGTGAATTAGATGGAAATTTGGATGATTAATTTGTTTCTGATCTAATCCTGACCAATTATAACAACTCACTGAATTCCTACAGCACCTTCATAGGAAAAAGGGAAAACATAAGGAATTCCTCTGTGTCTTATGAGTAAAAAAACTCTGGATTAATAACCATTGCAACTGATACTTTTACCTTAATCAATTAAAAAATCCTGTGTCTTGTCTTTTACAAGCTGGGTTAAAAACATAAAGTCACAATGCTTAAGTGAATATCTAAGCATAATTTTAAAAGGGATTATCAGAACTTTATCTCCAAATTCACAACTCTTCATCTACCCTATTTTTCTACCCTATTCACCTACCTTCATCTACCCTAATTCACAACTCTTCATCTCTTGCAAAAACCCTAACTGGCTAAGCAGCACAGTTTTCAATAAAATAACATAATTTGAACAGTATTTCAAGAAAGGCTACAGAGCTTTTTGGGGGAAACAAATGAATTATGCATCTTAAATATCAACAAATATTTATACAGCTAACAATCTGCGTCTTAAGTGGTCTCTAGAAATTTAAAGAAAGGGCATACTGTAGTACTCCATGATAAACTCAGTAATAATTAGAATTCCTAGCAGGCTGTTAACTAATGCAGACATATTAACATGTATTTTTAGCTGAGCTTATTTTGTTCTAATAAAATTTAAAGAAGCATAGCTGAAGGGTAAGAAGTAGTAGCATCTGCTCTACTACCAGCTCTGCATTCTGCTGTGCCATTTAAGCACTGCCAGTGTGTATGTTTTTGAAACGCTGAAATGAAGACCTAGATTGATCCACTATTACTACTCAAAAAAAGTCTGTGTATAAGTCTCTGCTTTTAAACTCTGTGATGCAGGATTTCAGGAGGGCTGCAATCCCAAAAGTAGCAGCCTAAATTAGAGACATAGCTCAACAGAAGTGACGGCACTTGATCCTTATGGCAGTCTCTCAAAAAACAGATTCCACTGCATGCATCCTGACACATAGCTGTGTGTTTCTCTTTGATGTCCAGTCTCTTAAAAGCAGTTTTTTCCAGTTTTTTAATTTTTCAAAATATTTTTGTACATTCTAACACTGCAAGGCTGGTGTCTGTTGGGACAGACTGGGAATCATGCTAGAGCAAGAATGGCACAAATGTTAAATGGAAAGTGATTTGTTTTGTAGTACTGATGTTTCTTAATACAGATAAAATAGATAAATAGATAAATATAGATTTATTTGAAGGATAAATTTCAAGGTAAAGAAGAGTCTGGGCCTGTACATATGATTTGAGGGAGTAAATATTGCATGAAAAACTAGTTCTTGGAATCTTTGCAAAGAGTTTGCTGCATGCTTTCACCCTTCCCTTCATATCTGCTTGGAGGCTGGTGCAGTCAGAGTCCTGTCAAGGGCATTTCTAAGATATGATGGGTTAATTCTCATGTCTCTGGGCATCACTGGTGTTTGACAAGGTGTGAGATCTGAGGGCACATCGGCAGCGCAGAGCATGTTGAGCGCCTTGGACAGTGTAATTCAGACACCTCAAGGAATATCTCCCCCAGGATGTCTCACAGAAATGAAGTTATAATCTGAGAAGTTGTTCCACTAGATTTGCTTTCCTTTAAGAGTAGTGAAAAAATATAATTTAATTGTCTTCAGGCAACAGGACAAATCTCTTCAGACTTCACACACCAGACAGGCAGAAAGAAACAGTAGACCTATCCTGTTTACTGAGTATAGCTTGATTTAAGGGATCAAGGTAACATTAGAAGGAAAGTAGTAACTTTTGGGAAGTCACATGTTAAGAATTAATTTAATAATTTGTGAAGTATTAAAAAGAAATATTTTATCTTTTGTTTTCTTTTTGGAAGGAAATGATATTTAATCTATGGTGTATCTCTTCAAATGCAGTCCTCCTTCCTCAAATATTTACTCTGGGGATCTCAGGATATGAGCACCTTTTATTGCCATGTAATTTGCATACAATAGTGGGAAGGGAAGGGAAGGGAAGGGAAGGGAAGGGAAGGGAAGGGAAGGGAAGGGAAGGGAAGGGAAGGGAAGGGAAGGGAAGGGAAGGGAAGGGAAGGGAAGGGAAGGGAAGGGAAGGGAAGGGAAGGGAAGGGAAGGGAAGGGAAGGGAAGGTGAACCACTGCAACAATTACCAAGTTACAGCCAGGAATTGCTGAAGCAAATTTGGGAATCCTGTTAGCTATGCCCCTACATATGGCTCATGGGGACATAAAACACATACATGAATGTGAATTAGTAAAGGAGTCGTTTGTTGGAGTAGGCTTAGGAGAAAATTTCTCAAGCTTCCTTCGTCAGTGTGTTTTGAATGTCTGACCAAGAAATGCATCCTAAGCCATCATTAATAAAAGTAAATAAGAACCTAGCAGGAATATGATCCATATTGCAATACAACTAACTGGTGTCTAGAGAGTAAGAAAGTGTTTAAGCAAGAAAATAAATGGGAATGTTATTGATGACTCCTTTTCCTCCAGAGATATGATCTTTCATAAACACCTTTCGGTTTTCAGCACCTTGCTCATTTTTCCAGCAGGGATATGGGTCACTTTATAGTAAAGCTAAGTCTAGTGCCAATAGTTTTGCTTTTTAATTGCCTCTCACAGGGGCTTTAGTAGGAGTGCAGAGATCCCAGGAGACACCCAAGAGCACAGAACGAGGAGCATGGAGGTAGGACTGTCTGCCCACAGACCACATTAAGAGCGTAAATATCCCATATGAGAAAAACAAGAAAGATTGCACTGCACTTACAGCTTTTTAATATCATTACACTGCTATTCAATGCCAGAAAAGAATTCTGCAGCTCTTAGCTCTTAAGTGAGTTCCTCTCTCAAGGAACTCTAAGTTCCCTTCACTTTTCCTCCTGTGCTGCTTTCTCACCATGCCTACCACCCACTTTCAGTGGTACAGCTTTTCTTAGCATCTGATAACTGCATAAAACAAGAAATTACTACCTTTCAATTGTTTATGTCTAAATAGTGCAGAAAATTTTAATAGTTGTCTTGTTTTCTAATTAACTGGGAAATTTGAACTCAGTTTTTGTGTGGCTACACAAAGGGACAAGTAATATATAAATGTAATAAATTATTTTGCATTTCTCAAGAAAAAGATTATGTAGACTATTCAGAGATTATGTTGTATTTTATAAGCAACCTTACTGTTTATATTCATTCTTTATCTACTCTATGTGCTTGCACAATTACTCTAATACCTTGGAGCCTCAAAACCCTTTGAAATGGAGATGTTGGTAAGATTGGAAAAGAAAACAAGAGTGCTATTATACTCAGCTAACAAAGGAGGGTCAGAAGCCCAAGACCCTTTTGACATAGTCATGTCAGTTGCAGTTCTATGCATCCACACCTGTAAGGATCTAGAAGAGCAAGTGGAGGCTGGTGTTGGCACAGTATATGAACAGCTAACTATATATGTCTGAATTTGAAGGAATTTTCAGAAACTATTGTGCTAGTTTACATTGGGGATAACCATTGATGACAAAGACAAGAGACATTTAAAAAATATCCACCCAAGTTCTCTCTGTTGCTCTGATTTCCTAACATGTTTAGAAAAATTAAGCTCTTTTGGCTTTTTATTTTATTTTATTTTTTTAAATTGTTGCATAAAATGTAGGTAAATAAGTAAGCCCTGGGTTTCAACTTTCTAGACTGCTGGACTATCTCATAATACAATATTCACTATTGTTTGAATGTATTTATTTTTCTTTGTCTGAGGCAATCTTAACCAATCTCAAAACTTCAGTGATTCAAGCAGCATAACTTTTCCCTGAATGCTAATTAGCTTGATAACTTTATTTATTTACAGATTATTAAGCAACTTGATAAATTAATATGTAGCATCATAATACACCTTTCAGGTTTCTTGCAGCTGCTTGCTTGGTAGGTTGTTTAACAGAGGAGCCATGGCTGATGGACTGATTGTCTCACAGGATTTGCAATTTACTGAAGGAGCAGGTTTTTTTGCACAACTTGTATTTGTGGCTGATTGGATTGTCTTAGAAGTCAGATGTTAATTGTATCAATAAACACAGCAGCAGTGCCTTTCACTGGTCCCATGATAGCCACTTTTGCTTTGGCTGGGGTTCTTAAAATGTTCTTTGACTGTATTTTTCCACAGCTGACTTGTACCACACAGCTAGCATTTCTCTCTGAGTCATCTACCAAGAAAATTGAAGCTGCTGGTGAAATATCCACAGGCCCTACTCTGCTGCAGGCATATCAGGAGTTTCAGAAGAAAATCAATAAATTATTCCCACAGACCACCAATCAGTAATGAAATGAGATTTTCATCAGTAATAGTAGAACATTTTTGCATTCATGCAAACCCCACCATTATTACAAATTCAATTAGCTCTGATATTCCTTGTTAAAATATTTTAGAAACTGTAAAAGTAGATTCCAAGTTCTGCAGCCTCAGTTTTATGATTGAAGGGAAAAGGCAAAGGGATATAGGCAGTTCTGCACATAGTTAAGGTTTTATAAGAAGTTCCTCTCTAAATGAACTCTGAAATTCTTTATGCTCGCATTATGCTCTTTAACACACCATTACAGTTTCAACCACTTCTAAGATCTCCCATTACTAGTTGCATTGAATCAAGCACCTATCTCAGAAGAGCTTAACTTTATGTCTTAGATTTTAGGGAAAGCACTCTAATAAATGGGATCTGATAGAAAATACTGTTTGTTATTGCTGAGAACATTATAAATATTTTGAAATGTCATTTTTCAATTTCTTATTACATAGTAATTAACACAAAATTGAAATAAATTCTATGCAGTACACCCCATCATTTCCTAGCTGGATAGATGACACTGACTTAAAATACCTGCACAGCAATAAACTTTATAAACCATTATGCAGCAAAAAAATATAATCATTACCAATGAAGCGCTGAATAGGAGCTAAATTCTTCTCAGTCCCCAGCATAACACAGAACTTCATAAAACAGATGAGTTGAATATCTATCATTCATAAATCCTAGAAATTCTGTAGTTCTCTCTTTTTTTTCTCTTTTTTCAAGAACCATAGAATGGTTGTGGTTGGAAGTGACCATTCAGGAGAGTTTTTTTCTTTTTATTTTTCCCTACTTTAAAACATGCATTGATACTTAACATAACCTGGTAAATGTCAGTAACAAGGGGCTTTATTTATTTATTTTTTTAAATACAAGTTTAATTAACCAGAGTAGAGGAGGCAGCGTTACCATTGTGGAGCCCAGAATATTTGCCCATGCCTGAATCTGCTCTGAGGCACATAGTTAGACAAAGCCTTGTCTGCCCTGCTCCAGTGCTGGCCCCTGTCCCCTCTGAGCTTGGAGGTAGGTGGCTTCCACAGTCCCTTCCAACTGTCCCTGCTATGACCCTCTGCTGTTTTGACAGGAGTGGGATTAACCCACATTTAAAATCTTGGGTTTTCTGCAACTGGTTTTGCATTGATTTGTCCTTTTTATTTATTTTATAATCCCCCTTTGTCTCTTTGCTGATATTGCCCATCAATTATCACCAGAGAACCCTGTGTCAGTCCTCCACCATGTCAACTCACTAGCTTTTCAATGTGACTTTTCCCATGGCAGAAAAAAAAAAGGAATTAATCTGTTAAAATTACAGTAAATTGAGACACAGGCTATTTTGAGTTCACTAATTTTTTTCTTAATGTAACAAAAGTCAGGGTAGAAGTCATGGTTTAATTCTTTCTGGATTACAGTCCAATCAGGACTTGTTAAAATTGCTCCCATGTGGAACAATAATCCATAAACAAAGAAAGAGAGGAGTTGAGCCTGCATTTCAAGGACAACCCCCCATTACTTTGAAAACCAAGGCAAAAACTTGGTTTCTCTTGCCATCAGTAAAAAGCTTGAAACACACATAAGTGATGCACAACTTGGAGGAAGTCTGTTCAAATGTCATCATGAGCAAAATATACATTGAATGACAAGAGAACTGAGGAGATTTCGCCCCTCCACTCTCCCCCCCTTTGTCCATAAGGAAGGCTAGAAATATATGGTATAATAAAGGACTTAGAAAAAGTATGTTCAAATGGTATTATGAATACTGTGCTAACAGAGGAGCTACTTTCCATGCCTACATGAAAATAAACCAGCTTTCTTCAGTAAAATGGATGGGCCTTATTGTTATTCTGTCTTAATTCAGAGATTTCCCTTCTGTTAGAATTCAAATATATATATATATACACATATATCAAATAAAAAAATAAAATAAGTACAAGTTCCTCCCCCCCAGAAAAAAACCAAAAAACAAAAAACAACCCAAACTTAGGTAAAGAACATATAAAATGCATTGGATTTTCTTTTTTTATTTTTTCTTTTTTTATCTGTTCTTCACAGACAGTTTTAAAACTGATTATTTAGTGCAGCTCTGGACACCTGATGATTTTTGATGCAACAGAAAATGTTTCTGTTCCTTTCAAAAAAGAAAAACCATCTCCATGAGGGATTGAAGACAAATACCAATCAACATGACAGGCAGAAATGAACACATGCTGTGCTGTATGTTCTAATTCCCTCTTCATCCAAAATGGTAGATATCCAAAAATCATGGAAATTTTTACTGGTTTTTAATTATGAACATAGGTCTCAGGTTATCCCAGAAGTGCACACTTCAGTGACTAGTGCATTCAGTGGATGGACTAAAGAATAAACAATGAATTTTAGTTTGCTTAGAATGAATGCAGTAAATTCTATTTTATGCAATACTGTAAGTATACTGATTTCAATAAGCAGTGCATACTGCTCTGTAACTCCTATTTTCCCCTTCAGCTGAATTTCTGTGCTATCAGTAATTTCTGTGTATTCACATTCTAGCCCTCTCTCCAGGTATCAGCATACAACATTGGCTCAGAAATATAAAATAATCAATCTATAAACTCTGTGCATTCTGTAAAAACTCACAAAGGCTGAGAAACCAGATACTACACAGTATTTAGGTATGGCATAATAGAGACTAACACTGTAATTCTGTGCCTAATGAGCACCATGGACTTCTGTAAACGACTTCTGTAAGAATGGGACTTTGCATAAGAAAGACATCATTGTATGGTCACCCACTATAATCTGCATAAACATGTCAGAGAAATCAATCTAGTAACATCTTCATTGAATCACTTCTCATTATACTGGAATATAACCTTTAAATCCAATTTGGGCATAAAATTGTTAGAATTATAAAATCAATCCCATGTTAAATATACTTCATTTCTCTCTGCTTTGAATTTTTCTGCTTTTAACTTCCAAGCACTTGATCCACCCATAATGCTTTTCTGCTGTGAGAAACCTTTAACAGTTTTACAAAACAATTACCGTCTTTTAATATTCTTTAGGATATATTTGCTACATGGAGCAAATCTTCAAACTGGTCCGGTCTAAATCAGCTGCTTTTTCTGTCTTTAGGATTATTTCTATTTGCATTATATCTCCTTTCAACAGCTGAGCAAGACAGAGGGGTATTAAGGACAATGTGTATCCTCATGGTCTCCCCCACTCAACAAATATATTTAAGATAGAGGCACACTTAGGGAAAACTAACAAGAAACACTTGTTTCCCCTATTAATTAAACTCTTAGTGGATTTTTGTAAGTAAGGTTGCCCTGTCTTCTTTCACAGGCCAGAGAGACCTTCCCAGGCTCAGGAAATCCAGAAAAATAGCACTACATGTAGCCACAGGCATCTGCTGCAACACCTTTCCTAATGTGAGATATGTGCAGTGGGTAAAGCTCCATTTGAGTCAGTAACCCCGGAGAGCGTTTCCCAGCAGTGAGAACAGCAGCCCCTGCTCAAGTGCAGTTTATCTCTCCTAAAACAGACATCTGAACTCAGCCAAATGAGTTGTGGCCTGAAAGGACCTCCAGCGACTAGAAATGGGAGCCAGGGCAATAATCTCAGATGGAGGCACACTTAGTGGGGTTACATGCAGTTATGTTTAATTAATTCCACCTGTAATGCTTTTGAAAAGAAACATTGGTTTAGGAAAAAAGTGCCAAGATTCAAAACTCATTTCCCAAGATTCAAAACTCATTTCTTGTGTGGGAACGAGGGTGTTTAATCAAGAGTCCCTGCTTCCTAAGGAAACAAATAAAATTCCAGGTTCCTGAACAGATCTTGTTGGAAAGAACAGGGCATATCAGTGTTTGGACATAATGACATAAAGGGTCAAGATGCTAGCATGACTGGATGTTCTAAAAGATGTTTTTTTCTTGGTAAAATTGTATAGAAATTTCAGATTTATTAAATCTGTGATCAAATCTCTAATAAATATTCTTTTCTTTATTTTACACTCCTTTAGCATTGACAATAGTTAGATTCAGTTAATGGGGTATGAATATGAATTAAATATTTGGGTAATTAGGATTCTGAAAATATTCACTATTTTCATGCAGAAAATATGTTTTCAAAGGAACTAATTTTTTGCTAGATAAAAATATCTCATATCAAAATCTTACTTAATTTAGAATTTGTTTTTCTTCTGTTTTCTATTCTACAAATATTTCATTTTCATTTGAAGAGTGATTTGTCAGAGTTAATTTATACGACTAGGTATTTTTTCCAAGATAAAATAATGAACAAGCAAAAGAAAACAATTTTTCTCATAGGGTTGATAGAGAACCTGGGTTAAGTATATTTATAGTTACTGTAAGCATTATTTTAAAACAGTAGTGATTTTATCCAATTGACAAATTAGTTTGGAAATTAGGTGAAAAAGGAAGTGAAATATCACTTGAAATGGGAGAAATATTTTTAATTGCAGTCCTTTCCTTATAAAGGGAAATATGTAAATCCAAACCACAGAAAAAATACTCTGTTGCAGTAACCTACACAAGTCAACTATATAGCAGATGCAGAACTGAACTAATAAATAATTTATTGAAAACCTTCAACTCCAAACTAGCAACTAGTTAGTGTGTGTTGTAGTAAAAGGATTTTGTCAATTTACCTAAATGTTGATTTTCATGAGTTTAAATGGTAGAGAAATATTGTTGATGTAAGGTATTGCATTTCTACAAAACATTTGAACTGGTGTCATGACAGATCCTGTTTCATGAATTCAAATGACAAAAGCAGCAAAAACAATAAAAAAATATGCACATTATTTTGCAAACTGTTTTATGTACAATTATGAAAACATCATTACTAATATGGAACTTTACCTGAGTATCTGTGTTTCCCCTCAGTTCATCAGAGGACTCCTGTGTTCTATGTTACTTGGCCGTTTTAAGAATGACTGGGATAATTAGATTAGTGCTCAAAAAAAATCTCTTTGTGACAGAAGAGGGATGGGAGTGGTTAATGAAAAATTTTAGAGTTTGGTTTCAGTGAAACAGTATCTATTTCAATATGGCCAAGGACAATGTATGTAGGAAAATAATGCAAACTGCAATAATGATAAGGGTTTGCTAACCTGGGAAATAGTGATGCTGAAAAGTACTTAGGGCCATGGTGGATAATCAAGTAATAATGAGATCCCAGGTGACACTGCAGTAAAAAGAAATAATGGATAGAAATATGGGACGGTGAGTGGGAGTTGTGAGATTATAATACATCTACATTTGACAATAATGAAACCATTCATGGAATAATTCGTCCATTTCTGCTATTAGTGCATTGAGAGACGCTAAAAACCTGCAAAGAATTCAGAGCAGAGCAGGGGAGTAACTAAAACCTGAAAGGTGATGTGGCATCCTAGCAGACAGAAGGTACTCCTTCTTTCCATGGAGAAAACTACGGGATCAGGTGATGGTCCCTAAGTGTCCTTGTTCTGTGGACCACAGAAATTCAACACAAGTCTTTTCAGGGTAGAATATTACAGCAAAACAGCACAAATATAGGAAAGCCAAGATGACTGGCATGTAGGGATGGAACAAGTGGTAATTTTAAAACAAACTTCCCGGTCTCACCACTGACAGGCTATGGCAGTGGCACTGCCAGCTCCAGGGACTGTCACTGCTGGGACCAAAGCCCCTTCACAGTGGTGGGTCCAGTGACCTGAGGGGTCCCTGCTTGACTCCCCCCACACCCCACACTCACGCTCACATTGGTTTTCTGACCGCCTCAAGCGTGGATTTACCACGGCAGGGTCTCTGATGCTTTGTTCCATAAAGCCATTTATTCACAGAGAAGTAACACAGGACCAGCTCAAGCTGGTGGCTCCAAGGAGGAATCCAAGAACAAAGGAGCCCCTGTGTTTTTTCCCCCTCCCATGCCAAACGTGGGAACTCTGGAGTCATGGTCACCAGGATGGACCACAGGTTTCTTTGTTATGAAAGGGGCAGCTGTTCACAGCCTCTTGGCTCAACCTGCCACCCCTGGAGCTCAAGCCCGCAGCTCCAACTGCAGCTGCTCACCCAGATACCTACACTGAGTATGTTCCTCAACAATAATGTCTTTAAACTGGCAGAGAGAAAGTTTAACTTTGATATTAGAAAGAAATTCTTTACTGTAAGGGTGATGATGCCCTGGCACAGGTTGCCCAGAGAAGATGTGGATGCTCAACCCTGGAAGTGTTCAAGGCCAGGCTGGATGGGGCTTTGAGCAAACTGGTCTAGTAGGTAAAATCTCTGCTGATGTCAGTGTAATGGAATGAGGTAATTTTTAAGGACCCTTTCAACCCAAACCATTCTATGATTCCATTATTTGAATTCAGCAAGAAAAAAAAATAAATGAAAATTATTAATCTGTGGAATCATTTTCAAAATTTTGTAGTGAAGTTTGTGTTATTAGAAACTATAAAGTCGGAACAGGATGTTTGTTTCACAAGACACCACACACTTTTCTTCAACTCTGACTATTGCACTTTGGGTAGGAATTGATGCAGGGTGCTCTCATGGTTTGAACTTGTAATAAAATTGGAGTGTTCCTTAAGGCCCACCAAAATCTATGAATGGTGTTTATTGATATGAAGAAATAGCTGGCACTTCCAGATGTGATTTGGAATATTGCCTCTCATTGTGAACAAAAAAAACTGTTTGAACTTTTATTAAAGGCTCCAGTCTATGGCTTATGTACACTTAAGATATTATGACTACCTGGAGGCTGAGGTCTCAGCCACAAGCAGTAGATCACAGGCATGACTTGATCTTACAGATGCTGCACACATGGAAGCACACATCAAACTGGGAGCATGGTAGATCTCAGCATCATAATTGCTCTCAGTGTGAAGGGTGTAAAATTTAACCACCTCTGGTCCTGATGTCTTGTGCCCACACTGGGAGGAAATCTGCCTAAGCCAAGGACTTTTAAAAGAAGAACATTAAAGTGCCAAGTGCCATTTGGTTTAGCTGATTGGTAGTGTGTGGTGTGGACCTCAACACTGATGAAGGAAGACACTGAAGCTGTTCTCTTTATGGGGAACATTCTGATCTGGTTCCCCTTGCTATACAGAAACAGACTCCAATGTCTTCTGCCCTTGCCACCTGGGGTGCAGATCCTGGCCCCTTTGTTGAGACAACAGTCTATAATAAAAGAAATAATAGCAAAACTAGCTTTGGTGGAGAACACTGCTACCTTAAGCCTCAATTATTCAGAAAGACCAGTCTGATTTCACAAGTTATTATTCTCCTTCTTATTTGCTACACCAGTGGTTTGTTCCAATGCCTTTCCCCAGGAGGCTGAGCCTGAATTGTATTCCAGGGGCAATTCAGAAACAAGAAGGCAAGCTGGGCCTCATTTTTGAAAATTAACATTTAACTTTAATTGTTCCTTCCCACGCTGCTTTGGAAATTATTCCTCTGTGCAAACTGAACAAGAAACGAAAAGGTCACGTTCAGATGTAGATTTTAAAAAGCCCTGAACTTCAGCTCTAGTTTACCACCTTGTCTTCATCTTAAATATAGCAATAAAACCAAAACAAACCTTGTCTGCATGCCTGCTTTACATTAGAGCCTTACAAGAAAAGTTATATGTTGTCTGTTTCTTTGCTTAAAAGAAAAATAACCAATTTGCTCTTCTGTGGTTCAGGGGAAAATAGCCTTGAGAAAATGTTATTGATGTAGTGTATTTATGTAGGGTTGCATGACAGATTATGCCATCAGCAAATAAGGTCAGAGTAGCAGAGTGAATTACTGGCAAAAATAGGTTCCTTGCAAAGGACAAAGGTTCTTTTAAATGCATATAAACCTTGAAGCCATATGAGAAGAAATACTACAGATTCAGTGTGGAATGTGGTATTTTAAAGCTCCCAAAACCCCATATGATATTTTTGTGGATGACTATTACTTTTTCAGGAAGGATGAAGAGGCCTGCATGGCAGAATATCTGCCTGTGATTACTGGGAGGCAATTTAAGAGCTTCCTTGAAGTGTAGTGTAGCTGCTTCAGTTAGACTTTGGACCCTGCCTTCAGAGGGGAAAACATTGTATTTAGGGATGAATTCCTTCTGCTTCTCTTGGAGTCCTGATGTAGTTTTCTACAGCGGGGAAGAAGGAACAGATCAACAAATGCCAAACAACCTGCTTATCCACAAGTATACACAAGCACACTGCAAAAAAGAGCACACTATTTAATTATTAACAAAGAAGAATTCTGCTCTACAGTTCTGGGCATCTCATGTAATACCTTATTTGTCTGAAAACTGTTTAACACAGATGCTGCTAAATTATTCCTAGTGCACTTCAAGTCTTTCTGTGAATCATAAAAATGAGTTTTGAAGGTTTGTTTCTGGACAAGTTCTGGGTTGGCCAGATTATAGAATAGTTGTTTAAGAAAAAAAAATCATAGTCATATTAATTTGATAAATTATCTTTAAATAAAGCATCATATTAAGCGTGTCAACAATGCTTTGCAGTTGCAATTGGCAATAGCATTTTTAAAAAGAGCAAAGTCATTGCTTTTCAGATGCACCAGGGCCCTCAGGCTACGTATTTCACACTAGTCATTCATGACAATGTAAACTTTGGAGAAGACATCAGAAAGACCTTCCCTTTTTTAGGGATGGCCTTACTTTTGGGATAGAGCAACACACAGGATGAGTTCACAGGAACAGCCAAAGCTATGACTGTATTTGCTACTCTGGTGCAACCTCAAGACCATCTGCCCATGGTGAGCACCAGCTTGACAAAACTGATACTGGAGAGGGTGAATTTGAGTGGCCCAGAGATGAGCCTGGGAAAGAGCTGACCCTGTCCTTGCAGGTGATGAAGGTTCCCAAGGCAATCTCTATCCTACTCTCATACTTGACTGGCAGCAAACTCCATGGTTGCATGTGTGCAATTGTACACACTGGGGCTTGAGTCCTGACATGCAATGATCTCTTCTGTTCTCAGCATGTTTCTCATCCTAGGCAACAGCTAGACATTGCTGATAGGATCATAGAACATCCTGAGTTGGAAGGGTCCCACCTGGATCACTAAGTGTCTGATTCCTGGTCCTGCATAGAACAGACCGAAGATGGTCAAGTACAGTCCAAGACCTGTTCCTGATAGGAACTTTGGGTATCAAGAACTTATTTTCAGGGCTTAGGACATCACTGAGCTGCATCTGGGACTGGCTGAGGTTGTTGGTATGGGTCCTGGATGGGGACACTGCTCTGCTCTGAGTGGATGCCTCTGTTTTCTCCCACCCCAGGAGCCACCAAGCCCTGTGCCCTTAACTCCTGCTGTGGGTGACAGTGGGCAGTTAGGAAACAGGCATTGAATGACTGTTCTTTCCAAATAGGATTTTTTCCTTTCAAACCTTTAAATATCATCGCTGAACTAGTCTATCGTGATAGTGAACAATACACTGTGGTCACTGATGTTAAACTGACAGTTAAAACTGCTTTTTTATGTTTTACCCTGCTCATTTTTTGCTTTCCAAAACTTTGTAACATCACCTCTTACTTCCTGGGCATCTAACATTGTCACTGTGCTTTTACTTTCCCAAATGTTACTTGCTGCATAAGACTAAAGAACATATCTGTCCTTTGATTGTGGCTTAAGAACAAAACTCTGTAAAAGAGGTTTATACAACAAGACAGTAGAAGGGGACTTTAAGCAGTGTGATTGAGAAGAAATTATCTTCTTTACACAGGAGGCAGGTGCTTAGATATATACAGTTCATAATTATAGGCTAAGAAATAGGTCTAAAGAGTTCTGTGGTGGATCAGCTGCTAAAGTAATAGCCTGTGAGCCTGTGAGTTCCTCCACTGCAATCCTGATTTATCATCAACTTCTAATTTAGTGGTAAGTAAGATCTTTCTGAGCCAAAATCCAACATCTTTTAAAGGCACTTTTTGCTGATGTAACTCAATTGATTCTAATGGAGTCACTTTCACTTTACGTCAATGAAAGTGAAATTGGGATATCATTACAGTCTCAGTTAACTCATCCACCAAGTAGATTCAGTTTATCGATCACAGCTAGGGGACAGTTTAAAGCTGGAATTTTTATTTTGTTCCTTAAAACCACAGCTTTTTGTAATTAGAAAAATCAGTAGGAAACATGACAACTGTTTTTATTTAAAGATTGTGACTCAAAAAAGAATGTGTTAGACTCTTGCATTTAAAAAATGCATGATTTTAAAAGAATCATAGAATCATTAAGGTTGGAAAAAACCTCTAAGTTCATGGAATCCAGCCATTTATTTCTGAGAGCAGGCAAGGAAGTGTGACAGGAAATCACACCTTTACAAGTTGTGATTTTTTTTAAACTTTCAGTTCCTTGACAATAATTTTTTGTTTGTTTCTTTCAGCTTACATTTCAAGATGTGAAAAAAAAAAAAACCAAACTGAAATACCAAATTTTCCTCGAGGCAGTGTTTAAAATATTATTCGCATGACAAGCTGAACATGTGTCAGCAGTGCCCGGGCAGGCACGAGGGCCAACTGTATCCAGGGGTGCATCAGGCACAGCACTGCCAGCCAGGCAAGGGAGGGGATTTTTTTTTTTTCCTGCTCTGCTCCGCACTGGGGCAGCCTCATCTCGAGGGCCGGGGGCAGTTTTGGGGACCACAGTATGAGAAAGACATTAGGCCATTACGGGTCATCGAAAGGAGGGCCACCAGGATGGTGAAGGCACTCCTCCATATGAGGAGTGGTTGAGGGCACTTGGTTTGTTTAGCCTGGAGGAGAGGAGACTGAGAGGAGACCTCATTGTGGTCTGCAACTGTCATGGAAGCAGAGGGGTACTGATCTCTTCTCTGTGGTGGTCAATGTCAGGACCCAAGGGAATGGCCTGAAGCTGTGTCAGCAGAGCTTGGATATTAGGAAAAGATTCTTCACCCACAGGATAGTTGGACACTGGAACAGGCTCCCCAGGAAAGTGGTCACAGCATCAAATCTGTCTGAGTTCAAGAAGTGTTTGGGCAATGCTCTCAGGCACATGGTGAGACTCTTGGGGATGGTCCTGGGAAGGGCCAGGAACTGGACTTGATGATCTTGATGGGTCCTTTCCAACCTTCCAACTGAGGATATTCTATAACTCAGTGATTCTATGATCTCTAGTTCTCATTTACTTTACAGGGGTACTTGATGGCTCAAGTCAAGTCTAAAAAAAAAGAGAAAAAGTTTGGGTAAAAAGACCTTAAGAAGAGTTAAACCTGTATTCTACTACAATTTCCACTAAGTATCTGTTACCCTCATTCACCCTTCTAGCTTTCTTTTTATCTCATGTGACACATTTCTAGCATGTTTTTATTCCCTTTAGGCTTCATGCTTTCTTGTGACGGGCCATCTGGCTTCCCTGGAGAAAAAGGCAGTCACAGAATCATAGAAAGGTTTGATTTGGAAGGGACATTAAAGATCATTAAGTTTCAACACCCCTGCCATGGGCAGGGGCACCTGGTGCTACACCAGGATGTTCAGAGACCCAACCAACCTGGCCTTGAACATTTCCAGGCATGGAGCAGCCACAGCTTCTCTTGGAAACCTGCACCAGTGTCTTGCCACGCTCAAAGCAAAGGATTTATTTCTAATACCCAATCTAAACTTTCCCTCTGTCACTTTAAAGCCATTCCCCCTTGTCCTGTCACTATGTGCCCTTGCAAACCTTTTCAGTTGTCTTGTAGGTCTCATTCAGTTAAACAGAGTGGGAAACCCTAGAGCAGCATGCTCCATTTGCCTTGTTTGTGGAATCTAAATAAAAATCTGCATTTTTCTATCTAGAAGGCTTTTTGTTTGTTTTCCTTCTTTCAATTTCTGTGAACAGGGTGCAAATTCTTACATCTTGAGCCCATCTTCAATAAAAGTTGGAAGCAGTTTGGTTTTTTCTCTTAATGCTGCAGAAGAAAGGACCAGCTTACATCTCTTGATGTGAAAAGGGGTATCTCATTTGCATTCTTAGTGATAAGAAATTGTCACTATGGTACATAAAAGCATCATTTAATATATTTACTCTGTAGGGAAGCACATAAGTACTTTATCCCTGAGTTACTTATGACAAAGCAAAACCAGACAGACTGTATGCTAGATATTAAGAATATTGAATGACTAATTTTCAGAAAGCCAAGATCAGGTGTCTGCTAAAATTAGTCATGTTTGGGTTTATTATTATCATTATCATTATTAGGATTCTTGTGACTGGACACCGGCTCAAGCAGCAGGTTAAATTGTATTAGTCAGTGTCTAAATATACACAGAATAAAAAATCCGTTTCTGACTACAGTACTTATTTCTCAGGATGAAACGAGACACCAAAATGGGGTATGGACAGAGAGGGAGCTACAGAGGGGTGAGATCCAAAGCTACACAAGGTTTCCATTATGATATCCTCAGGAGGCATCACAGATATTTTGTGAGCTAACTGTGCAATCGATCTGCCTGCTTCTATATTGAACAGATTTATATCTTTATAGGTGGTTGTATATACACATACAAATATTCATTATACAGTTTCACAGAGGTTTGCAATAAAATCTTTCTGTTCCTGCAAAGAACCAGGTGAAAAGCACCAAGGTGCCTTTTTGAAGGTATTGCACATAAGTGCTAAAGGTGGATTTCTCTAGCTGGTAACTGAGAGACTGTGTTTTAGTAGGTGGCATGTCATGAAGATCCTTGAATCTGAAGATTGATGGCTTTGTTTAATGCTAATAAAGGAGTGTCTAGAACAGAACTGAGATTATCAGGAAAAAAAAAACCAAAAGGGAAGGCTAAGGGAAGCAACAAAATCCTTAACAAAACCAGAAGTTACCACATTTTACTTCACAAGACCAAAAAATCAAAAAATAAGTCAAATAATTGAGCTGTTGTATGACTACAATAGACACGAATCAACTGATGTAAATGGAGAATGCTGAAAAAGGCCTAAAAGGTTGTTGTGGACTAAGCATGAATCAGTGTATTTGCATGGGAATCCAACAAAATTATTCCATTAGGACAGCAAGATAAAAGAAACAAGTATCTTCCTTTACTTAGTCCCAGTGAGGCCATTTCAACTTGAAATAATGGTCCAGTTTTAGACCTCCCTAATTTAAGGGAAAAAATTGGAGGGAATATGACAGAGAGCTGCCAAGATTATAACTAGCCAAGGCGAGTGATGAATGAGGTGAGTTAGAGAGAACTGAGCTTGTTTAGTCTGACAAAAGAGACATTCCATAGCAGTCTTCAACATTGTGAAAAACAGGAGTTATCCAGGGTGGATATGGAATCCCAGTCCTTGTAGTTTTTCTATATTTGTCTAAAGTCATGGCTGACTTGATCTGGTGTTGGTGGTGGTCCCAGTCTGGGTGGAAAGTTCAACCAGTGACCTCCAAAGGTCCTCAAACAGCATTTTTAGGAAGACAGAACAGTAGTTATTTTGCTGCCAGTGGTTCACCTTTTTGAGGAACCAGAGAAAGCTGTCTGACCCAGACAACTACATGTAAGAACAATTCTGATTAAGTGATGAAAATTATGCAAACCACAGGACTGGTATTTATTAAAGTATTCCTGAGCATCACTTTGTCACATAGAATTGATATGTTGAAAGGGTCCTTTAGTGCTGTGTCACAAAATCCCACAATTGCCTGTCAACATGGGTCAAGCCAACAGAGAAAATGAATGAGCTTTCAGGGATAACAGTACCCACTAAATTCCTAAGAGTTCCTGTCCAGTTCTATTAGGATCACCATCTATGAATAAAATATGAAAAGACTGTATGTATTTCTGCACCAAAATTTAGAATACTGAAGAATAGCAAAGTAGCAGTGCATGGAACTGCATTGACTCAAAGTGGAAGTTTGGGAGACTGAGTCATTATAAGAACAGGCAATGGAGTTGATTCTTTATGTTTTGAGTTTTAAAGCATGATTGAACATCTTTGTGGGACATACTAAGTAGACATTGTTAGTGATATATTTACAAGGGAAAATGGACAAGAGAGGCATGTAGGAGGACAATTTTTAGGTTTTGATGATTCCTTTAGGGCTCATGTTTGTGCAGAATTATTAGGGACATATCTAATAAAACATACAGCATCAGTCAGACATGCAGACCAACTCAAGATCTAGCTTCTAGCTTAGAAACACATGACACTCAGTGACAAACAATACATGAAGAAAATAAAAAAATGGAGCATGGAACTTGAAAATGAAACCTCAAAAATGTGAGAATAGTCCTCTGACACAAAGCTGAGGTTTGACTTCCTGCATTACCCAAGGAGCATGATGGCCTCTCAGAGATGTCTTTCCCCAGAGGCACAGGTTTCAATTTGCACCAGGCTCCCAGAAACTATTCAGTGAATTATCACGAAGTTATTAAATCCTCCAGGGCTCAACCAGGTCCCAGTTTAACTCCCACTGAGCACTGGCCGAAAGAAAGTGATAATTAAAAGAGGATGTGGTAAAAGAATGGACATCTATTTGAGATTTTGCTTGGTGTTAGGAAAAGAGGTGTGTTAACGTCCAAAAAATATATGAAACAATACCGATTATAATGGTGGTTTTCACCAGAAGGTACTCTTAAAGGACATCTCTCATCCAGAACTGAATCAAATTATTTACTTCTAATGCCAATTGCCAATGTTAATTAGCACAGTCCTTAAAAATCTGTTCCTTGAAGAAGCCCTTTAGATGATGTAACATGCCAATGTGATTCTAAGCCCTTACTTTTTCATGCTGCAGATTTTTAAAACAACTACCCTCTGTTCAGTTCTGGCATTGCCAGGAAGAGCTGGAGTGCCAGGAAGAGCTGGAACATCAGCTCCTATAAGGGCCATCTTGCTGTCATGGTTAATCAAAAGCTGTTAAGAGGAGCAGCCTTTTGAAATGATAATAACAACAACAACAGTAATAACCATGGTGGTGGTTATTGGAGAGATGTACTAAACTACAGAAAAAAGAAGTTCAAACAATGAAATCTGCCAAGTTAAAATGAGGAATACTGCATAACAGTCAGCTACTCTAAAGGTACAAGTGTTCAGATACTAGTACTATATGGATACAGAAGCAACTGCAAAGATATGCCATGGTAGCTTTAATCTTTTATTTCCCTAAATGCAGACTCAGGTGCAAAGAAGAGTAACACAGAGAGAGAGAGCATATTTTATGAGAAGGAGTTAAAACAGTTTATTTGTTTAACAAGATGAAAGTATTTATGGGATATGATTGCAACATACACAAAATATGCTTTCCCCTTCTCCCTTTTTATCTCTATAATTTTGTAGGGAAGATACACATAAACTGGGCATTAACATTACTGGAGTGGCTACTAGTCAGATATTTATTAGTTCAGGGGCAGAGTGCCATAATAGCTCTCCAATAAAAAGACTGAGGAAAGAAACAGCGACTAACAAGGAACTGAGATCTCTGGGACTGAATGTACTGCAAAATCCAAGGCAGACTCAGGATGGAACTTGACCACTGTAGCTGGAAATCCATTTCCATATTCTGCCAAAATATTTTTAAAACCTGAGACCTCCAAGACATTAGTTTTTCTGTCTTGAAATGATCTGGTGGATTTAGAGGAGGGAGAGGATGTAGTTTCAAGCATAACACCAAAGAGCAGCAAATGGATTTTGGGGACCTGCAGAAACTGGACAGCCTTAGCTCTTCGGTATTTTCTTTCTGTGCCATGATCCATGCCTTGGCTGTTGGATGGCCTTACTGGTGTTCTTTCCAAACCAGTGCTATTTCAAAGTGTCTTCATAGTCTTCACAAGCTCTTGTGGTAGTGAAGGGTCTGGAGCAAAAGTCTGCTGAGGAGCAGCTGAGGGAGCTGGGGGTGTTTAGCCAGAAGAAAAGGAGACTCAGGGCAGACCTTATTGCTCTACAGAAAGTTGCAGCCAGGTGAGCAGTCACTCTCTTCTCCCAAATAACAAATGACAGAACAAGAGGAAATGGCCTCAAGTTGTGTCAGGGACAGTTTAGACTGGATATTGAGAAAACTTTCTACAGCAAAAAGATTATCTGACATTGGAAGAGACTGCCCAGGGAAGTGGTTGAGTGACCCTCACTGGAGGTATTTAAAAGATTTGCAGATGTGGCACCTGGGGACACGGTTTAGTGGTGAGCTTGGAAGTGTTGGGTTTACAGCTGGATTCAGTGCTCTTCGAGGTATTTTCTAGTCTAAATTATTCTATTTTTTTTCCAAGTGTCAATTCTTATTATTACTGAACTTTCTTTGTGCTTTCCCTTTGCTCTCTTTTACTTCTGCCATCTTTTTCTCATTTTAAAAATGATATCCAGAACCTCGCACTTTCAGGACTTGTTTTTCAGATAAACTTCATATAGCAGTGCTTAGAGCCTGGAAGCTCTTCAGATCTCACCAGCTGAGATTTCTCTTGGCATTATAACATCCCTTGCTGGCATGCAGTCAATGAACCCTGCTAATATACCATCAATCCTGACTGGCCCTGGAGAAAGGAGAGTGCCGGGACTTGGCCAGAATACTACTGCATTTGGCTTATTCCCAACTGGAGTTGTTTAAAACAGTCCCCAGGATGCTTTAACACATGCCAAAGACAGCTCAAAAATCAGTGAGCTGACTCCCTGAGCAACCCCATATCCTGCACCTTCTGTGCCCAATGGTCTCTGGGCACATCAGGCAACAGGGGCTAGGCATCTCTTCTGATCCCCTGCCACTGCCAAGCTTCAGAATGATCAAAGCTCCCCAGAACACCTATCGCTTTGTCAAGTAGCTGAGCATTACTGCACACAGGAAGAGACGAGTTCTACAGAAATGGTGAGAGACTGAGGTGAAAGCTTCAGATATATGAACAACTGTTTACACATTATCATGCTTTAGAACACTGTGAAACAAAGTTAAATCATGAACTCCACACACCTCAGCACATGTGTTTATGAAGTGCAATCTCCACTTTCTGCCTGTGCATTAATTGCCACACACTAATAGGCCAGTAGTCTCTCTTGCCATAAAACAGAGGTGTAGGCATTTGCAGAAATGTAGCCCACTACCTTTTGTAAATTCTTTATTTCTTCAAATATGAGTTATTTTGAAATCAATGGACAAATTCAGTATGTGAGTTGCTACTTGTTGCCCTGGCTTTGTGGAGATTGTTAAAAAGGTGCAAAACAAGTATAAAAGCTGTTGTCACTGTCTGTATTTCCATTCCCTGTGCCCTCTGGATGTAAACAATGACATAAAGCAATAAATTGTCTTGGCTGAGACTTGGCAACTGAATATATTCAAAAGTCCTTCATTCTCCTCCACTAAACTCATCTGATTTATTCTTTAAACGAGCTGAAATCAATATGAAAAGGCTAACTTTTAAATGGAATAAGTTCTCTGTTCAGACACTGAGCCATCACCATGACAGTGTCCATTTTCCATGCTCAGTTGAATCAGTACATGCCTGCCTGCCAGCTCCACCGACTTAGCACGGGCGGGAACGTGCACTTAGCTTTGTTGGGAATGTTTATTCTGAACATCATTGCAGGGGGGTTTTTTTGGGCCAAAGAACACAGGAGGGCTTGTTTGTCCTGAAATTCAACCTGTCACTCTGAACTCAGGGATTAACCTTATTTTGCTAGTGGGTTTTGGCAGCTGTAGCTGGTAATTCTGTAACTTTTAACTTTTGTGGTTTTGATGTGGGTTTTGTTGCTGTAGTTGTTTGCTTGTTTTTTAGTTATTTGGGGGTTTTCTTCCCTTTAAAAAAATAATTTAAATAAAGCCACATCAATATCTGTCTTGTTACTGTACTAAAGCCTTATCTTACAAAAAAATCTATTTAAAGATAGCACCATGGTGTGCTAAGTAATACTGCTGGACATGTTGAAAGCTGCTAGGATATGTGCTCTGTGCTCTGATATGTGCTGTTGGGATATGCGTTCTGTGCTCTGCAGATCCGAGGACCATAAGCCCATGAAGAAAGGGTCTATTCAGTTTTGCAGATTCTGTAAACACCTATCATGTTAGGCATAAAAATTTGTTTTGGGAAAACGATGGCTTTCAGGCAAATACAGAGGCTTTTGGGCAAATACAATGCGTTTAGGCAACAGCTTAGATTAATGTACTCTAGTGGAATGTATCCCTGGGCATGGCAGAAAGGATGGAAATACATGATCTTTAAGATTCCTTCCAATTCAAACTCATTCTGTGATTCTATGAATCTATGAAATGCCATATTCAAATATCCAGCAGTATATCCAAATCTGTTTCTAGCAGCCTGATTACCACTAAAATACCAATGCCCTCATATAAGAAATTCATTGAAACTGCAGTAGTCTTTTTCAAAACTTTTTTTTAAAGGCTTGTCAAAACCTCTTCAATTCCATATCTCTACCTTTATTATGGTTATGTCTATTTCTATTAACCTTCCTTCATTTTCCTCATTCCACTCTCTCACCTGTAAGAAACACTTGAAATTTGACCACAGTTTACTTCTGAATCCTGGGGTACATCATTTGTGCTGCACACATTTTCAACACAAACACACACTGAATGCTCTTACATAACAGGACTTTCCAGAGGGACAAATAAGGTAAGGGACAAAAGTTTAAAGCCTGTTAGTCAAACACATGGGCATCTGTTTGTTAATGGCCTAAGCCCTAATACAGTGTTGGCACAGCATAGTGCATTTACATACCACATTACCCACAAAAGGATTAAAATAAGTTTACAACAAATTGTCACCTTAAATGCAAGACTGTCAACATTTGGGGATAAGTGCATTAATTTAGATCAAATTACTGAATAAAATAATGAAAAGAAATGTTGACAGAAGACTTTTCCTTTTGTTTACAATGAGTGAGCAGCACCAAATAAACTTCTAAGCCAAAGCATCAACTGTCTGCTGAGACTTGACAAGCCTCCCAGTGATCCAATCCTCTGGTCCTGAAAAGTTAATAGCAAGCAGCAGAGGTCTTGTCAGGTGCCATGTACTTGCTGTGACAAACAACTTAGATTGTGAAAGGCACAACTAATGATTGAAGATTAGTCTGAAATGAATCTTGAACTGGCTGTACTTCCACATATATGGGAGAATGCATTGTGACCTTTCAGCAATCAAAGCAGGATTACAAAAAGATTTAGAATGATTTTTGCATAAGAAGGTAGTGATAAGTACGAGAAGGAAAGGTTTTGAACTATAGGAAGGGAGAGTTAGGCTGGATGTTAGGATGTAGTGTTTATTCAGAGGGTAAGGAACAGGTTGCCCAGAAAAGCTGTGGATGCCACATCCCTGGGAGTGCCCAAGGCCAGGCTGGATGGGGATTTGAGCAGCCTGGTCTAGTGGGTGGCATTTCTGCCTATGGCAGTGGGGTTAAACCTAAATGACCTCTAAGATCCCTTTCAACCCAAACCATTCTATGATTCTCAGAAAATATTACTCTCCCTTTGTTAACTGTCCTGAAATTCCTCATGTTGTTGTCTGGGGAGAGGAGCCACTAGTCAGGACAAGCCTGGCTGTATGCAGACCTTATCAAGCGCAGTCAAAACAAAGGCAGCATCTACAGTGTGAGCAAGAGGAATAATTATGAAATCATACATAAATACATCCCTTTTGCCGCAAAGAAATTTCTGCTTTGGGTCAGACCAGTGACTCATTAAATCCAGAATGCCCTCTGGAAATCTCAGACACATGCTGCTTTGAGAAAAATATCAGAAGTCTCTGACTGTAAAACTCCCTTTATTCTAACAGCTAATGCTTAAATCACACCTTAAAGCAGAAGTTTTGTATCCAAAAAGAAGGAAGGTGTGTGCACAGATCAGTCTTGTCCCACTACACATTTAGGTGGTGGGTAAGGCATGCCCCCACCCAGGGAGTCCAGCTTTATCCCCATTTTCAAAGCTGTTTTTCTGGCAATGTGTTTCACAGGCTGCATATTCTTGTACCACATTTTCTTTGCCTAATTTTAATTTCCAAGTTTTCTTCCTTATTCCTTTTTCATGTGCTAAGATACTTTGCAATGTGTTTTACCTTCCCTGTGCCATTCCTTATTTTATGCTTGCAGATCTACAATATCTTGCAGATGTTGTAGATCTCTGAAAACATATCCTACGAAGCCTTGCTCTTTCATGAGTCTTATAGTTTTTATATCCAAGTAAAAAATTAAAATTTGCTTAGACTATGCGTTTTAATCACAAGCCAAGGTGAGACAGGTGAAAACTTCTATGTGGAACAGCAAAGAATATAAAATAATCTCTTAAAAATAATTAAACATTTCCATTCAGTGTGGCTGTGTTTTTTTTTTTTTTTCAAGGAAAATGACTATAGAAAAACATAAGCTTGTAGGATGCAGTCAACAATCTATGTCTAGTGTTTGCTGGATTATCTGTTATGCTTATTTGAGTAAAAAAAGATAAGTTGTATTTAATAAACCCTTCCAAATCTCCTTCTACTTGAACTTGAGAACAAGAAGACATAGCAACCAAAATCTGAACTTACTCTCTTTTGGCAGTCATGAAGCCAGAGGAGCTGTGGGCAGAAGCCAACTGACAATGAACATAAAACGTGGAAAGACTGATACAATTTTGCAAAGCCACTCTTGTGCACTGGAATATCTTGCATGGTCAACCACAGACTGCACAAGCAGTGGTGCCTGGAGTGCCACGGATAGGCATATGGGCAAGACATGGGAATGCTGTACTGGGAAAAATAATTGCAGGCTTCAAATGGAGTCTTAAGGGAAATGGAAAGAATGAGAAAACTCAAATATGTACCTTTTTATTCATCAAGGTGTTTCCAAATACCTAAATAAATAATAAATACATAAATAATTATGATGCACAGAAGGAAGCTGGACAAGATAAAGCAGGCTTTCTGCTTCCGCTCTGTTTCACCACTCACAACCTTGTGTGTGAGCAGACCAGTAAATGAAAGCTTGGGCACAAATATGGTTCATTTTATAAGAAGAAAAGCACTTCCACTTCAAAAGCTGTGTGAGGACAAGCTACCAAGAATCCATTCCTGGGGCAAGGCAGGCCAAAGCTGACTTGGTTTTCAATAGTGCATTTGGGGTTTTGATTATGGCTCCTGAGATCATTGTTTTGGGCAACTGGCACTCTCCAAAGCCTTTTGATGCTGACTTGTGGTCTGAGCAGGATCCCTCAGTGTCCTTTCTGAGCACCCTGCTGAAACATTGGTTATCACCCCTGTTTCTACAGTGAAGTTTGGTGTGGTGGTCTCTGGGACCCTCCCTGCATCTCTTTCACTTTTCACTGCCACAATGAAAATGCTTGGTGCTCACCAGCGATACAAAACCAGGGTGCAAGGAATGGCTCAATTGTTTGCATTTTGAGGAGAAACAAAGGTAAAATAGGTGCTAAAACTATAAGCCCTATCAAATCACAGGCGTTGCTATCTGGATAGCTGCAATGAAGCTTAAGAGTCACAGCAATGTAACATCATCTGCCTCAGAGTCAGAGTTTGTTTGCTAAATATCAAAAGTCTGGACATAACAAAGTGAACACAAGTGCCTTTTAGACCAGAAATGTCAGTTCTGTCTCCTGCCAGCTACCATATCATCCAGGCAGGCTGGACAGTTGTAACATCAGTAACAAACACTTCAGATCAAGTGCATCACAGTCTAAAACTAATAACACCTATGTGCTCTCTAGACCAAATATACTTTCACATGAAAATAATAGTCGCCTGTGTTTTATGTGACATTCATTGCAATTTTCAGTTTACTGAATTTTAATATCCTTTCTTCATTGCGCTTTCCTTATGACTAAGTCCTTATTTCCTGCCTGAATGTCTACGGTTTGGTACTTCACTTCTTTAGATCTTCTGCCAGCTTTCTTTTTTCATTTTGTGAGATATTAATTTGACGAGTTTTCCCATGCTTTAGCCACAGTCTGCAAGCCAGGAACATCAAAAACTCCACGATTCTTTGCAATTTAACAGAACGATGAATGTAGAAGGATGCAATAGGACAAAGAAAATCAGTTCTAAACTAAAATAAGGGGATTTAGATTAGACATTAGGAAAACTTTCTTTATTTAGAGCGTGGTGAGGTACTAGAACAGGTTGCCCAGAGAATGTGGATGCCACATCCCTGCAAGTGTTCAAAGCCAAGATGGATGGGTCTTTGAGCAACCTGGTATAGCGGAAGATGTCTCTTCCTAGGGTAGGGGAGTGGAAACTTGAGGATTTTTAAGGTCCCTTCCTACCCAAGCCATTTTATGATTCTATGAGATATTTCCAAGTAAAAGTGAGAAGGAAAGAAGTAAAAAACTCCTTATTTCTTTAGAAGATTCTGGGCCAGCCTATCCAAACATAATTGCTTTTTCGAAGCTCACAAGAAAAGAGAAAAGATCTAGAAAGTTCTTAAGTGTTTTCCAAGGTGGACCAGATTCAGACAGTTCTGTTGAGGCTCTGGGGTTCATATGTCTTTTTAAAGGGTTGCTCTGCATGAATTGTCCCTGCCTGCTGCTGACTGTGTCCCCAGATGATTAAATCACTTCACTCAATCAGTTGTCTGGGCAGTTTTATAGATGCAGCTGTCAACCCCAATACAGGAAAGGTAACAGCACTCTGTCTCTCAAGCCAAATATTAAGTATGTGCTCTGGGCTCTGAAATGCTGCAGTGCACAGGCTAACACCATACTGCAGATGCTCTTGGATGGTTGAAGAGCTCATTCCTGTGGTCAGAGTGCTTGGCTGAGGCTTTATGAGCAAGCAGTAGGTGGGATGAGGGTATTCTCAGTAGAAGGCTCATGTCATCTATGTCCTGTGACCATGTGTTCATTTTTCTCCAAAAAGGAAAGCATGATCAAGTCGCAGAGAGTCCTTTGGCGACACTGTTCTTTGGGCCAGGTGTCAGGGGATGCACAAATGGGTTCTGTTTCTGTTGCTCCCAGTCAGACATCCATAGCAACATCTTTTTCATGCCACTACCATATTCGTGTGGACCACTGCAGCTAAAGACTATTCTGTGTCAAATTGACATGGAAGAGTGTAGTAGCAGTTAGGGACAGCAGGCAGCTTCCAGGTACTTATTGTCATTTGTTTCTCTCTGCTCGGTGAGAGTCTCATAGCAGTGATCTGTTTTCAGCCTCAGATGTTGCCTGGCTTTCCAGGAATAAGGTTTTTTTTTTCTCCCCTGAATTTCTCTTATCACTATTGCTCATTCAGCTGCATAATCCTCTCCTGTTTTGCCTTGTACTCAGAACCAGCAACCAAAAATCTGCCCATGGTTCCAGACTAAGTGTTTTTCAAGTATTATCAGGATATTTCCTTTGGCAAATTGCAAGCATTGGGAAGGGAGGCAAGATAGATTTGCAAATGCTGTGCAACACAGCATCTCAGGAGTAAACCCAGTGCCAGTGCTGTGGCACTGCTCCCCACTGCTACTCATGGCAGTAGAAGTCAGGGAAGATGCATAAAGTTACAAGGATTGAAGAAAAAAGAATTCCTATACATTTATAGATAGGATATAGATAGTATTATATCAGTATTTATGGATATTATGCATTATATTAATATATTAAAATATATATAAAATACTATGTTGAGATGTAGTAGCAGGGTAAGGAAATATAAAGAGAAATAACTTCCTGATAACGGGATAAAATCTGGTAAAGACTTTATCCCATCATCTGAGCAATGGTGATATAAAGTAAGCCTGGAGCCTGCTGGGATGGAAAGAAGGTGCCCATAGGGCATCCAGCATTGTTCTTGATGAAATATCTCAAAAGAAGCAGGATTAACAACCCTTTTATTTTTTTCCTCTCCTCTCCCTTTCACCTGTTGAAATAACTTGTAAGAAACATCAGCATGTTACCTTGGTGACCACTGAGCAGTGGTCAGTTTCTTCCTCTGTAGCTGTTTGAAATCATAAGAATGTTTTTGACCATTTTAATGGTTTTTAAATAGTCTATTAGCAATAAAATAGGTTACCCCTATTCCACATACATTGGGTTGATACATGTGAGAGTCATATCCAGAGTAACACCTATAATCATCTCCCTAAAATGAGACATTAAGGCCAATGTAATTCATAAAAGGCTCTTCACCATTCACAACCTCCCAAGGCATGTGCTGTCAAGATTTACTTTCACATGAAGCCATTTTAAACTTTCTCCTATGAAAAACCCATACTGGGAATAGCTGGCAATGGTGCCTTTGTACCCTGTTGCAGGTAACCTTAACCCTAAGCAGCACATCTTGTCTCTCTCTTAGAGAGGTCAGAGCAGGTGCGCAGCTGCTTGTTTCCATCTTCTCCTGAAAATGCTGACCTAAGAGTTATCCTGCAGCCAATCTAAAGGACAGTGTCACTGTCAGTGTCACTGTTTGGAAGTTATCCACAATACAAAGACCTTTCCTTGCAGTTCTGTGTCAATATCTCATGCCCCAAATCTTATCCAAAAGGTAAGGAAGCCCTTCCCAGAGTAGAGTAATACAGGCCAGATATTATGCTGAAAAAGATGATACATGATCCTGAATTTTTGGTATCAATATAATTTCTGTCTCTTGTAACTTCTATCCCTCTCCTAACTGTTTCCTATAAATCTGTGAACTGTTTTTTTCTTTTCCACTGTACTCATCTCCCCTGCCCTTCAAGAAATAGAGGTAACCACTAATATCTAGAGTTTTATGAGATTATGACTTCCTGATACCTGCAGCAATAAATTTCATAAAAAGGCCCGAACATGGGCCTAGTTTTGTGTTTCAATTGGAAATTGGCTTGCAGCAGAGGCTGCTGCTTAGCATCTCCTTAGTCATAACATGTCAAACATTTCTTTCCCTGCTTTCCCTGTACCCAGTCAACACAGCTGAACCTGAACAGAGTTCCTTCATAGCATCTATTCACTTCTTCATATGTTTAATCTTTGTTTTCCTGATCACCCATGCTTAATAAAATAACAGGCATAAATACCCCTCTAGGAAGTTCTTCCTCTTAACACAAAAGTCCACAAAGGTGGAAAAGAAAAGGGCATTTTTCTCCCGGGTCTAACTACACGTGATGTCTCTTACCTCTGGGAAAGTCAAGAATGAAGACCCCAGATTCAAAGAACAATAAAATCAAAGAATCATAAATCATTAAGGTTGGAAAAAGATTTCCAAGATTATTGAGTCCATCCATTAAACCAGCATCGCAGTGGGGATCAATAAACTGTGTCCTCTAGTGTCACACCCACACACCCTCCAGGTATGGCAATTACACCACCTCCCTGGGCAGCCTATTCCAATGAGTGAAAACCCTTGCAGTGAAGAAACTTTTCCTAATATCTAGTCTAAACTTCCCCTAGCATAACATGAGGCCATTTGGGAAAATACATTGAAGAACGTGTTTTAAGCCCATCTCAGAGGATGTAACTTGTAAAAAAGCTCCTCCAACTGCTGCTGGCTGTGAGCTGGCCATTGAGGCACAACAAGGATAGCCATTAAAAGGTTAGGCTAATGGATATACTCAATGATTTTAAAGGTCTTTTCCATCCTAAATGTCTCTCTCTATGTTTCTATAAATCAGAGGAAACCTTCAGTCTGGTAACAGTACAAATACTTTACACTGTTAACCATTGTATTGCACAAAAAAAAACCCCAACAGCAAAGCACATCTTTCAGCTCGCTGTGTTGAATAAATGTGAAGAAAAAGAAATAGAAGAAAAATAGAAAAAAAGGGAAAAAGACACTAATCTTTTTGGTGTAAATACCAATAGCAAGATTAGCAATGACATCATCTGTATCTAGGATCATCCACTAGGTTACACACAACATTTTGGGAAGTGGAAGCAAACATATTCTTGTAAATAATCCAGCAGTAGGTGCCCACACAGTCTCATGAATTTAATGGAAACATATTACAAATGTTCTGAAAGAGGTTAATTAAACTTTTCATACAAGGATTATAGACTTCACACAAAACACATACCAAGCCTTGAATGTACATAGAACTTCATGGACATCAGACTTAATTTACTACAGGTTTTGTTTCTTTGCCAGACATTAAAAAAGCTGAAATATGCAAGTCAAATGCAACCTGTTTATAGGCAATAAAGATAATTACTTGGTGAGAATGTAGCCATCCATATTCCAGTGAGGGGGAATCAGGCACACAGAATATGTGATAAAGAAAACCCTTTAAGGTTTCAACTCACAGTCCCCTGAGCCTAAGACAGAAAATTTATCTCCCAGGACACACATTCTGCTTGCACATTATGAGGTTCTGAAATGAAGTGCTGCAAGTGACAAATTAGGTAAAAAGAGGAAAGGGGAAATTTTGCTCCATGTAAAAAGACACGTGAGCTGCCAGAACATACTAAGAATTGTAAAACAGAGTTGGATAAGAAGGGACTCGAGTGACTCAAACTAATGATCTCACAGTTTGTATCAACAGCTCTATGGCAATGTAAGCTATAATCAGTTATTTTAATCCCTCAGTGTTAATTATAAAAACTATTGACAAAAGAAAGTGGTAATACATTCTGTATTTTTTCATGTTGAGATTAAATGTTCAAATAATTATCCATGCAATGTTACGGTCAATTATATACACCAGGGCAAGGCAGAGGGAAGACTTAGCACTTGTTCATGTCATGAGCAAAACTCATTAAGCCAGAAGGTTTGCTACTGTTTCTTTACACTAATTTGCCTTGATCTGCTGTGGTGACACTGTTCTGTTATGTAAATTATGCCCAGCATAATTAACTGTGTACATTTTTTAATAAGGTTGGACACAGTTTTTTAAGTAGGGCTTTGAGTCACTTGAAGGTTTCTGAAGGAATTTTTAAAAATAATGATGGGGTTAGGAAATACCCAGCCTGTAAGACTTAAGAGTTGTTTGCATAGTGTTGTTACTCTACTATATACATTATGGGTTCCATACTTCTATCTATATGGGAGACTATAAAGGAAGAAAACTGCCAGCTCACACATGCACATCCTGAAAGCATTCTGTTTGAAATCACCTTGTTAACTCACTAAATGAAAGAGAATTAAACCTATTATAGATACTTCTAAACAAGTTTTCTTCTTTCTGGATTCTTCCAATAATAAAGAAAAGAAACAAAAATTCATGAAAATTCATGAAGAAACAGAGGTGACCATACTACCTGAATGTTTCCAGTTAGATGCTTTCTGGCACCAATTAATTTTTTTTTTTCACTGAAAGAGTGGTTAAGCTTCAGAACAGGCTCCCCAGGGAAGTGGTGGAATCACCATCCCTGAAAGCGTTAAAAAAAATAAGTAGACATGGCACTTTTTGATATGCTTTAAATGGGCATGATAGCATTTGGCCAAAGGCTGGATTTGATCTTGGAGCTCTTTTCCAAACTTAATAATTCTATAATTCATTCACTCAAGATTATTTGCTTGTTTGCTGCTTTATAGAGAGTGTATATAATAGTTCACATTTTTTCAGCTTAAGGAAAGTACTTAACCATTTTTAATCAGGAAATTCCCTGTGGAGCTGTCTAAAATGGTATTTTTGCTGTGTATAAACTCAATTGTTATATTTTTATCTATTGTTTGCCCAAGGATTTCAAAAAGACTTTACACTACTCTTAATTAGGCCTCACAGCGAGGTTTTTCTGGTGAGCACGCAGATGCTATCAGAGAAGTTTTGTGCATGGGGAACCCAAAGCAGAAGGAAATATTTTGGACAAGCTCTCTGTGGCACAGATAAGATTGGAAGCAGGTCTACTGACCACTTATCCTGTGTCTCTAAGGCACAGCAAACCTTTTTCAGTACTTCATGTATGGGAAGTCCTGACATAGCAAAGCTAGAGAAAAACCACTGGGGTTCCCAGACCACTTCTTGCAAAGCCTGTGTTTTAATTAACATTTAGCTGAGGGAACTCATGTGAGTATTTTATGGGCATAGCTAAAATCCTCCTGCTTGATGACTGACGATATTGCATCCCTCCTCAGCAGATGGATTAAACGGGAGGTATATTGGGATTCAAGTGATGGTCTTGGCTTCAGAATGTTAACTATTTCATACCAGAATCAAAAATGATATTATTTCACTTCCCACTGTCTTTACTACAGAAAGCAATAGATGGATATGCTGCTCAGAGGAGCTATGGCTGCTTGAACAATGGAAATGTTCAAGGCCCGGTTGGATGGGGCTCTGAGCAACCTGGTCTAGTGGGAATGTGTCCCTGCTTATGGCAGGGGGGTTGGTATGGTATGATCTGTAGGATCCCTTTAAATGAAAAGCATTCTATGATTTTATTTTTGGATTTTTTTTGGGGGGGGGGGTGGGGATGGTGGTGGAAGAGAAGGAAGAGCCTTGAATAAATAGATAGTGGGAAGAGGTAAAACCAAAACAAATGATCCTGTTGGATCTGTCTCCTGTGGTAAATATGTCTGAGAACAGGATGAATAGTGCTATAAGGAATGGCTTATATTCAAGATTAATTACAAACTTCTCTATGATTATATTAACAGATTATAACCTAAAAGCTACATGCAAAAGTGGCAGGCAATATTTTTTTCTGAAGGGCGCTGATTCAGGATGGTCAGAACATGACCAAATTTACTCACCCATTTCTGTTACAATGTAACCTCACGCAGGGTAAAAAGCTTTAAAAAATAGTATTATTTGCTTTACTTTTCAACATTAAAACAGTATGTTTTGACGTTCCAGTTCAAAGAATTTTTTCTTGCCAAAATTCAGTTCCATTTTTAAAGAGATTTTAAGAAAAGGTAAAGAGAGCTTGAAATAAAAGGCCATGTGACAGATTAAAGAAAATGTTTTTTCTGCCTCAAAAGCCTGTCATAAGTTTCTCTACCCACCAATGAATCAAATCTGCCTATTTTAGACCCAAGTCTGCTCTAGAAAATGCATTAAAAGACTGAATAACAAATTATAGATGACCTGTAATAAGCCATTGACTTCAGTGTGGGATTTAGCACTGGAGGACAGAAAGAGTGCGTGAAAGTATGTGGGGAGGAGGTCACACAAAGAGTGGGATTGTTACTTTTTTTGTTAAACTGACTTAAGCGAAAACTTCATATTCTGGGAAATCTCTTGAATTGTGACCTTACATTATGGTATTTAAAACTAAAATGTACAAAGGACTGGAAAAATACAGTATAAGGATCAATCCTGCAGCAGGATGTCATAAGAATGAAATAAGATACTTTTCTAGTTTTGCGTTCTAAACCAGTGTATACCAAACACAGCTTAAATAAATTTCATAAAATCAGAGAATGGTTTGGGTTGAAAGGGACCTTAAGAACCATCTTGTTCCAGCCCACTGACATGGGCAGGGACACCTTCCCACTAGACCAGGTTGCTCAGAGCCCCATCCAACCTGGCAGTGAACACTACCAGGGATGGGGCATCCACAGCTCTTCTTGGCAAACCTGTTCCAGTGCTTCACCACCCTCACAGCAAAGGTTTTCTCCCTAACATCCAATCTAAATCAACCCCCTTTCAGCTTAAAGCCATACAAATAGCTGCAATAGAAATGTGGTTGCCCCAAGCAGAAGCTGTTTCTAGATTGGATACTTCTCTTTGCCATATAACTTAGCCTGCTGGCCCCAGCATCTAAGATCCTGGAAAACTGCCCTAGTTCCTCTGCCCAAAACCCAGCTGCTCAACATGGCAGTAATAAATGTAGACTTCTTCTCTACTAAGATGTTCACAGTCGTCCCTTAAAATCTACTCAGCTATAAACTTGTACCTGTGCCAAAACCTTCTGCTTTAGGAGATGTAAAATTACACAATTAAAATGATGTAATTGAATTAAATATATGGATGAATTAAGTTTAATACAGAGGAAAAATTCCTAGTGGCAAGAAGCTGACTTCAAAGGGGTTGAACGTGGGTGCATAGTTTGAGGCACTGGAGAACTGATTCCTCAGGTAGAGGAAAATGGAAGAGGGCAAAATAAAGTCAAGTTTAATTAGCTTACAGAGTCACATGGGAAGCAGCCATATGGGTCTGTGCAGATACAACTCTTTGAAGAGAATTAATTGCTTTGACCTGGTGCTGATTACAGCTGGTAGAGAAGGTAGGATAAGTCTTACATTTGGAGAAGGAACTTAAGGGAAGAAAATGCCAAACCTTGAAAAATAGAGTGACCACAGGAGTCCTGGGGCAGAAAATGACTTGAAAAGCAACCCATCTTTAAATCCTTGATACAAAACACCTCTAATAATTCAGTAATTAGGCTGAATGGTGACATGAAATGTGTTCCTCTGCCTCAGACATCTAACCTACCTTCAGCCGCAGCATCCCAATCCAGAATGGCACTACAACTGCTGTGTCATTGAGGACTTAGCCATATGCAAGTCTCTAAAAACTTCTCACTAAAATAAATCTTCATACACCTTTGTAACTCTTGATTTGCTTAAAAACGTGCCTCAGTAATGAAGACTACCTCAGTCTTATGTAGGGAAGTCTAGCTTAGGGTACTACTATTCGCAGCTTTGCCCAAGGTCAGCTCTTCCTGGGCAGACTGAAACTTATATAAATTCAGAGGGCAAGAAAATCAGACACCATTCCCTCTGCCAGACAATCCAGAAACAATCTTCTCATTAAATTTACTTCTTTTTACTTACTGGGGTCATTGTACTGTTGTATTTAGCTAAATCAGGAATGGATGATACATTGATTGAAACAAAATTATTGTTTAAAATTGGAATGGAAACACTGACAAACTCACTATTGCATCAGAGTATCAGAAACTAGCTTAGTGATATCATTTAGAAACAATATAAGAAGTTCTTGTAACGAAGGAAGGACTTCTCATAGGAATTTCAATTAAAAACTTAAGCCTATTAGGAGTTGATCAAGTTGAAAAAACAATTATTGAAGAGTTTTTATAGCTGTTTTTACCAAGTGCCTGGTTTTTTGGTTGTTTTTTTTTTTTTTTTTTTTTTCTCCCAGTGGATGAATCCCACCCATTACACCACATATTGCAAGAACACATCTGATGAGAGAAAAATCTATTCTTAAAGAGCTTAACATTATTAGCATATGCTCTTTTTTTTTGCATCTTTAAGGCTCAAACTAATCTTAAACCCAGCCTGTTCCTTGTGGCTAGTTTGGTGGATTCTAATGCAATTTCTTGGAGGGGTGATCTGTACCACAAATCATAACACCTAGCCTTTCTGTGGTTAAAAGACTGCAGAAAACTGCTTTTCAGACGTGATTCTTCCATGATTTCAGCTTGATTTGTGGTTTTTGGGGTGGGAAGGGGTTTTTTGCTTTTGGTTTGGGTTTTTTTGTTGTTTTTTTTTTGTTTTTCCCAGCAATGTTCTATTAAGAACTTTACTTCTGAAAAAAGGAAGGAAGGAAGGAAGGAAGGAAGGAAGGAAGGAAGGAAGGAAGGAAGGAAGGAAGGAAGGAAGGAAGGAAGGAAGGAAGGAAGGAAAGAAGGAAGGAAGGAAGGAAGGAAGGAAGGAAGGAAGGAAGGAAACTATAAATGGATTTGCTTTGCATAAAGTTTGTTTTGTTTTTTTTCACACTTTTAAGGAGACTATTTATCTAAATCTTTTGCCTGGAGTTAGGTAAAGCAGAAGAGTAGGTAGCAGTTAATGAGTTACAAGCAATGTAGACACTTGACTTATCCCAAGGCACATGTACCGTCGAAATTTCATGTACTTACTTGCAAAAAGTGTAAAAAAATAGTATTTTTTTCACTAATCTACCTGCTTTTTGTCTTATTGAGAATATACTATGCTGTAAAATATTTGAGAAAATTCCCACAGTGTATATGTTCTATCACAGCTCTACCAAAAAAAATTTTAAAAAATAAAAAAATCATGCCTGCCGTTTTCCTTGATGCAAACATTTCCAGCATGAGATTTCTGAGGTTTGGGTTCCATTTCTATAATTCTCATGTCTGCTCTACTTTCATCCCCACTTTCTTTTGGAAGATAACCCTGAGCTGTTTATATGGAAAAAATATTTGAAAATATTGCAAGTCTCGTAGTGAGAATACAAAGCACGTTGAAGGTCATGAAACAATAACAGATAAGAATAGCCAGCATGTAAAATAAGGAAGGATATGGGTCTGTGGAGATGACCTCGTAGCATCAGATAAACCAGACTTCAACAGGCAAAGACCTGATCTGGTCAACAGTGATTCTGAGAGACAAAGGGTGGTACAGAATAGAAACTTCCTGGCATATCTGGGAGAAGAATGTGATGGCCATTATTGGGATACTTAGAGCGTGCTGTGACAGGACAAGGGGAAATGGCTTTGAACTGAAAGACAGTAGATTTAGATTAGATGGTAAGATATTCAATACTGCGATGGTAGTAAGCACTGGAACAGGTTGCCCAGAGAAGCTGTGGATATCTCATCCTTGGAAGTGTTCAGGGTCAGGTTGAATGGAGCCCTGAACAACCTGGTCTAGTGGAAGATGTCCCTGCCCATGGCAGAGGGGTTGGAATTAGATGATTGTTAAGATCCCTTCCAACCCCCGTTATTCTGTGTTTCTATGATTCCATGGTTCTATGATTCTGTGATAACTTGTCCTTGCCCCTTCTTAGGGGCCAGTTTGATATTTGTCAAACCACTGCATCCACTGCAGCTACTGAAATGAAGTGGGAGTGACTAGAAAGGAGGACCTGACTTTTCCAGTTCACAATGCTGTCACAAACAAATTGTAAAAGAGCCGTTAATGCAACTCAATGTACCTACTAGAAGAGGATTTGGGTTTACAGCTTGTGATAGTAAATCATCATTGTTGCTCATCTAGTTAGACTAATATGCATTCCTGTTGTCATTCTGCTGTTTAATTGTATGATCTCTGTTGAAATACCACATGTAAAGTCAGAAGTCCTAGAGGTCTTCCTTTCAATATTGTATAATTACAGGACCATAGAGGGCAAAGATAACTGCAAAATGATAAGTAGCCTCACTGAACACTTAGAAGTGGATAGTAAAAGGAGGCCCTCTTCTCATAAATTGCTAAGGGTTGAAGATATTTATTTGCCCAAGCTAAGCACATAAAAAAAACCAAAAAAACAAAAAAACCAAAAAAAACCAAAACTTAAAACTTGTTTAAACATAACATAAATGAAGAGAATGGGAGGAAAAAAGTCTGACTGAGACACACCAACATAGACATGAATAGATCATTCTATTCCTTGGGGAAGAAAGCCAGTGTTTAAACTTAATGTTCTGCTTGTAATTAAATGGAAAATCATAAAAAACCAAAAAACAAACAAACAAACAAAAAAAACCCAACCATAAAACAACAAAAAACCCCCCAAAAAAACCCACAAACTACTGTGTTATTTAGGGCAAAGAGCCAAGTCTTCATTTCAAAGGAAACATATAACAATTGTAATTCACAAGAGGCTGAGAGGCTGTTTGTATATACTTGTTCAATACAATGCCTAAAGCAGCCCTCAGAAAAAAAAATGAAGAGCATCCTTAACTGGCTTTAGAGCTTGTTTTATTCTCTCTTGTTTTTCTCTGAAAAGGAGCTACTTTTAATTGTGCAGAAGGGACCTAATCCATAAACCTCTGATAAAGTGGGAGACTTTCCGTTGATTCCCACTGGGCATTGGGAGGTGGATTTATCCTCAGGTCAGTAATCAAAGAGGATCATCCAGCTATAGTGGCCACCACACAATCAATTCTATCATGTTGGACTACAACCTGTTTGCAAAGGCATCATAACTAACACTGAGGCATATATGAAACCCTCTCTTGGGCCAAAAGAGTTTTGTTGCTTCAATGGATATTTTATGCAAAAGAGTCACTCACCAGTTTGGGCTTGGTGAAGTATACCCTCCTTGATTTGGAAGGGATAATCCAAACTTTCCATGAAAGAATGCTACATAGGTTGAAATCTTTAATCTGTCTTCCACTATTCCTGCATCTTAAAGCAAGGTAATTGATGAACAAAAACTTCAACCTTGCAAGATAGATGCCCTGATTGAAGCAAGCTGTTTGTTTTCTTTTCAAAGGCCACCAAATCCCATAAACACTGAGAAGCTTTCAAAGACCATTTCTCTCAATATCTTGTTCTTTACCTGTGTAATTCACACACAGTGAAAAGTGAAAATACAATTGGCTATTGCTACGAAGGGTAGGCAGATACCTTGTGTACCACTTTCTTACCTCCCTAGTGAATTCCCACCTGTAATGGTAAGGTCTGGCTTCATTTAATTGGAGTGCCAAAAATCCAAGAAGGACAAAAGTCATGTAATTAAAAAATACCCTGCACTTCTTCCAGTGAGTGATTTGAACATCCTTGTTCTCACTGACACAAATTGAAGAAGAAAACCTCAGGTTCAGTGAGAATCAACAAAACAGCCTTTGTGAAATCATCAGTCAGCTGCTGTAGTCCATCTTTTCATCGGATTTATGTCTGCCATCCATCCTGTGTTCAGAAGTGTTATCTTCTTTCTTTTTGGCAAATTTCCAGAGCACAGCAAAGAAAATGCCTCAACAGATGGAGAAAAAAAATATATCTGTTCATCTGTAGGAGGCATTTTTGCTCACTGATAACAAAGAGCTAAAAATGAGAAACTTTTTTAGAATAAAGTACAAGAGCTAGTGGTGAAGGATGAGGGAAAATAAAACCTGCCAAGATGACTAGGTTCTTGGTGAGTTTTTGTTGGGTTTTTCCTGTTTATTACTGGTACACATGACTTCTTGCTTTGCAAAAGACACAGTCTGCAGGTACAAATGATTTATGCTGTGCACTTCATGGATGACTGGATCTTTTCATTTATGGACTTTGCAGCAATAATAAAAAAACCTGTAGGTTAGTTAATGAGCTTTAGCAGTCTCAGGCAGTTAACACTACATGTCTGATATTATCAGAGTTGGTACTGCAGGTTAAGCCTTAGATTCTTCAGTGAAACACAAACTGATTTCTTCAGTGAGTTCATTCCAACTACTATTTTGGCTACTTCAAGATTTTGGAGATTTCAGAAAAGCTTTTTTACCATACATTTTATTAGGCCTGAAGACAAAATTTATGTTTTTAAATGTTAAAGTTATTGTTTCTGGTAACCACAGCAAGTATCTCTTCCAGCTGGCATGTCAACATCACATCTATGCTATGAGTGTGTACAGGCTCACAGAAGCAGTCATCCTCTTCAGCTGCAGTGAGTTCACACCATGCCCAGAGGAATGGTGGAGTAGAGACCCCCTTGCTTGGCCCATTTCATATTTGGTCTCCAAACTACATAAGCTCTACTGGTGGAGAATGAATCTTCAACCATTTTCCCCAACCAAAGCAAAAAACCGCTCTGTTTTTACACTTTTCTGGACACACTGAACCAGTTAAGTATCATTTGCCATAAATATCTGATGCATGTCAAAAGTTCTTTTCACTTACTGCAACAGTGATGGAGATCTGGTTCAACACTGACCAGAAGAGACTTGCAGACTTCAAATTTTTCAGCAGCTTGGTGTTTCATTCAAGTTTTCTGAGATGTGCCCTGATATCTTTATCCTTCATGCCATTCCCATACACTGCCCCAGTAGCACACTGAGGAGGTTTTTGCAGACCCAAGCCCTAGACTTGCATTTATCAGTCTAAAATTAGAAAACTTGCACCAAAATATTCAACATTAACATTTGTGCAGTTGAGCAACCAGAAGAAATGAGGAGGTTAATTTAATTTTTTTTCTCTCCAGATTACTTCAAGGGAACAGGACAGAAAGGGAAAAGACACAGCATTTAGAAAGAACAAGACTGACGATTTAGATGAATATTTGCATGAATGGCTCTGTAAATTGCTGTGGATGTCACATAGCATTACAGCCTGTTACATCAATGGAAAATAATCCTGAAATTTGAGACCTATTTTTTTATTGTTAACTTGGAATAGTGCTATGTGCCTCAGTTTTTCTACTTTCTTATTATATTTGATTCCACAAAAATGAACAATACAACATTCAGGTTGTATGGGAGACAGTCTGAGCTCTTCAGTTACAAAACACTGTGGGCACTGAGCTATTTTTAAAGTTTCTTGGTGTTCTGCTATGCTGTTTGAAAGCTGCTTTTCAGTTCAGTCCAGCATAACACAGGACCTGGTCCTACATTGCATCACGTTCTCCATAGGTTGCAGGAGACATTAAAACTCAGATGGTCCACATATGGTTTTGAATCTGCATTTTATGGGTTTAGGGGTTGTTTCTGTTGCATCCCCTAGCATTGCAGCAATAATTTTACTCTGTTGGACTAGATATCTCAAACTCAGGTCTACACTTTAAATTTAGAGCTTGGGCTGTTGGATGTTGGAGGCAGGACTATACAATGTTTGGAAGGATTATTCCTATTGCTTTTCAGCAAGTTACTCTGGTGGTATTCTTTAAAAAATGTCAAGAAGATTTTTCTTCCTGCTTTTGGCCCAGGAATCACCTGGACCCAGGACTTATAGAGTTAAGCAACCACACATTAACTATGAGTATGGTTTCTGAGCATATTATTTTGAGCTGAAAATTGCACAGAACTCTTTTCTGTATTTAGAATATTCATCTACATTTAAAACAAATAATATAAAGAAAAATAAAGAATGTTTTCTTTACTGCCTGTATAATTAATTAACAGGAAGATAGAAAATATTTTGTGAATGAGAGATGTACCTTCTGACTTAGTTTATTCCAGAGGAAAAAAACGAAATACATATTGCTGGGAAAAAGGTTTTCTAGAATTTGTAAAATGAAATATTGTAATATTCTGTTAACTTGTAAGCCTTCCTACACAGCTACAATATGATTCTGATCTGTTAATCTATCTAGAGCTTATATGTAGTGGTGTAACAAATAAAGATAATAATAAACTTGGTCATGGATTATTAAATTTAATCTTATAGATCCTACTATTGTTAATAGCAAAAAAAAAAATTGGTTCTCAATGATTTCCATTCAAAGTACAAAGAAATGCTTTGAGAGTATAAAGAAATGCATAACTACACATCAGAGTACACATATATAAAATTACTTTTAGGGGAAAAGTTGGCACACAAAACTTCAAAATCAGCGTTTTCCATTTCATGATTTCTATATTATTCAAGTCCGTCTTACTTCAAATGAACTCATACTTTATAGGTACTTTTGTTCCTAAATAAAAATACTTGTGTTTTCCTCTTTGATGATGGAGCCAATCAAATTTTGTTCCAAACAAAAGAATAAAATTTCTATACAGTCTTGGAAGTCAGTTTTTTCTTCTATTCTCAAAAAAAAGTGATTATCAACATTCATTTTATTTGCTGTGAATAAATTATTCAGATCTTGTTTACCATATTATTAAATTTTAATTGTTCTCTTGCATTTTCTCAAATGTAAACAAACCTGTGGCAGAACAAAACACTGCTTAATTATGGCAGCTTCAATTGCTCAACAAAAGAGACATTTCAGAGCGGAATTTTTAGATTGTTTAATCCTTCCCTAAAGGCAAACTCAGCTTTCTCAAAATTATTGCCTATCCATTTTATTAGAAATCCACAAAGGTAAATTTTCTAAAGATCTTACAATAGAGAGTTTTTCAGCTCTTGATTTTTTTTTTCAATGAAGATAATTGCACATTAGTGAAATTTTCCTTTGTTTAGCACTGCCCAGAAACCTGTGTTAAAAGTGATGAGACATTCATATGAGCCTGTACACAAAGAAAGAACACAAAAAAGTACCAAAATGCCACTGGGTAGCTTCAGATCTTTTCCAGCCTTAATGATTCAATGATTGTATATTGTGATTCTACGAAGTGACAATCACAGGGCTTTCTGAAGGACAAAGCCTCACACAGGTAATGCAGACCCAGTAAGCCAAGTCCATATTTTGCCTGAGCTTACATAGCTTTCCCAGGAGTCTCAGACAAGCAAGATGGTGCATGCAAGTCGTCCCACAGACCTGCAAGATGAGGCAATGACCAGTTCCTTATTTTTGCATTGATTCCAGTGAAAGAACTCTAGTGACTGAGAAGAGACAGCTGGTCCCAGCTCTATGACAATGAAGGAAACCTCTACTTGCTCCTGAGGAGTCAATATATTAGCACAGCACTCTGTGATGGTGAAATGTGAGCCAGCAGAAATCTGGGTTGTTGCTGTTTGAAGTGTAACTGCAGAATATACATTGATGGGTAAGTTGTCTGAAATATTAAAAACAAGTTTGACTACGGTGGGACTAATTAGTGAGTCACAGACCTAGGTAAATATATTTGAACAGTTTGTGGGCTAGCTTGGACCACAGGAAGAACAGTCATGAAGCTCTCCATCCTCAGCTCTTCCTGAGGCCTGTAAAAGTCCATTGCATGGACTACAAGTGACTCAGGGCCCTGGGGTGTTGAGTGAACAGTTGGAATTTTTCAGTATAAGTGTTGAGAAACTTGGGAAAAATAGATGAATACTTCAGAGCCAGAGCAGGAGAGTTGCTGTAAACGGAGCAAATAAACAGCGTGTTACTGGAACAGGGCCTCCTACAAGCATTGTGGTTTTTTGCTTAATGTGTTATATTCCCATTTCATATGCCTCAAATTATGGACAACGGAGAAGATTTTTGTTCATATTTAGCAATGATTATAGAAGGCAGAAACAAAAGCCTAAGATGCTGTCAGCAATATCCAGCTGTAATCTTGCAATCACAGTTTCTCAGAGAAAGTCTCTTGCTCTATCAGAAAATACATGTGTGGTCCAGTCTTAGCCAGAATGTTTGTCTGGAATTCCTCTGCTTTTCTCATCTAAGACTAATGTTTATGACTGCTTTTTCACAGCCTTAGGGGCCCTCTGTCCTACCAAGAATTCTTTTTTCCTGATGGTAAACTAAAGAACTCTAGCTGTAACCAAGTGATCTGCTACTCCACTTTAATATTGGTGTGACACATATTTCTGATACACAAAACAGACGTGTTCTTCAGCAAAAATTTGTATTCCCTAAATTTGTTGAAGAAATAGCATAAGAGAGTAAGCTGCAGAGAGCTGTCTGCTTGACATTGAGACCTCAGTGAAGAAGTGCCTGCAATTTTTTTTCATTCCGGTGTCCTGCCTTTGGGATTTGCTTGTGCCAGCAGGAAAAAATAGATCTGGGGAAAAATAGTACACTTAAAATCTGGATCCTCAGGCACAAGCTAAGGGACAGGTAGTGCCAGGCTCTAAGTGAGAGCTGAATGCTGCAAAGTATTTAGCAGAAATAATCTAATAAGAGCTACCGAGAGAACCCAGAGGTGAAACCCTGCAGAGGTGCCAGAGCCTTCAGATGAGCACAGAAAGCTCTTACTGCCTCTCTGTGATCCACTCCAGTATGTGCAAGTGCAAATTGAAGTAAAAATATAATAAAAGGGAAATTTCTACCCCCTGCTGTGCCTCAACACACAATAACTCTGGCACGTCTTTTTTGGATTATCAAGAAAACACAAGAAATGAAACACAAAAACTGAACTTTTAAACACTGTTTAGGAAGGGAATAGTTTAGTTTGTGATTTTTGCATCTAAGGTCCTGGAGAAGAAAGGTAAGGAACTTAGAGAGCAGACAACCACCAGTGGTGTCACTCATAAAAAGTGATTTCCAAATATTCCTGCTTCCCTTGCACTGTCACTTGAAATTTGAAGTTTCCATGTGTCCTTGGACAATGCAAATTTTTCATGTAAACTTTGCAGCTAATAAAGGGCTTACAGAGATGCCATGCCAGTTGGAAGGGATGAAGACTTTTTATCACACCTCTAATTATAACATGTGCAGTGCTTTCAAAACCAGATAAGAAATATTCATTTCAAACTCTCCATGAGCCTGAAATAACCTAAATAACTCCTTCTGTCTGTTGCATTTGCAAATCTAAATGTAGTGCACAAGTCCATGGTGTTTGAATTGCTGCTGAAGAGGAGCCCGAATCTGACCTCAGACCCCCACTGTAATTTTGTTTTGGTATTGGGAACTTCTGTCTGGACAATTTCAAATACAAGTGACCTTTCCCTGGAACTCTTTCCCCATGACATTTAAATAAAACTTGCCCTAAAATTCAAGTAATAAACAGGGCTGCATAACTGCTACAATTCTGAGGCTTGGTTATTAAAACAAATCAAGAAGCTGAGAGGAGAGCTGAAAAAATGTTATTTTCCATGTGTATTCTCTCCCTAATATTTTGCCTTGTTTTGAGTAAGCTTAATGCATTTCATTTTTAATTCAGTTCCAATGCTCTATTTTATTGCAGTAGCATATATTAATTGGTATTTCCATGTATCTTCCTTTTCCCAGCATAGATTACTTTTAAATAAATGTAGGAATATCTAGAAAAAATATTGATAACAATGTCTTACTTAATCAAACTTGAAATGAATTTGCAAATACTTTTCCCTTCCAAACTTCTATGTTCAAAGAAATCTCATATTTGTTAAAAGTGTTCGCCAGACCAGGCTATGTGCACCTGTCTGACTGACATTTTTATTTTAAAGCATGCGATTTTAATCCTGTGTGCTCAATGACACCATTCTCAGACCACAATTTATGTTGCTAATAATGTGCTTCTGTAAAAAAAGAAGTCCAAGGTGATGGTGAAGGAAAGGTTTGGTTGTCAGATGCCACGGCAGCAAGAGGGATTTGACAGCAGGAGCATGGGGTGAAGAGGAAAGAGCCAGCTGTTGTTATGTGTTATGTTCCTCCATGAAAGGGGAAAAGCAGAACCACTCCTGCAGTTTCAGCTCTTTCCCCTCCAGCCAGGGTGCTTTTTCTTGAACTGTGACACCAAGCGGAGGAGTTAGGATGTCATTTTGCAGACTGAAAGCTCAACAGGGCAAGGACAGTCTGGTTATTTGGACTTATCCAACACTCAGCACAATGGAGGCTCGAGAGAGACTGTGGCCTGGGGACAGTGCAAATAATGATATAAATAACTCCACACATGCAGGAAAAGCTTGCTGGAAAGTTTAATTGCTGTGACAGTACTAACAATGTCTCGGGTAAAAGTCTGCTTAAGTTCCAACTCTGCATTAGCAATCTGGGACAATTTTCCTTGTATATTCATGTCTCAAGTGTATTTTAGATGGTCTGAAAAAACAACCCCTGCTGTCAAGTATTTCAGCTTTGCTGCTATCTAATATTTTTATTCCAAACACACATTTTTTAAGGGCAGATAGGGCTAAGTGACCAGCAAATCTGATTACTGCCAGTGCATAATGCCTGACATCCTTTATGCACTTAGTTCTTGACTCAACACAGTGGGGGTTAATGGGAGCTGTGAGACTAATGCCCCATGCAGCAGGTTGAGAGCATGCCTCTGAAAATTAACATGGTAGGCTTTCCATCTTCATGAGGCTGCTTTGCTGGCTATGACAGTGATAGCTGCTATGTAATATCAAGAAAGATCAGACCATGGTACAGGCAGAAATCCTGTCACACCGATGCAGACATTCTTAAAGACCAAAGAGGTTTGGAAGAGGTCTCCTATCTCAGGAAATACATCGAATATTATTTTTAAAATCACACCAATTAAAAAAGGAGGTGGTGGAAAATCACCACTACGCAGGAAGATTTTCTTTTAGTCATCATCAAAAGGATGGCTGCAGAGGGAAAACATTAAATACAGTGGGAGCTCTATTTATTCTCTGGGTTTTCCACATATTCTACTAATAATCTTAAGGACAGCCACAGTTCTTTCTTCTCACCCGACTGCAGGATTCAGTGAAATTATTAATTGTTCAGGGAAGGGGTGATGCCTTGTTATGTGTCTGGTACAATGGCCGATGAACATATGCTGGTATTTTTAACAGCTCCACTGTGAGAGTTTTTGTAAGAATGTCTCAGTGAGAATATAATTCTTGCCTTGTGTGGGAGGTCAGGCTAGATAATTTTAATAGGCCCTTCTGAACATGAAATATATTATCAAACAAAACCACAGTGATACAGGCAGCAATTATTTTCATAATGAGAGCTGGTAATTGTGTGGACAGCACTGAGTAAAAATAAATGAGATCTGTAGACTAATAACAGGCTTCTGTAACACTGAGAGGAACAAATACTCCTGTAAACAGAACTGGTATTGCCACTTCACACTGGGGAAGGAGCATGAACAGAACAGAGCTTCAGTGGTTGCCCAGCATGCAGTGATGCACTGGATAAAGCTCCTGGGTCGCCTCTGTCAGACTGTCATCTCCCCTCTCACCTCTTGCACAACTGGAACACAGCACTGGTGAAGTGTCCCTCTCCTGACCCACAACTGCTCCCGTTCTCTCAATCCTGGGTGACACCCTGGGGACCTCTGGCAGCTATGTTCCCTCCAGCATCAGTGCAGACTGCCAGAAAGTCCCTCCAGCTCCCGCTGGCTCCATTTCAGGTGTGGTGTTTTTTTCAGGGCAGGTTGGAAAAAGCAAACATTAAATCAGTCACATGATGACCTTTACCTGCAGCTCCACCCTGTCTCTGAACACATCCTTTTGACAAACCCTCTCTCAGAAGTTACCAACACTGGCACACACTTGGGGTTGTGAGAGTGTCATTGTGCATGCCTGAGTGTGCAGGCATAAAACAACAACTCGAAAATATATTTTTATTGTCCTAATTGTTTTCTTGGTCTTTCTTCACTGGCCTTAATTTAATTTACACTGACTTCTTTTGTTCAGAAAGCTTGCTACTTCTGATTTTAGATTATTGGGATTTGCCTTACATCAGTAGACACGTGCTCACAGAGTAGCTTTCCTCTTACCCTTAGTGGCTACTGGAGACCCATTTGCAGACACTGTGTGAAGTGTCTATAAGGCCTGGAGCCAAATTCTGAGCTGATGTAAATAAGGACCTGTACCAATTTTCACCAGCAGATCATTTGCTGTGACACTAAATTTCTCCTTTCTCCTGTTCCTGATACAGGATGCTGTGTCTGCCACATGCAATAACAGTAAAATGCTGGTAAAATTAAAGACCCCTTCAAGTAACCTTTTGCAATCAGATTTACTAATTGGGCCATGGGACACACAAAACAGTGTGGTTCTACCTCAACTACTAATTATCTGGCACTCAAATCGCAAATTAGACCTTATGCAGAGGATTGGAATCTTAGGGGGATGTGAGTCTCTCCTGTCATTTTAAGGAAACAGACCCTTTCATACACTATATATATAAAAATGGGAAGAAGATGACAGGAGCAATTTTGGTTCCTTGCTATTAACATTCATGACACCCATGCTATCTGGAAAAAAAAAAAAAGAACAGAAAAAAGAATTATGCTACAATAGGGATGTTTTGGCAGTCTTGGAACTACTGCACTTATAAAGGGCTATTAATAGATTAAGATCGTGTCTACTGTACTCCCAACAGTTACCTAAGGATCTTGAAGTGTACTTGTAATAATAGCAATGCTCAGTACTTACAGAGTTTTACGTCTCCAAAGTACTGTACAAACATTAACTAATTGATCATCATCTCCACAGTGATCTGTCAACATTAATCAGAAACACATTTTGAAAGAGGACCAATCCTGTTTTTTCAAGTGTTCAGGCTGCAGATCTACTCAGTAGAGGCTGAGTGCCTTCATAGCATAAGATTCAGGATTATAAGAAACATCTGTCATGGATGTCCCATTTTCTCATTTTGACCTCATGGGAAGAAATATTACAAGGCAGAACATTCTCTCAGGAGAGGTTTTTGTATTGCATATGAAGGCATTATTTGCATTTTTTAAAATATATGTATTTGGATTAATCTGTAGTAAAGAGGACACTGATGAAAATTTATATAGTGTGTTTTTTGGTAATTCTTGCCTTGTAGATGAACATTCTCCAGCCATATCCTTAGAAAATTGGATTGTACAAAGAGAACAAAGTCCTTCACTGGTGTTTTTACACCTGCAAAGCTGATGGCCTTTGATTATGAAAATGAAGTGAATCAAAAAATAGTAAATGTAAGGTTTTTTAAATTTTAGTTTTATTTTTGAGGGATCACTATGTCATTTCATTGAGATGACAAAGGGAGACAAATTTCAGTTTGACTTGTGCATTTTATAACATTTGAGAGGTTGTGGAGGTATGTCTTCAGCACAAGGCTGAGCTGTTGCATTGGTCTCCTCATACCAAAACTGACATAAAGGACTGCCACAGAAATCATTTCCCCCTGGTGAACCACTTTATATGACCTAAATAACAAAGGAAACAAATTATGTTAAACCTTATCTGATAATTATGAACTTGGTAACTACCTGCAATACACATAGACACAATCACACAGAGATACTGTCCCCCTTCTGCATCCCAAGCTCCACTAAAAGAATAGTATTAATAAACAGAAAGTCAAGCTCTCCAGAGAGTTTTATTTACTTATCTGTCCTTAAACAGACATAAAAAAATTGAGTGTATGTATCTATTGATATATGCGTGTGTGTGTTTTTGCATTTATACATCTTATTTGATCATATAGTATTTTTCTGGATGACCTGATCTCTCTTGGCCCAGAAATGCGATGATGCAGAATGTTGTTTTCTTGTTTTTATACAGTACAGTGGTATTTTTTGTTTTGTTTTGGTGGGTTTTTGTTTTATTTTGCTTTTTTTGGGTTTTGGTTTTGTTTTTCTTTTTTTTCCTTTCCTGAACACTATCTTGCCAAACTTTTCTGTTCATTTCCATATGGGAGTTTCTGTCATTTGAAATGCTCCAAATATATTAATGAACTCCAGCTGTATTCTAGTGCAGGGTAGAGTGTGAGAAAAGAATAAAATGATTTAAGGTTTCTCATGCATTTAGATATTGGATGCTTGATTGTTGTAATCTTATTATAATTATACTTTTAGGGAGGGTTTTCACATGTAGTTTATTAGATTTAAAAAAATTAAAAAAGTGAAAAACAAAGCAAAATCTCATCCCTTGAAATAGTATTAAAACCTACATGATTCATAGGCAGGATTGGAAACTTTAGTTACATCCAATGAGATTAAAAAATAAGAACTGAGTGGTAACCTAAAAGATTTAATAAGTATAAATATTTTCTAAGAATTTTCTTCTGGATTTACTACCTTTTTGTTATGCAGTTTCTGTTGCATAACTCTCTTGCTGGATCTCTTTTCTCCTTGTTAAGCTTCCTTCTCCCTTGCTTTCTTCATTAAACTTTCTTTCCTTGTATGTAATTTTTTTCTCACCTGACCATGTGTGGATCCGGATGATGTTTTTACTGGGTGAAATGCGAACACAGCACCCATGTTGGTGCAGAGGAGCACTACAGCTCAGTGTTAGCAGGTCAGAGAAAGCACAGACTTTTTTGCTAATCCTTAAATTGTGGTACATGCCACAAACACCATGTAAGGCTGAATCTCTGTCCTTCTCTTTTATTAACTAGCGCTCTCACTCTGGAGCCCAGGGAAGCTGGAGGACATCCTCCTCAGGTTCTGCATGTTCCTAAAAAAACTTGCTCCTCACAGCACTGCAGGAGGAATTTCTGCCGTTTCCACTGGCAAGAGTAACATTACGGTTTTTTAACTTATTCCCTATCACTGGAGAACATTTATTGATTTGTGGATTCCTCTTTTTAAATTTCTAACTATCACCTCCTGACCATGAACTGCTCTTTTGCTTAAGGGCCACTGATGCACTCCCTTAGTACCACACAATGTGAAAGAAAGAGGCAGAAACAGAAGAGCAGGCAGCTCTTCAACAAGCATTTGGACAACTCTCCCAGACACATGGTGTGACTCTTGGGGTTGTCCTGTGCAGGGCCAGGAGTTGGATTTCAGTGGTCCTTGTGACCCACTTCCAACCCAGCATATTCTAATATTCTTTGATTTCACAGTGTTCTGTCACTAAAATAAAGGATAGCAGCAAGAGCAGAGATGTGTCTCTTAAGGCATGGTTGGCACACCTTTTGAAAGTCCCATAAACCTTTATGCTGCAAATGTGAATCGCAGAGTTTCCAGTGGTAAAATCTCTTCAGGCTGTTAGAAGGAGTAACATGCCAGTAAACCAGCTGCTGATAGGTGTGCAGACTATCTGTGTGGGCTGATAGAACCAAGTAGAGGCTCATTCCCCACTCACACAACACCAGTAGTATGAATGAGTTCTCTAGTTGAACAAAAATATCAGCCTTTCTTAACTGCATTCTCCAGTCCATTTTAGTCACTCCTGATTGTTATCTGGCCTCAGTTTCCTCACCAGCCTCGGACCTACAGTGATGCCACACCTTTCTCCTGAGTCCTACATCTTGTGAAGCACACACAATACCCAGCCCACTTGCTTCCCTTTAACCTTTCTCAATCTCTATTCTCAGTCTTCCTTTTCCAGGGCCACTGCTCTTAATAATTTAATTCCCTAGGTTGTCCTATTTCCAACCTGTTTTTGACTCATCTCTTCCTAGCAGCTTGACTGCGAGTAGAGAGAGAGGAAAAACATTTTTCAATTGTGGCAGAGTCTGGATCATACCAGGCTAAGAAAAGACAGCCATGTCCTTAAAGGACTACCTGGTTTACACCTCAAGGGGTGTGGAAATTCAGGGTGCTCTTGTGATGTGTTAAAGGCACAATGAAATATCCCTTAGGCTGGCTTTAGAATGAAAAAGCAGTATAACAGCATCAAAAAGGTGATGACTTTGAGGGTTGCCACCTTCAGTCTCAGCATGATCCCTATATAATTACTCCTTCCAGCACGTTTTTCTCCCCATCTAACTCTGACCTTGCTTAGGTTTCCCCAACACATCACTGAATCATCCTGATCATATATGCCCTCCATTCTGTGGGGTATGAGCTGAATTAGATGAGCTCAGGGAATGATAAGACACTCAAAGAAGCTTCTTGGCTCTTCAAAGAATCACATAACTTTTAAATTACTTGTTTAAAGTTACATGTAACTTTCAAGAATGTGTTTTGATTGTTTTTTGGCATGCACTTGCAGACTGGTGTCCCAAAGAATGAAAGGGCACCCAAAGCCAGTAGGAATTGTTAGACATTTCATGAAGGTCTGTCTTGCTCACTGTGTTTCCAAATAATCAGTGATTTTCAGATAAGCTTCCAAGAACTGAGTCTCTCCTGTGGAGCATATCCAAACCTCCAAGGACTGCAAAAATCCAGCAGATAGTGAAATTCCTGGCAGTTATGAGAATCCCAGCTTCAAGTAATACAATGCAATTTTTTTCTAATCCCAGATGAAGTCTGAGAGTGAAAATGAAACAAGGAGCTCTCTATTGGAGACTGAGTCTGACTGTAAGTCTTAAACACCCTTGGAGAGGGTACTTTTTATTCAAAAAATGTGTTTTGACAATCTATTGGGAGCCATCTATGTATCACTTACAAATTCTGTTGAGTCTATGAGCTCTCTATATTTCTACTTTTGTGCTATCTTTTAGTGCATTTGTTAGATAAAATCACACCAAACCTGTATGTTAAAGGGAAAACGAATACGGATCCTCTGAAGCCCAGGTCAGACCTCTCTCCATTAAGACAAACTCTCCACATGCTGCCAGTTAAAAGTAGATTTTTTTTTTTTTTTTTGCTTGATGTCATGTCAAAATACAGGTTGAATCAATGAAGCAGAACCAAAGCTTTAAGGTTTTAGCTTTGAAATTTCTCAGCACTGATACATGAAATGGATACGAGGAAATTATTTTGTTTACAGTTCTGTACCATGGGATAAAAATAGATTAGTGAATTTTCACAGAGAAAATGAAGCTTCTTTCCTCTTTGCTTTGACTGAGTGCTGAATACAGCAGAAGCATCTTTTTATTTAGTGTAGTCTCATGATTAGCTACACTCCCATTCTGTAATTAAAAAAACCCAAACCCATCAACACCCAAAACCCTGTACAGAAACAAAGCTTTCTGCCAGACAGAATTTTTTGTGTGGATAACAGAGCAAATTAGACATAAGCTTACAGTTGCAGCACAAAATACCTGGGTAATTTCAGAAAAGTTTACCTTCAATCTTTAAATGAGCAGCATTGTGATGCTGAAAATTGTCACACATAAATTGCTATTTCATCTCTAGAGCAAACACAGACACAGAAGAAAATGTATTTTAAATAGGGTGGATTCCAAGGTGCTATAAATGATGCTTTATCATGGTTTCCATTGTAGAAAATGCAGAGAAAGGAGCATGAGCATGTCCCTGGCAGTGCAGAAACCCCATGTGGTTTGTACCCTGTTAAGGTGGGGGGCGCAGGGTGACCTGTATGTAAGACTTGGAGTCAAGAATTTCAACCTGGCTTTTGTTCTGATATCCTTGAGGCTCTAGGCAGGGAAGAAATTTCATTTCTTGTCTTAAGTAGTGTTATTTTTAGAATGTGCATGAAAATGTTTTCCTGTGTAAGAGGGCAGATTTGAGGGTTAAGACTCAAAACTGAGAAGCTGAGACTGCTGATACGGAAACAGGAAATATCACTATCCTGCCTCCAGCATCCAATTCCACTCCTTGTGTGATGGCAAATTACTTTTGATTGATTCAAAGTTCGTATCTCAACACAGGTTGTCCTTTGAACCATGCAATCCTAACAGACACTGAGATTTGAAGGCACAGTTCACAGAAATAAAGAATCAGAACGGTTTGAGCTAGAAGGGCACTAAAGACCTCTTGTTACAGTCCCCCTGCCTTGGGCAAGGGCATCTTCCACTAGACCAACTTTTTCAGGACCCCATCAAGCCTGGCCTTGCACATTTCCAGGGATGGGGCAGCTGCAGCTTCCCCGAGCAACCTGTTCCAGTGCCTAACCACCCTGCCAATGAAGAATTTCTTCCTAATTCTGAATCTGAACCTACTCTCTTTCACGTTAAAGCCATCCCCCCTTGTTCTATCATTACATACCCCTAACAAAATTCCCTTCCAGCTCTCTTACAACCCCTTTTAGGTACTGGAAGGGATTCTAAAATCTTCCTGGAGCTTTCTCTTCTCCAGGCTGAACAAACTCAACTCTCTCAGCCTGCCTCCCCAGGAGAGGTGCTCAGATCTCTGACCATCATTGTGGTCCTCTTCTAGGAGTCCACAGGCCCGCACCCTTCTTGTGCTGAGGGCCCCAGAGCTGAATGCAGTACTGCAGGTGGGGTCTCACAAGAACTGAGAGGAGGTGCAGAATCACCTCTCTTGATCCTGCTGGTCACTCTGGTTTTGGTGGTTGGCTTTCTGGGCTGCAAGTGCACATCACTAAGCCATGTCCCTAGCTGGACTCATAGTGACCAGGAGGAACAACTTTCAGATCTCTCAGATCCCACCAGGATTTTTTTCCAGGAAACCCAACCACATGCTCCATTTCCATATGTGTTTGAAGCACACAGAGCAGGTGAACACCAGCTCTGCTGATCTTCTGTTACAGACTCTGCTGAGTTCAACACAAACCCACTGTGGCTTCTTGTAAAATGTTTGCTGTGTTTCATCTGTTTTAGTTATAATATAAATCAAATATCTGTTCTTGGATGCTTTCCCTCTTTCTATCCCAAGCTGCTCTTTCAACTCACTGTCCCTCAAGGATCCTATTTCAGTGTTAATATTTTATGCATTTACCATTACAAATAAAGAATATAAACATGGAACATAAATGCATTCCTGAAGGACAAAATAGCACTACAAACCCCCTGTTTTGCTCTGAATTTGACAAATAATTTCTCAAGAGAATAAAAGGTGTACCTAAGGAAATGTCTGCAAGTCAAAAGTTTAAATGAAAAACAGAACAAGAAAACATGCAGTGTTTTAAAGTTCTAACTAAATTTGAACAAAAGATACCTTGGGGAAGCAAAAGTAAGACTGGTATGTGTCCATTAAAAGATTCACATGTAACCTTTGATTCCTTTTGTTCAGAGGACTTTGAGATGATAGGAATGGGATTATTTGAGATGATAAAATGGGATTACATCATCAGCCATGCAGGGACTGGGGGAGAAGTCAGTCACTGGATGCACTTGTCCCATTTTTTGTGCAAGATGTTTTAAGTACTCTGAAACTAGTAAATGTGATGCATTAAAAAAAAAATCTCAAAATTGTAACCACTGATATATTTGAAGACTTTATTCTGGATGCAAGAGGCTACCCGGGCAGTGTTACATTTCTTGGCAGAGAGATTCTACAAATATATATTAAAAAAAAAAAAAAAAAAACAAAACCAAGAAAAACTAAAAAAAAAGGAGAATAAAAAAAAAGCTGCAGAGAATATGCAGAACACTTGATGTACTAGGTGGGAGGAAGGGAGTACAGAGAAGCAGTGAAGAAAGGTCTGTGCGGACTCTTCATTCCCAGTGACCTAACCAAAGGTCCTGACCATCTGGGGGAAAACTTATCATTCTTTGGAAGAACGACAAAGCCAGACTTTTAATCCAGGTCTAGTGCCAGAGTGATATAGTAATCATAGAAACATCGAATTATTGAGGTTGGAAAAGACCTCCAAGACCACAAAGTCCAATGTTACCTGATGTTTCACTGGGCCTATTGCACTTCTTTCCTCCATCATTTAACAAATGCTGAAGTGTGACCTTTGTCCCTTCAAGAAGGTGAGCAGCCAGTAATGACAACCAAGCCTGTATTCCAGAGTATGTCATAATTTCTAACTTGCCATAGACTGGTTTTAGCAAGGTAAGAGAAAAATCCTGTTATATTATGAACTATGAATTACAAGGACTCAGTAACTAATAGTAAAGCCTGATGAAGACCTTTATTTTACATCATAAATTGGTACAAATGATGCCATTTACAGCACTCAGGCAGGTTTCAACATGAGGCGTAAAAATGCCACTAGTGATTAATAAAATCTCTGTTCCCAAATACATTTTACAGTTTTTTTCCCAGAGAGAAGTACTTTGCACTTTTTGAACTTCTAGGCTGATGGGTTGAGCACACAATTGGTACAGGTCTTTTTTAAAGTGGATAATCCTGTACATGGCTGAGAAAATGACAAACCAGATGCAAAGTGGATAATCTCCCATGGGGCTTTGAGAAGTGGAGAATCAACAAAATCTACAGGACATTTCTAGTGAATCAGACCCTTGTTCTCCTCCACAAAGGAGGAGGGGAAAAAAACATGGTGACACATAAAACATGTGGCAACAAATTGATGGCAACTTCTACAAAATGGGAATATGAACTACATGGCATGTAGATAAAAGGGAATGCATCTGCAAAACATGTGAGGAAAATTGTGAATATAATTCTAGCAATTATGATTATAGTCTTGTATACGCTACTGCACTTAATTACAATTCTCCATTCTTTTCATGCTATGGAAATGGACTAAATGTATCTCAAAAAGACAAGCAATCTGTGGCATGAATAGGAACCTCCTTTATCTTAATACAATGAGGCCCACATTTAACAAACATGGCAGCATCTCTGTGAGAATTTTGATTACAAAATGAACATCCTGATAAAAATTAGCAGTCTTTATTTTTTCATCTGAGAACATGAACAGGATTATTAGTATTATTAAGAAGATTTGGGCTGTTTTGTTACTTTTTAAAAAGTATTTTCCTTTTAGAGTTACAGTAAAATTATAACATCTCCTTTATTAAAAAATATTAAAATTGTATTTTATTGGAAGGGGAAGAGGTCTGCTTTAAAAAAAATTCTCTTCATTTATGTGCTTAACACTTTCCTTCTTTTTCTTTATTGTAATGAGAAGATGTGCAAGTTTCATAGTACACCCATACTCAATTAAAAGTTGAAACATGGTCATAATAATTCATCTTAAACTGTGAACCAGAACAGTTTGTCTGTGTAGATCTGTGAAATATTTGGCAAATAAGGAATTCTGTTTAGGAACACTGGTCTAGAAGGGAGGCCTCAGGAAACTGAATTAATATACAGGGACTTTTTTGGTATGCATGTAAAAGTGTACACTTGAGTTTTAGGTGATGGTTTCAGGCAGTTTTCAGAAGTTCCACTGAAGTAAATGAGCCAGGGTGGATTTACAGGATCTGGAGAACAAAGTCATCATACCTCTTGAGACGGGAAGTTGTATGAAAGAATGGTGTGGTACAATACAAGGTTTTCGGTGGCCCAAATTTGGGGCAAAGGTATCCTTGGGTATAGTAAAATTCTGATACACAATTCTCTGTAAAGATGCACTGATAAATCTTGATAGTTCATTACTCCATCATGTATACTGAAAGGTTCATTTATTTTTTAGGATTTTTTTTTTTGTGAGTGTTTAAGAGTTCAATGAGTTGGATAACTTCCCTCTAAAAAACACAGAAATTCTGGTTGTATGTTCACAGATGAAGACTTTGTTGCATGGGGATGCTGTGACTGGCTATATTGGCCATTCTCAGACCTACTTACCCAGGAACACACATGAGATAAAAGAAACCAAGCCAGAGAAAAGCATATAAACCTGCTTATTATGACATCTATATGGTTGTCATTATTATTTCTTTTCTGCTCAGAAAGGCTCTTGAAGGTTGAAGGGAGAGTTATTTATTATCAAGTGAACCTTTTTTTTTAGGATTCATTGTGAAACCGCACACTTGCTCCCTACAAAAAGAAGCTTAAATTAATCAGAGTTTATTGAGCTCTGTAGAAGTCTTAAGGGCCACAGGATGATGTTCTCCAAAGTACAACATGTAAGAGTAACAAAACCAGGAAGGAAGAGAAAGAGTTCCAGCTCTGCTGAAGCATGTGAGGCTTGTGAGCACCCACACCTAGCGATCTACATTCGAACAGAGCTGTGCCTCCCCAGCAAAATCTATGTGTAGGCCATGTCTGAGTTGGTAAAAAATGGGTTGAATTTATTTCTTAAACATTGTTCATTATCAATTCAGATTCTCTGTAGAGTTCAGGTAGAATTCTCTAGTTTTCCACCATCTGCTATAATTCCTGCAGTATATGATGTAAGGTAGGACACAAACAGCACTTTTCCTCCTAGCTGAATTCAGGCTAATTTAGACAATTATGTCCAATATGTCCAAATGTCCAATATTTACACTGGATAATTAATTATTATTTGTAATTTCCACAAGCCACTTGCTATGAATTTTCCAGCATTTGGTTTGCCTGTTTTTCAACCAGTCCCTGTTGCTGCATTCTATACAAAAGCTGACATTCCTACTTGAGGTCACCTAGCTGAGCATTTCTTTCACCCCCTACTGCCTGCCACAGAGGCTTTGTCTAGACATAGAAACACCAGCTAACTGAGATTGATTTATCCCAGTCTGGACAGGCTGTACAGCTCTAAATCTCAAATTTGATCTCTTCCCATCTGCATTATCTTGGATTCATCATAACCCTTTCTCTGTAACCAAGATATCCAGGTTTTGGTACTAAATATCAAGATTCCAGAACCTACCACACCTTTGTCACTGTTAGATTAAGCTTCTGTTTCACCAAAAGTCTGCAAAGGACATTTTATTGCTTTTTAAGTATTTTTATTTTTGTGCATGTTAATGTTTTTCTTCAGGAAGAGAAAATTCTTCCTTTGCAGTATTTAGTCCATGATAGTAAGCCGAATTATGCCTTTTTAAATTTTTTTTCATGGATAGTCATATCTAGGAAAAAGCTGACTGCTAAAAAGTTACTTTGAACACATATAATCAGATAAGAATAATTTAATTAAAGTCCATTTAAAAATCTACTATTTATTATTAGCTTGTGTACTTCCTAATTGTTTTATAGGCTTTTATTTTTATGGCAAGATTCCAGTCATTACAAATACATGGAACTTGATACATATCCAAGCAAAGAAATGCATTTGCTACTTTGTTTAAAGAGGAAATTGTCAAAAAATGTCAGAGCATAACCTTTCACAACAGAGAAAAAATAACTTTGCTTTTAATGATGTGATTCTTCTCTTCCTCGTTAATATATTATAAAATACATTACCAATTTTGGAGGGCAAAAGGGGAAAGTGGACTGCACTTAGAAAGTGTAGGACTGTGTAATGTCAGTAATGCCAAGAGATTAAAAAATTAAGTCAATATATCAGTGTTCACCCAATGCATTGTCTTTTCCAATTTTTCTTGTGAAACCAGAAATAGATTTTGACCTCAGCCAAATCTTGATGCTGTAAATACTATCCTTATTCAAAAGAGCACTAATTTAACTTTTTTTTTTTTTTAATGAATAGCAGTTTATAAACTGGGACTCCTGAAAGCAAACATTTTTCTAAAGACTCCCTGGGACTACTCTGTGCACTTAATTAGGTAGTATCCTTATGTCTGAATTAATGAGTTAAAAATGTAGAACCCTTGCAGATACAGTAATGTCCACTAAAAAGGAATCAGCTCAGACAATATGAAATGTTAATTCCATTAGTTCTGATTTATGGGGAGCTCCTGATATCTTGATATCATCTGTTGTAATCGTGCACTGATTTTAAGAGGGGGGTAATGTCAGAAAGAAACATTTGCTGTTTTCTGGTTAGCAATTAAACACAAGTGTAACAGACACAAATATAGCTTAAACAACTTTAAATTTAAATTTCTAGTCTGAAAGTCAAAAATACAGGCAATGGGAAAATAATGATACTACAGTTACCTGGGGAATTCAGCCAAAGGGGAATCAATTTTATTGTAAAGATCATGCTTTTAATCCACCTCTACCTGAGAGCCAGATGGTCAAACCAAAGAATCAACGCATTAGGCAGATGGACTTGGTATCTGATTCCCAATTACTAGAGTTGCTTCATGTGGAAGGTTTCTTCTACTGATCAGAGAAAATTATTTATGCCAGATGGTGGCAAAAAATTGCTCACTCTTTCAGTATTAAAGGTTCCCAATTATCTTTCAAAGTTACGCTGTGGCATTAAAGATTTCATCCCAGGCTTATGGAAGGTACCTATTGAGGTTGGTAGGTTTGGATTTAACCTTAAAAGTGGGTGATAAAAACTTAGGGAAAAGGAGTTAAGGTATGTAAGTGAAGTGATTAAGCTCTGCTCTATGTTGAGCAAGAAAAAAGCCACTGGACATGACACAAGAAACCATGCAATACAACAAATTACTCTGTGAGACTGGCCAAAGCTTGGAGGGATGGATGCATTATGTGGGTGTTTAAGGAGGAGTCTGATCAGACACAGCCAAAAGGCACAAATACATACACAAGAGGGCTTAGGGGCTTTTGGGGATCAGAGCCTTGTCAGGGCTACACACAGTGCACACACAGCAGCAGCAGTAAGACTGGTTAGGGTTGAGATTACATGAGCAAGTATAGCAGAAATACAGTATTTGAGTTCAGATTTGACAGAACCGGGGCCATTAGAGAGAAACAATTGGGTGCAGATTGTTTATTGTGAAGAGACAAGAGAGGTGAAAGAACCAATATGCTAAAATAAAAAAGCAGTGGAATATGAAGTGGCAATAACCTTGAAGCCTGACCAGCTGGAAAAGAAAACAGAGGACAAGGCCATCAATACTACTGAAGCCCATGTGACATTACACCGCTTCTGTTTCTGCAGGTGTTGTTAAAGGTATGGGTCCCTGTTTGTGCTGGTCTATTCACACACAGTGTGTGCATGGGATTGTGCATTCATCCCTGCTCATGGACAGACCTCAAAATGGAAAAAACAGCAGCTTTACATCCAGCAATCTAGGAAAGAATAAATCCTCAGGTCTCAAGGACTAGCAGGTGTCTTTCCTTTTAACAAAAAGTTTCAAAAGTATTTAAAATAATCCTAGTAGATATTATAGGACAATAAACCTGAAAACAATAGAACTCTAGGAAAAGCAATAAAGCTCCATTAAACCTTGTTCAGGCTGCTAGAGACAACCCTGCATTAGTTACCAGCTGTACACAGCTATTTAGTCAAAGTCTCTATTTCAGTGACAATTCACCATCAAAGGGATAAATGGAAGCATTGTTTGACGGATTCAACAAGTTGGCTCTGTAGATATCAGTGCATCAGAGGTTAGAAGCAGGCATTGTTCTGACTGGAGCTCATGCCTTCCCAAAGCTGACAATCTTCAGCTGGGTTCCAAATTGCCTCCCCCCATCTTGTGTGCTCATGACATTTGCATTAACTTGCAGCGTAGAGATGAGAGACTATTAATCTTGATACCCAGATATAAATAAATAATTATTATATATACATAACATTTATATGCATATATGTAAACTCACTATGTATTTTTTTTTGTGCCAAACCAAAATGCATACTTTCTTACCAAGTAATGAGTATTTCTTTTAAAAATAACATTCAGGCCAGTAAAAAACTTTTGATTTAACTGAAAGTTATACTATCCATTTTAGCATTTTCCCTCCATTTCAAATGCCATCGCTATTTTGAAATGATTAATTTCTGAGATAGAATTCTAGTTGAGAGACAAAGAAACTGGAATTATAGCAATCATCAGTCTTTGGAATTTTTAAAGGTTTTTCTCTTCAGTTTTTTAACTGTGGTTATTCATAGAATAGAATCAGAGAACCATATAGGTTGGAAAAGACCTCCAAGAACATTGAGTCCAGCTATTATCAATCCCCTCAAACTTTGAATCTTGTGAATAGTCTAAGTACTTCACAAATTATGACTCCTGACTCCCAAATCTCTCTCTAACCTCAAAAACCCCATTCCCTGTACCACCTATTTATCTGCCATTGTCTGCTGAGCAACAAAAATGGAAGCTTCTATAGAGTGCATATTATTTGACATTAGGCAGATGCACAATACACTGCACATCATGCTTTTGGGTGTTTTTATAAATAGCGAGGAAATTTTACTCTCCAGCCCAACTGCTAAACTTGGTCCAGTTGTAATTAAATACAGCCTTCTATTGTTAAAACAGATAAGGTTTCCAAACTACACTGGCTTCATGGACTGATATGTTTGTTCAATGACCAAGTTTAGACAGGCAGGAACTTCTGTTCCTCCTTGTCCTAAGGGACTGCTTTAGTTTCATACAAATATGACCTTTGAAAGAAAAGGATAAAAAAAAGCTTTTTGCCAGAAAAGACTGGTGAAAGCCATTTCCCCTGTGTAAATAAAGGGAAAAGACCAAGATATTAAGTTCTTTTGAGGAACAGTTTGCATCTGTTTCAGGTGCATCTGCCAGGAGAGATAATTTTAAATGCAAGCACTTTGCAACTTTGACAGTGATATTAGCTATAAAATGCAGTAACACAAACAGGACAATTGCTTGGAAAATCTGAAGGGAAATTGCAATGATCAAGAATGGAAGAAAAGTAGTTTTTTATTGCAAATGTGTATTTTCTGTGGCTAAATATCCTCTTGAAATTCTTAGCCCAGTAGTCAGTGCTCATTTGTTTGTATTAAAAATGAGGGAATAAAGAATTTAAATACTAATGATAACATTTTTGTTCTTTAAATTTAAACGCCTTCATTAGAAATAATGAAGACTTTTCTTACACAGATTAGCTGTCTGGGCAGGCACTGAGGGTGCAGGGCAATGCTAAAGCTGCATGATAGGGATGGCATTGCTTTGCAGATTTACTGCACTGCGGGATAAGCAGATAGAGCAGAAATGCAAACGGCTGTGTAGGTGAGCAGGTGAGACGTGACATTGACCAGACACTTTAAAGATAGTTTACAAAAAGAGACAGGATTGGTATGACCTTCTCCTGACTCTCATGTTATTTATTCTGTAATGACGGGTTAATGATTCTCTATAGCAACCACCCCAGATTGGTTCAGGAATATCCGTGGCTCCCGAGAGACTCACTTGAAACAACCCCTCTCTTTATGTAATCATTCATCTTATCTCAGAGCAGTGTAAGACTATAAGGTAGGCTATAGAATAAATATAATAGGAACTTTATTGCTTATATCTTAATTCCTAGGAATACCTGACTTCTTGGGGTACAGAAGAAGCAGTGCTAGGAAGGTAAAGGAGATTAAGAGCTGACAAGCAGAGGACAGGAGGCAGAGAGAAGAAAAGGTGTGTGGCAAATGGAGACATTTATAGTGGCTTTATGGCCTCCTGCTTCAGGGGGTAATTTTCTCTTTGGGTCTGGAAAGTGTCTTTGATGAGTCCCAGAGTCAACCAGGACTTAAAGCTGAGCCTGTCAACACCTCCTTCTTAAACAGAGGGCCCCAAAAACCCCAAAGGGGCTTGAAAAATCTAGACCTAACTCTTATAAGAATATCAAGGTGGTCATCAAACTTTGTAAAACAGAGAAGCTGCAGAACTTGTTTAGTAAAATGCAAAATAATTTGAAACAAAACACCCTTCTGTTGTTCTGCTCCATAGGGAGGCCCCTTTCTTCCTAACTTCCCTCTACAGGCTCTGGGTTAAGAGCCTTCTTGTCCTCTTCATCTTTCTACCCCTGGTTCTGTGTTTGCCCCAGTGGCTCCCAGTGCATGCAGAAGCCCATTTCTCTGCTGGTTTGCCCCATCTAGCTCTGCTGCTCTTCTGGAAGAAATAACTTTCCACTAGTCTGGAATGCAGTGTCCTCTTCTCCTGCTTCTCAACCACATTCAGTGAAAGGGAATAACAGACACTGAACACTGATCCCAGGATCCCTCTGTACCTCTTCTTGGGCTGCAGGGAATTCTCAGCTGGGTTCTGGGCAAAGGATGCTTCCCATCCATCATATGGATGTTCTCCTCAAGAAAGACAAGTCACAAGGAACCCTGACCCCCATAGAGGAGGGTCTAGAATCCAGCTGGGGTGTGCTGCACAGCTGACCTGTCACCCAAGGCCTATATGCAGCTACACCAGATCCTGCCCTACTCTCCATGATTAAGTAATATGAATATAGCATTTCCTTTCCCTATATTTGGTCATTAGGCCTTCCTAGCTGATTGCGGTTGAACAGGAAAAGTTTTGGCCTCTGGTTTTTATTTTCTTGGTAATTTTTGTGGGTTTTTTCTGTGCATTAACACATTTTGAAAAATTGTTGTGAAACATGTCCAGAGGTGTGACCATCCCTATGTATTTTAATTTCTCAGTTTGTAAAGCAGGAAGGACTTCTCCAGCTGTATACTCTACCTCCGTACTTAGAATAGGCTGATTTGTAGAGAAGAAGCTGTATGTATAAAACCCAATTTATTTTACACAGCATTCATTAAAAATGAAAATGCTGTGGAAGAATTAAGTGCAAATAATTTACAAGACCACATGCACATAAAATCAAAAAAAGGATTAGAAATCTTTCTTAATGTGTCTTATATTGTCTCATGTGCTAGAACAAAAGGAAAATTTAAAAATTTTAATTATCTGGACTTAAGGTATTTGGCAGTGCTGACTCTCCTCCACTAAGAAATTTCTTACCATAGGAGCAAAGCCTATTAGCATTGAATTGTGAGAGACAGTTTGGTTGTTTGTCCAAATTTGAATACTGTTAAGATAATTCTGAAAGATTTTTATCCTTTCCCATGAAAAAACCAAAAACCATATATATATACATGCGCATATTTAAACCATTCTCTGCCTTGAAAATGCCCCAGCCAGAAAAAATTGCTAAATTAGTTGTTATTAGGGTAGATTTTCCATACATTGCAGGCCACAAAATGTCAGTTAATGCACTTCTTATGGTCATCCATATGTTGCTTGGGACAAATATGAACCGAATACAGCCCACTGCATGTGGGGGCAGAAGGATAACATTATTTTCATCATCTCTATCTGAAGTCCAAAGCATGTGATAATACTTTTGCAATATTGTGGGTACTATAATACTTATAAGGACAGAATTCTTTGCTTTGACCTTTTCTCTTAAAGGAATCACTGAAGATGCTCTGAAAACTGATATTTCAACGGACACAGCATATAAATAAGTGCATGAAAAGTCTCAGAATTGTTGTATATGAATGATCAGCCATAAGAAAAGAGCAAAAGTAAGAGTGAATTTTATATGTCAAGTAAAGTAGGACTGCAAGTTCTTATATGGTGGTATCCATATAATCCTTATCATATTTTCTTTTTTTAATTTCAAGCCTTTCCTCAAAGGAAAAGACACCAGCAATAACACACAGTTTAATGTCATGTGGAGGAACTCTATAAGAATAATTAGAAAGACATAATTTCTTTTCATATTCATAGGGTGTGCTCCAAGTACTGAAACAGCTTGGAGGCAGACAGAGGGGCTGTAGCTGCCCAGGCTTCCTGTCTTGTATATAAATATTGAGATTATCACCTCTTAGAGTTTCTTCTCCCCACCCAGTGTGAATTTATGCTTCTCATCATTCAGTTCATAAATTTTATTGTTGATAAGGATGCTGTTACAGCACTGGATTGGAAAAGAATTCAATTGCCTAAATACTGAAGTGGTGCTTTGGACATGCCAAGTTATCCAAAACATTCCCATGGAGCGGGTAGATATGACTGAGCAACTTCTGGAACAGCAATTCAAAACTTAATGGGATATGCCAGGGAATCTTCTATAATACTAGACAACTTAGTCTAAGAAACAGAAGCCTGTCCTGTGGGACATGGATGAGAAAGATTCAAAATGATTTATCAGGCATGCCTCAAATGCTGCATCACTTTTGGCCAGCTGCAAAACTCTCTTTAGCACCAGAAGTAACTTAACACAGTTTTTTGGAAGATATTTGATACCAAAAAGATATAAGATTTATTTTTTCCTTCTATTGTCAATAATGACATATGGAAAGTAAAGGCTGTAATATATTCTTTATGAAAGGAGACACTGTCTGCCAGTAGGTAAGCCAGTATATTTTAGAATTAATTTTTCCTCTGAAGGACATCAGAGTGACAATATTACCAAACAAAATGCTGCAGGCAATACCAACAGTGAAGTTCTATGAAACTGATATTTAGTTTCACCAAAGTTTACTCAAAAAAAAAAAAATTGGATTTTGGAGGCTAAATCACACCTTGCTTCTTAGAGTGAAGACTCTTTGTAAGAAAGAGTGCTGAAGAACTTCATTTATTCTTGAGTTTGTGCATTTCAGACAAAGTTCTTGCCTTTCTTTTCTTTCAATTAAATGGATTCATTTTGGTCACTCCCCCTTCTCTCCATCCTTTGAGTGTGTCCTAGGAATACATCCCAGTAAGTCCAGAAAAAATATCCCCCCAAGCAAATATTTTTCTTAGAAACATGATAGAGAATAAAGTAAGGAAATAGCAGTGCTTCATTGGTATTAAAAGCCAAACCTATGAAAATTTATTAAAAGGCTGATTAGAATTTTTCTGAAATTGGTGGCAACTATGCAGTTTGCCTGGTATGTATTAAGACATCCACATCATCTGAGGACAAGAAGCATAACAATAAGCCACTAATTGATAGATTGCTGGTAGTTGCATTAAAGAATTTACTCTTGTTATTAAAGAGGATTTTTATAAAATTGTCCTCTGTGAATATATAAATCCAAGTAAAATTAAACATTTTTAGAGAAAACTCTTCTTTATTTTGCAACTTGATTAATTATACTTTGGTAATGGGCCAACATAGAACAGCAACTTTTCACTTTTTTTAATACACAGAATGTCCAAATAATTAATATTACATCAGAATTGCAGCACAGGTGCAGTTGACCTGTATATGTACAGAAATTCCATTTATAGAATTACAGTACAGTTTGGGCGGGAAGTGACCTTAGGAATCCTGTAGTTTCAACCACCTTGCCATGGACATGGACACCTTCCACTAGATCTGGCTCCTCAGAGTGTTATCCAACATGGCCTTGAACACTTCCAGGTATGTGACAGCCACATCTTCTCTGGACAACCCGTTCCAGTGCATCACCACCCTCACAGTGAAGAATTTCTTCCTAGTATCTAATCTAAACCCACCCTCCTTCAGTTTGAAGCCATTCCCCCATGTCCTGGTTATTATATGCCCTTATAACATATGACATGCTTGTTATGTCAGACATGGAATTTTTCCACTTTTCCCAGGTGCAAAATATGATCCTTTGTAAGAATAATCTATAGATATAATCTACAGATTTAACACATACTATTTTTAGAGACTTATGTCTGTACCTCACACAGGCTATGTAGCCAATAGTGCAAAGTGGAATCACAAGCTACTGCATCATATTTTAATTTATGGGCAAAACAGTGGCATGTGTGGGTTAGCTAGTAATGTCATCAGCAGTGTGGAGATAGTTTTGATACAGAGCGATGAAGAAATTAAATAATAAAGGCAAATTATTTAATTTTATTCTGTACTTAGTGGCAGCTTGCCTGCTCTAAACAAAGTTTGAATACATGACCCTGAAGCATGAGACTTATATCTGTCCTAAATCCATCCTGACCAGAATTTGGAGACATTTCCTAGCTCAAATTTTTGTTCCCGTTGCAGAATTGCTAAATGTCCGTCTGTAACTTTTCTACAGTATAAACTCACCTAATTACTACTGAATAAGAAATCACTACCCTTGGAGGTTAATGAGATGTACATCACAATTGGAGGGTGTTCAGTTCTATAGGAAGATAGAAAGTATTGTAAAAAAAAAAAAAAAACCAAGAAAAAAAACAAACTTACTTCAGTTATAGTTAACAATTTGTTTTGGGTGTTTGAAGATGAAAGGCTGAGACTGCTGTCATCTGTATCTTTCTGTGGTGTGTCTGCCACCTTAGCTGGTCACTGAAGATCTTTTTTTTCTCACTGGAGAGAGATATTTCTTCGCTGTGATTCATCTGATCTTTTATGGATGTGTGTATTGAGTTCAATTGCATTCTTGGAGTGTCCAGGTTCTGTGAAATGAGCCCAGTGTCACTAGGCAGGGACATACACCTGCACTCTTGAGTGTCTACCTCAAATGTGAATTCCTCCCTCTACAATACCTTAATTTGCTGGCCCTGTTCCTTAATACACTAGGGGTCTTGAGTATCCCAACTGACCCGAGACTACTCTAACAACAGCTAGATTTATCTGCTGATAAAGAGGACCAGGTCTTTCTTATTTCCTTTTCATCATCTTTTATTGTTACATCTGCATGCTTGTTTTTTCCCCTCTATTTTATTTCCTCTGGTGTTTTCAGAGGTGAGAACTGGCCCTCCTACTGTTCTCAGCTGACATTTAGTAAATAATTTTCTGGATTTTATGAAACTTGACTTTCCCAGGAGTAACGTTCTGGATTCAAAGTGGGAAGATGTGGGTGTGCATCCTTCGAGCTTTCCTTTGCCTGATGAGTATTTCAGCACAGTGGAAGGAGATGTGTCCTTTCCACTTGGTTCTGCAGTTAACATATCAGAAACAAAAGAATAAGCAGAAGCCTGGAGGCAGTTCTGCTTGAATACTGCAACCTATCTAGGTACAGATCTTAGAATTGGTGCTGAGATCTCCTCTAAACAGTCAGAACTATTGACTTAAGTGGTTCCAGGAATGCTAGAGATGACTGTAAAAAGATTGACTTTTGTCTTCTAAAGAATTTTATTCTGATTTATGAATTATGTGTCTTGAAAAGGCATAAAAAGGACCATACTTTCTTTTTAATTGAAAGTCTTTTGCTATATAAATTTTTAACAAAATAAACTAAACAAACAAAAAAATGCACTTTATTTTAAGGGGTTACAGTCTCAAATTAGAAAACTTTTGTTGAGAACTGGAATTTTTCTGTATTTAGATTTTTTGTCCCAAGACAGCTCTTTGGAATTTTTTTCTTTACATGCAGACTGGAATTTTCAATGGAAACATCTCTGATTACCTCTATTAATATTCTGGATCATGGCTTTTGATGGGCCCAAAGAGATCTGTAAAATTCTAAAATGCTTGGGCCTCATGCCTACATCAAAAAATCATGAAGACTTCTCGAAATTACATAACTATGTGAATGTAAAGTGACTTAAGTAAGCTAATTAATATACACATTGATTTCCTAATAATATGTATTTACATTGCTTCGTTAAACCATTAAAAATTAATTTGGAATTAATTTCCTGCAATCTCCCATGCAAACAAATTCTTACAGAAAGAGATGATTACTTCTTTTTGGGTTGGCATGTAACTAATCTATCTGCCTAGATATTTAGCATGCAGTCATTCATAACAGATTAAAAATCTTAAAAGCATACATGAACAAAAACAGTGAAGATATCAGTTTCTTCTGCGTGTGCTCTTCACAAAAATACTTTCCTGGTGCTTTCCACATTTCAGTAAATACTGGCTAAGCCCTATGGTGAGGATGGTGAGCATGGCTGTGGGACACTGCTGTCCATGCTCTAAGATGCAAAGTCTGTAAAGCAATGACAGGATGTGGCACTTGGTGCTGTGATTTTGTTGACATGGTGGTGTTTGGACAAAGGTTGGACTTGATGACCTTGGAGGACTTTTCCAAACTTAACGATCCCATAATTCTAAAGGCCATTTGACGAACAGGCACAGGGTCTGTCCTACACTAAGTTTAGGGTGAGGATGGTGAGGCTCTGGCACAGGCTGCCTGAAGAAGCTGTGCATGCTGCACCTCTGGAATTGTTCAAGGCCAGGCTGGATGGGGCTTTGAGCTACCTGGTCTAGTGGAAGGTCCCCCTGCCCATGGCAGGGGGGTGGAACAAGATGAACTTAAACGTCCCTTCCAACACAAACCATTCTACGATTCCATGATTCTATGAACTGAGTATAAGTCATGGAAAACCCCTGGCCCTCCTGATCCATCCTTTTTCCTGTGACCACTTCCTTGACCAACAGGAGGTGGCAGTGGAAACAGCATTGCTTCCTGTTTCACCTGAGAAACTATAATTATAATTTTCATTTCCTTTTGCTCCCCAGAAGAAACATCTCCCAAAGGAAGGCAGGGCACCATTGCCCTCTTCCTCTGGAAAGCTGTGCCTCATAAACTGTGCCAACAACTCAGCATTTTTAAAAGGTGGTGGTGCAAACATTATTTTGACTCCTTATTCTGTGTGCCCTGAATGGAAGATGATTGCATTGTGCACGGATCCTTTTGCGGTGACTTTTTTCTTTTTGCTGATAGGAGAGGCAGTCTTAGGTGCTTCTGAGGATAAGCAGCTTCCTTATCCTGTGTCATAGTTTTTCAGACAAAAAGTACAATTTTGTCATAATAGGTAATTTAGTTTTCTCATTTCCAAGAGGAATGAATGCAACAATGGATTGCTTTTCTAGGATTGCGTCTGCTAAGATTTCTGTAAGTACTGCTTTGCAGCAGCCCTAAGCAGAACAAGGTATAGCGTCATCAGAAACATCTGTTGATTTTGGAACTTTGTGGTTTTGGTACCAGCAACTGGAGCAAGTGCAAGTGCATATGGCAGTGTGCCAACACCAGCAAATATCAAGTCAGGCTAACTGGTGAGTAGGATGAAGTGATCATAAACTGGTGGGGTGTATGTGTAACTGGGCATGTGACAACTGAGTGTGATGGGACCTGGCACAGTTTGTCCAGAGAAGTTGTAGGTGCCCCTTCCCTGCAGGTGTTGGATGGGCCTTTGAGCAACTTGGTCAAGTGGAATGTGTCCCTTAACCAAGGGATACCTTGACATGGGGGTTGGAACTAGATGAAGGCTCCTTCCAACCCAAGCCATTCCATGATTCCATAACTCTACGATGCCATGGCATGGCTACTGGAGGAACTGGGGGTACAGGCCAAATGCTGAAGAGACTGTAGCTTTTGGGAGTTGACTGAGTTAACAGTGTGTGTGTGTGTGTGTGTGTGTGTGTGTGTGTGTCTAGATGGGACAAGTGGGAAACTGGTGCTCCAGTGTCAGCTACTGGGCAGACCGAGTCCCCTTGCTGAATGGATCCACATTGTACATATCCATACATAAAGATTTTTTTCCAACTAGTGGGCTTTCCACCTGCAGAGAACAGAATGAGGCCATTGCTGCTGTCTGTGTTCATGTAAACACTGAATTTGCCAGAATGTGCTGTTTCATGTAACCAGGCATGTGCCTGCTGGGAGCACATGCCCAGACTTGCTCCTGGTTGGACCTGGGGACATGGAGGTCCAGCTCATCACCTTAGCTGAGCTATCAATTTCAGCAACCCCCAAAAGCTTGTACATAAATTTGGGTGAAACTACCCATCCAGAGTGAACATTCCAGACGCTTCTCTCTTGTGTTGGATAGGTGATTCTCAAAGGCACAATGAGTCTCTTGTATTTCAAAGACTTTGACTGAAGTAATAATAAATAATTCCGAAGATATCTCTACTTTGTATTAGTTGTGTGCTCACAAGCAGCAGAGCAGAGAAGGAATGTTGAAGATTTTTCAAGCTTTCAGAAACTGGCTTGAACACCACATCCTGCTCTCCTTGGCTTGCTATCCATTAGCAGCATATCTGAATTTTTTTTTACCCTTCATTGATTCTGCTGGGTCCAAATTCCCTTGGCTCTGTTCTTTTCATATATCCTTCAAAGAACCTTTCTCATTCTGGATTGGCTCAGATCTACATCTCAGTGTTCTATCTCCTTCAGTCTGCTCCCAGACATAAAAAAGACATTTTTGGGACCCCTACCAGACAGCCTCTTGGTCTGACAGGGGCCTTCCAAAATCTTCTACAAAGATGTACTTTCTTGCAGATCCTTTACCATTGAGCTGACTGAAAAAGAAAAAAACCTCAAGAAATTGGCCATTGCTTATCAGGCTGACCAAGAAAGAAAATGTTCCTTTCTGTTGTCCTGTCTCTTCGCATGAAGCTGTTTCCTCTTGCCTTACATTTTACATACAAGCTCTGAGAGACAGAGATTGTCATTTTAATCTCTACTTTTCAGTGCTTAGCACAACAGCTCATGACGAGGGCTCTAGGCATTACAGTATATATAAACAGCAGCAACAAAATAAATATGATGGCAATTCCCAAGCCATGGCTTGGAAAAACTACCTGGTCCCTTCACTTTTCTGGATCTTTATTCATTCAAGGTCAAGGAGGTGAAAGAGCAGAGCTTTCTCAGTAAAATCTCTCAACCTTTCCTAACCCAAGTAATGTCTGCAAGTTCTTTTTATTGTTCCTTGTCACATTACAGTTCTGCACAGTTAAAAATATCATAGAAGCTACAGTTATTATAGTTATTAACATTTTATGGCCTTGTTATTCATACCTTAAGCTCCTTAAAATGAAGTGGTGCATTTTAAGAGAGCAGCATGTATTTAATTGATTTCACTGTAAAAATGTTGTCCTACTTCAGTGGCTTCCAGTCTTTTTCCTTGGGTTTTGCTTCTATTAATGATGACAATATCAATTTTATGTCTTTAAGAAAAGTGACACAAAACATAATTTTCTTACTATGCTATCTATCTTGGTTTAAACATCCATGCCTCTTTCATAATTGAACACCGTGGAAAGATTTGCAGTGTTCTGAGCTACCTGTTCATGCACATATTCGTGTCTGCTTTGGAGTACAATGTCATGGATTCATTGGCAGTATAATTGTTCTTGAATTATGCACTTTTGTCATGGTGTAAGTATCCTTGGAGAGTGATCAGGAAGTTGCTGATGTCCAACAAGAGAAGTTTATATTACCTAACTTTTAAATGCCTGTAGAGCAGATATTTGCATCTACAGTTATTTCTTTAGAGTCTGCCTCCAGCTGCTGTAGAGAAACTGGGCTGCTAACTTGAACAACCTTAGGAATATAGGGCATCTTAAGATCAACCTCCAGACCTGCTCTCTTTTCTTCTTTGATTTTGTGGGAATCCTAAAGTAAAATAGTTGAGGAAATAATCCTATGTAGGTCTTGTGTAGTGGTAGGATCTTTTTATGATGAAATTTCTCTGTGTCTAGACCCAAAATCTAAATGTTGCTCAAACATCTCCCTTTAATGTTGTCCATTTTCTCTACAAAGGGACAGGGACTACCTTATTCTATGTGCTTTTACAGATGCAATCCCAGAAGTCTTAATTCACCATCAGGGATTGTAACCACTGGAACATAAAACTAAACCATTCTGGTCACTCAGAAGTACTGAATAGCAACTTCCTTATCTGTTCTGGCTGAAAGAACTTCAGACACCTACATTTGGACAATGTAAGCTTATATTTCTATGAGATCAGGAAGGTCAAAACCAAAGAGAATGAAAAAAACATAGGCAATTGAATTATAGAGCAGTGATAAAGTCAAAGTAGTATATGTTCACTTTATCTTTCCCAGACTGCATGACTCACTACAATTTTGATACTTCGGTGTACTGGCAGAGATTGATGGAATAGGAAATGGCTACTCATGAATTCATTTTCATAAAAGAGGGCAATGAGAAAGGAAAGAAATACAAATGTAAGTCCTTCTTTTCTACATACCTGTACACCTGGCACATTTCTGCTCTCTTGGCAGCTTTTACTGTGGACAAAGCCAGGAGTTGAATGTGGCATGGCTGTTTCCAAACACATGGAGACCAATGGAGGGCTTGTACTGTACCTTATGCAACATGTCAGGACAGTGTCTAGAGGGCATGTAACATCTGCCTGTATGTTCCCATTGATCTGAAACCCCGAAATATACCCAAAGATTTAAAATACATGAATATATGGCATGGATGTCATTATGGCTTAGTCATGGACTTAGCAGTACTGGATTAATGCTTGTTCTCAATGATCTTAAAAACCTTCCCCAATCTAATAAATTCTATCATTCTGTGATTCTAAATCCAGTATTTTCACAATTTATAGCATACTGTATCATTCATACAGCATTATTCTTGCAGGAAAACTCAAGTAATTTAAGACTACCACTAGGTCTCTTTCTCTCAAAATAAAGGAAATTTTTAACTCCAACTGAAGTTTTAGATATTTTCCTTGTTCTTCTTCAAGGGTATTGCATAAGCACATGTAGGTCAAAGAGAGAGCTGCTAGGAAGAAAAATGTCTACAAAATATTTTTGAGCAATGTATTAACATTATTCAAATTCCTTTTAAAGAGCAGTCCTTCCCCCCACAGTTTCTTCTTGACAGGTGTCAGTTGATGAAGAGATGAGTGCGGGGGTGGGTGTTCTTATCTAAAAGGATTTTAAATAATGTTACTGACATTATTTGAATCGAAATTGCTGCCTAAGTAATGTTACAAGGAGTTTTGTCTTTTAAAGGGTGTTAAATTATGTTACATTTCTCAGTAGCCCTACCTTTCTCCCCTCTATGTGGGACACATGGATTTGCATTTTCTGGGGTTATCAGAGGCCATAGTAGCACATGATCATGGGTCACTGTTATTACATTGGACATTTCACAAACACTGGTCTATAGAGAGACCAGTGAGCTTCAAGGGTTTGAAATACTGACTTGGTTTGCTGTGCACCTGTGACAGTTCAGCAACTGTGTGGCTGTGGAGACATGAGTGTCTAGAAACATTGGGTATGAGTGATTGGGTTTGCATTTCCTCTAAGTCCTCTAAGAAGAGCTGAGGAATGGCAGAGGATTTCTGTCAGAGAATTTTAAGTGAACTTAAGATAACCATATTTATGCTCTGCACATTTTCTTCCCCTCCATTTTTTTACGATCTCTAATGAATAAAAAAAAAAAAAAAAAAAAAAAAAAGAAAGAAAAGGAAAAAAAAAGGAAGGGATTTTCAGCCTCTCTGAGTGGCCCTTTTTGAAGTAAAACTAATAGCATTTCTTTTCCTTAAACTTGCCCTAAAATTAGGAAAGATAAACCTGTGATGTTTCCATTGAATTTAATTGTGTATATCTTTTGAGATGCCAGCCAAGAGAGACTGGCATAGTCTTATTACAGAGCGGCAGATGACATGTTTGAGAAAATTCCATATCTTAATAACTGTTCAAAACTAGATGCTGTTGTTGATAAACACAAGAAATGCATTCTATTCAATTCTTTACAAGAACTAGAATGTGAAATGGAGAAAGTAAGAATAAGATTCTTTTGAAATCTATGTCTGATTCTGCTGGTAACTTATTACAGAGTAGATCATCACAGAAAAGTTTAGGTCTTGTTGACACAGTGTCTGTAAACTGATGCAGAAATGTATTAGAGGTGCTTGGAGGAAGACCGCAAGATTAAAATATTTTTCCTAATAAGGGTTACTTAAACTTGAAATGATGTGAAAATAGAAGTATTTTTCAGAAATTATTCATGTCCTGTATATGGAAGGGAAAAAAAACCCAAAACAAATCAAAACATTTTGTAGTCTGTAATGGAAAGAGTATAGAGTATAGGCAATCAATATAACTGGGATGGCTCATGATTGAAAACAGCTGTTTGCTGAATATTTGAGAGATGCTAGTATAAGTATACAAAACTTTAAAAACCCAAACCAAAAGTTAAATAAAATTATTCTTCAATAATAAAAGAGAAATACTGAACATTTAAGATGCTAAAAAAACCCCAAAGTCTACAAAAGTCCCATCTTTGTATAAATTGGATCACTTTAGTAAATTTTCTAGTTTTGTGGAAGAATACTTCAGCCCCTAAAGAAAGTATCTTTTTCATTGTGTATTTCTTTGTTCTGTATTGAATGAATCTGTGAGAAAAACAATCTTAGTACATTTTCTCTTCCATAAGCTGAATTTATTGGAGATTTAGAGATGCTGTTCAATGTGATTATGTTATTAGCAATATGTTGACTGACTGTGTAAACAGATCAAAAATAATTTTTGCATGTTTTGTGTGATTTAGAGATTTTGTTTTAATACATATGCAAATATTTATCATATAAATGTGGCAGAAAAAAGATTCCTAGATCTGATGTGATTTTCTATTAGACAAACAACCACCTAGGCAGGTAAATATGCAATGGATGGCTAAGGAAGGGAGGTAGTGAACATAGCAAAAAGTAGAATCTAGACATTTGTGTTTGAAAGAAGCAGACCTGATGCCTCTTTTTCTTCTTTTTCTCCACAAAGGATAAGTTTTTCTATGTGTCTGAGAAAGCTAAGATGACCCCGATTTGTTCTAAAATGAAGAATTATTTTGGATGATTTAACTTCACCTTTTCATTCTCAGTAATGACTATTTATCTAGTGTTATATCTTTGTGAGATTCTCTTCAGATATGGTGAAAAAAGACATGACTTCTGTCTCAGTCAAGAATAAGAGACAAAGGAAAGTAGGTGGGGAAAAAGGTTTATAACAAGTAAAGGTAATTGGCTGGCAATTGCACATAAATTTCAGAACATCAACTTAGCATCAGGACAGAGAGGAAAAGAGGAGTAGTTTAAGTTAAGTGCTAAAAAAGGCATTTAAAAGTGATGAAAGTAACCCTCAGCTCAACAGACAGAAGTGCACTACAAAACTGTATATGAAAAATTGGAAGACTTGGAACTGTGAGCTTCTAATAGTCTGCACATCTTAGTAGGCCCTAAAATTGTCAGAAGACTAGGATAAAAGGAGGGGCTTCAGATCCCTAGGTCCTTCCCTTTTATTTTTCTCCACTCCACTTCTCTCCACTCCACTCCACTGCTTATGTTTACATGGCTTTGCTTGATATGTAGGGCCTGGAAATGCAAAAGATGGACAGGAAGACAGACAGTGTCTAAGCTGTGAGTCTCTGATAATTCATATGTTTATGATCCCAGCAGACCCCAAAAAACACAGGGAAAGAAAATGCTCTTCTCTGAAGGCTGTCACACACAAGGGACCCATATGAATCTCTCCTCTGTGCTGTCTTCCTTCAAAGTTGCTAGCAAGAGAGATTAGCAGATCAGCAGATCAAAGGTTTGGCTTCCATTCCATGTAAATTTGGAAGAAATGTTTAGGGATGCATTACAGAGAAAAATCTCTTTGGTCACTCCAGTTCTTTGTACATCCTAACTCAGAGAATCTTTTTCTGGAAAATAAGCTACGTCTTGAAATTGGTTCAGAAGTAATTTCTCCCTTAGTCTTCCAGGTCTAGATTTTTTCTAGTATTTTTTTTACATAATTGCTAATTCAGCCACAGTTATGTCCAGTTTGAGATCAATTTACTTGTGGTTCGAGTTCTTCTTCCCTGATATTTTACCATCCAGTGTATATATAAAGAGGACTCATAAACTGATCTCACTTTCATAAAAGTTTCTCATTTTCTAGACATTCCAAATAGAGCTCCTGTACATCAGACTTTGCACATGCTCCTGCTCAAGTTCATATTTTCAGGTGATGCCTTTGAAGACTTTTTCTGTACCACCACCATTTTGTTACCATTGAAGCATATACCTTCCTATAAACATCATATTATGCATTCTATCTTCTTACTCTTCCAGCACCTAAGAATCTTTTCCTCACTTTTCCACAGAAGACTGCAGTTATGGTGACATGTGCATTTTTCACCTCTATGCTGCACTGCTGTTTTTCATTTCATTGCCTATGTTGCTGAATGGAAGAAAATAATGTACAGTCTCAGCTAGTTACTGACCTCCCCCATGTATCAAGATGAGCCATAAACATATCTGTTGCTCCCCTGGCTGCTGGTGAACTCTGCTCTTCAAAGCAATTTATACATAAGGCTTCAAATATCTTAGAGATTTCCCTTCTAGGTGCCTCAGCAACTACTGGAATATTTTCTAACTGTTTGAGCATAAGTCATATAGCAGGCAGGGAAAAAACCCCTTTCATTGGAAATGAACAGGTTGACTGCACTTCCAGGAAACATCAGCACTGGGTTGAACTACTACATGACTGAATGAATCAAGAGGTTTCCTGACTTGATTAAAATCTTCCATAATAAACAGAATGGAATTTGTGACTAATATTTCCACACAAAAGTTATCTTATCTGGAATGCAACTTTGCCCATCAATTAGCTGCTAAACACTCATATGTAATGATGGCAGCCACAACAAAGACGACAGAAGTACAATATAGACTCTACTCACTAGAGTGCCAAATATAGAATTTTTGCTTTTCAGATCAGTGTATTTTCTTTTAAGCAGGAAGAACATGAGTATTATAGTGGCCCATGACATTTGCAGGGATGTCCAAAATGAATATTTTTAAAAATCAAAATAGAGCTTCTCTGGTGTCCAGCTGGTGTTTATTAAATCCTTCCGTTAAAAAAATTGCTAGGACCTTTTCTTGTGTTTACAAGATGAAAATGAATGAAGATACATAGCCAAGCAGGAAGCAAAGGAAAAAAGGAATTAAGATATTCTCTCTTTTAAAACAAATTGTTTTTTTGGAAGATTTTTTCCCTTTTTATTAAACCAAGACATTATCTGTAAACTGACGTCTTGCAGGGTGATATCTGGAGGGAGTTTCAGTGAATTTTTAACAAAGAGCTATGTATTTTCTTTGATTATACTGAACAAAAGATAGAAAAGTAAATGACTGGTGAGTAGTGATCATGTGGAGGTCACTGCCACGAAACAGCCCGGCCAAGCACCTAGCAGGATTCCCAAGGACATGCCCCGTCCTGCAACATGCAGTGGTGGAAGAGTCAACTAGTGTGCACAGATGTTTGCAAGAATGCTGCCTACAACCCAACAAAAAAATTGAAAGATAAGGGCATCAGGTGTTTTTTCCTACCTAGCAGTGCAGGGACAGCAAGGAGAGCCCCACAGCCAGTGTGTGCACGTCTCAGTTCACACAGGTGGCAATTAGGGACTGCAGCTACTAATGTGGGTACCCGCAGGGGTAGGGCCAGCACATCTCCAACAGGAATATTGTGAAAATGGGGAAAACAGCTCTGAGGAGTTTTATCAACCATAGGTGGTGCTATGCGCTTCTAACTATAGTGTCATGGGAGAAATTTTGTGCGCTCAACCCAGGGAAGTTGGTGGAGTCACCATCCGGGAAGGTGTTTAAAAGACAGGTAGATGCAGTGCTTAGGGGCATGGTTAAATGGCAGACTTGTCAGTGCTTGTTTAATGGTTTGATTTGTTAATCTTAATTGTTTCAGCCTAAGCAATTCTATCATTCTGTGGTTCTATAACTCTGTCTGCATGGGTGCATGTGGGTGTAATGAAAACTTTTGGGGAATAGTTATGGGAGGATGTCTCAAAAAGCACAGGTGTTGGTTAGTATTTTACAAGTGTCAGATGTTGTGGTTTATTTATGTTATTGCTGAATTGATCCTGACTGTATAGCTCACTGATTGCGGGATAATGATGTGTCATTAATGAATTGACATATCTCCTTCATACTGATTTGACTTCAACCATGTGAATTGTGCAGGGTTTTCTTTCCCTGCAACACATAGGAAAGGAGGCATTGGTTTTAAGGCACAATAACGAATTAATCTTGGGACAAAAATCAAGTCTAAAGAGAAAGTGCAGGGGTGGGAAGGGGAATGAAAAAAAAATTATTTTTAAAATTCTTACTTATAGTAATTACACTAATTTTCAAAGTGGTACCTTATGACAGGATGCTTCCAGACCCTTTCAGCTAAACAGAAACAGAAAGCCTGTCAGAAATGGCTTTCCCAGGACATTTCTAGGTCATCATACAGAAAAGTAGTGATGTCAAAGGCCTCAGGTAAATGTCTGCACTTTTTGCTTGGTAACTCACCCTGGCCTCCTTGCTGGAGAAATTCAGACCAGATTCTGGCTCAATTCTCCATTTCATGATTTCAAGTCTGTCTCCAGTTGAACTTCAGAAGCATGTACTGATGGAGGGATAATAAGTACAGCTCAACAAAAAGATGAATACTGATAAAGTTAAATATGAACAGAAGCTTCTGTGATGATGCTTTTCTGCACATAAACAAAGTAAGTTAAGGTGTCAAGCTGTGAGATAGCTACCAAATAGGCTACCCAGTAAATACCAGAATTAAAAGTACAGCCAGAGGTGGTGGAAAAGAAATACATAGAAGCTTAAAAATATATAAATAGAAAGATATAAAGAAAGTAAAAGAAGTTGAGAATTCAGAAGTACGCCAGAACACCCACTGAGTTTGTTGTGAACTAATCCCATCTTTTTTTCTTTTTTTTTTTAACTATAACCACTGATTCTTTCTTGGTGGCCTCTATGCCTCCTTTAGCTACTTAAAAAGAAAAAAAAAAACAACATAATCAAAGAATTACAGCACAGCACCACCTATGGTTGATAAAACTCCTCAGAATAACAGTGTCAAGACATAAGGCTGTATTCAGGAGAAACTGGACTTTTACTCAAAATATTAAAGAAGAGCTGAAGTAGCAGTAATGAGAGGGGTGTCTCATATGTAAAACCTGGGTTGCAAAATTAATATCTATTGTTAGGGATACATCCAGGAATAAAACTACACAAAAAGTGTAGCCAAATGAGGTTTATCTAAAGTAAAGGAGGAGGAAAATATTCCACTGACACAGGGAAAGAGTGAACACAATACTAATATGAACAGTCTAATAGCTACAACAGATGAGCCAGGATATCACCACATTGCATCACCTTAAAAAATATCAACTTCAGCAAGCCTTGTCACATCTAGCTGTAAGCACTGATCCTCTATATTTTGGAAGTTTCTGTGAAACCTTTAACTTAAAAGAAATACTCTTATTATGCAATAAGTTCAAAAAAAGGTAAAACCAAAGCACTATTTTGCCTAACTGAAAAATGAAATGAAAAAAGCAACTGAAAAGTTACTGAAACATGCAGATAAAATTCTTGGCCAACTCCTTCCTAAGTGACACTTCGGAAGTGTCACTTTTCTGCTTTTTTCTTTTCTCCTTAGCCTTTTCATCCCTGTCTTTAAGAGGATGTATACATGACATGCCTGATACTCCTGTCACAGTTGTTTATTTTAAAAAAGACCTAATTCTGCTGCTGCACAAAGAATTATTTCTTTGTTCACTGAATTACACCTGCTTTGCTTCAGTGTGAATGAAAGGAGTTTTAAACTGCTTCTGAGGATACTACAGAGGCAATAACAAAACTGCAGGAGGGTATACATCAGACAGACAGATGAGATGTCAATCCAGAGTTCTGGCAGAAGAGGTTGCCATGGAATTACAGATACTTTGTAGATGTGAAAAATGTTATTTTGATGTCTCTTGAATTGGATAAGGAAATATTTGTCAGTAAGTGTGGAGCTTACGTCCTCAAGGTTTCTAAAGCTAGGTGTGATTCAGAAGACTGAGAGACCTTTGCAGTCTGAAAACTCATGAGGGGAAGAGGAGGGGCAGGCATGGATCTCTTCTCCATGAGGACCAGTGTCAGGACCTGAGAGAATGGCCTAAAGTTGTTTCAGGGGAGGTTTAGGCTGGATATTTGAAAAAGGTTCTCCACCCAGAGGGTGGTTGGGCACTGCAACAGGCTCCCCAGGGAAGAGGTCACAGCACCAATCCTGACAGAGTTCAAGAAGTGTTTGGACAAAGTTATTGGGCACAAGCTGTGATCCTTGGGTATGGTGCTGTGCAGCGCTGGGTGTTGGACTTGATGATATCTTGGTAGGCCCCTTCCAAATCAGGATATCATATGTGACTCTGTGTTTGAGTCTAATTCAGCTTCTGCCTATGGTTAGTAGGAAAACAGAGATATCCTCAAAAGGTCTGGTCATGTTCATTATTGTGAGTACTCAGGTTGGGATGTTTTTCTAAATAGCTTTCTTCTGCTGAATACATATAGAAGGAACCTCATCCTGGCCTAAAAACCTAATTTTTCATGGTGTGAATTCAAGTAAAAAGGATTTTACATTTCCCCTTATTTTAGAAGGGAATTATTTGGCCTTGTGCTTGATCTCTGAAGGCTAGAATACAGTCAAATAGGTCTCAGGTAATCCATCTGAGGACAGAATCAACTCATTAGTGACCAGGTGGAAACTCCAAGCTTAAACAACCTAAGTAAGTGAAAAGCAACAGTATCTCAAGATTGACATAGGATTGTAAAAAACAGCCTCCACTCTGCAAGATGGGGCAGGATTTGGGTAAAATGTTCTGCGGCACCATTTTGGATATTTCCATTGAAGAGAATTGGATACATTACTCATGATCAGGCACTGAACAGTATAATGGCAAACTAATATCCCCTTCAGTTTGGGGCTATATTTAATAACATGCCTCAACATCAAATTTCTTTTTAGCCAATTGGTTTCAATGTAGCTCATCTGAGAGGAAAATTAAGTTTGTTGCAGAAGTAGATGTTCAGATGTGTGTAACCTCTGAGCATGATTGCTGTAGTTTAGCTGTGGGGAAGAATTTTTTACTACTTTTGATCATACCAAAATGAAAGAAAAATCCAGGAAAGGTGACAGCCTTGTTCATCAAATGAAGACATACAATCTTCAAGTCAGTGAACGATGGCAAGTAATGGCATGCAGAAGATCATTTCAGTGACATAGAGAGAAGACAAAGAATACTTCTTTTGTTAATTACAACAATTAAATTCTGATGGATAGAACATTTAATGGTACAAAATAATTACAGAAGGATTGCCTAACTTAGTTATTTGACTACTCAAAAATTTGAGAGAGAAGCTTTTCTACTCTGCAGGATGCACTGTTCTATTTCCAAGAATTTTCAAGTGCTGGTAGCGAAGATGAACGAGCAGATGATTTGGTTATCTTAAAGTCCTTGAGAAACAGGAACCTGAATCTGGGCCTCATTTAAAAAACCCTTAAGAGGTGCTTTTTCAGTTTCTCAGTCACTTCAAGATGGGAAATACCCAATTCCACAAAACAGTCTGTTGTGATTGAAAGAATATTTATAAGAGCATGTAGCCATAGGACAAGGGGGACTGGATTCAAACTGACAAAGGGCAGGTTTAGAAGAGATATTAGGTAAAGATTCTTCACTGTGAGGCTGCTGAGGCACAGGAACAGATTGTCCAGATAAGCTGTGAATGCCCCACCCCTGGAAGTGTTCAAGGCCAAGTTAAATGATGCTTTGAGTAACCTGGTCTAGTAGAAGGTGTCCATGGCAATGCCAGAGAAGTTTGAACTACATGACCTTTAATGTCTCATCAAACCCAATCCAATTGTTTTATGACCCTGTGACACTTTGACATCAACGGTAAAAAACCAGGATTTTTCTATAGGCATTCTTCTCCTATAATGAGAAATTGGAGAAAAAAGATAAATAGCTTCTCATCAGTAAGCACAGTCACCTCAGCTAAAGAGAGAAAAAATCTATATAGTGTATTCTGAAAAAGCAATAATCATATTGTGTTTCTTTATCTAACTCTGAAGTTTTCAGAAGACAAAGCTTGAAAGTTAAAAAAAGAAATCAAAGGAAACTAAGTATCCTGAATTTACATCAGGGAGCAAAGTGAAATCTTTTCTGAACAAGTGATTATCAAATTACAAACCTGTCACTACAATTTCCTGAAAGGGTCACCACCTTCTCTTGTTCCTGACAGACAAAGAAAGTGTGACAGGCTTGATCAATATTTCAGTTAACAAAACAGCTGGCTAATAAGAGGACTTATGACAGACAAAGGTTTGTTTCAAGGCAATAAAATAAATGTCTTTAAATATGTGTTTTGATTTCCTTGTTTTGTTTTCCTTTTCTAGTTTGTTTAATAGTTTTCATTAATCTGAATTTTCTTTTTTCAAGCCTGAAATATGTGTATTTAAGACTAAATTTCCCAAGATGTGCAAAAAAAGAATAATCAGAAGGCCACGTAAACTAAAAAAGAACATTTTTGGTTATCTGTCAGTTGTAAAAGGATAGCTATGTTGAAAGGAAATTTTAGCACATTAAATGCATGTTCGTGACACTTTCATGCAATGAACCCTCTCCTTTTTTCCCCATCTGATTCATAGAGAAAAATCAAAGGGTTACAGGACAAAGTACTCAGACCTATCCAGCAGAAGCTAATATCCATGGTTAAATTATTTTCCTTATACTTGTGCTGTTTGAATCCCAGCTGATGAGACTCCACAGAAGCTTGAGCAATTTTATAATACTTTTAAATCTTGCAGTGACTTCTGTTAACCTAGCAGCATCCTATTTAAAAACCAAATCCTTTTCCTTTAGGTTTCCAGGGACCTCCCATAGAAGTGAATTTTAGTTCAAGGCAAATTCATGGAGTCTGACCATTGAAGCCTTTTAGTCTTTCTTCCTTGGAAAGCAAAATTTTTTGGTTGCACGAGGGTGGGGTCTCTCAAACGGGAAACGTATGCACATGCCAGTGGTGCACTGCAATAAGAAGAGCACTGAAAGACAGCTGCACAGCCCTCAGTATCCTAAGCCCTGCCTTTGCAAGCTCTGTCCCTTAACTGCTGCCCTTACCAGCGTTTGTTCAGTCACAGCTGGATTTAGAGGACAGCATCAGAGTTCCCGCTTATTCTGCCATGCACAAAGAATTCTGAAAAGGATTAGATTGCTGATTTCTCCTTCTGTGTAGTCATAACATTTAAAATACCATTAAACCTTTGCTTTTGCTTCTCTGTGGGTTCCTGTACCCTACAGCTTACCACATTTCAGAGTCTGCAGGGGTTCGTATTGTACTCAGAGCTTTGTGTAATGTTGTAATGTTTCCATAAAGCCATTATGTGGAAGAATGTTGCAAACTTTGTTTTTCATTTTTCTACAGCACTTTTGTGTGACACTTATTTATATACCTTATTATATATTGTAGTCCCTAGTGATCATTTTTCATAGTGATCTAACTTGTCTGGTATTCTTCCCCTAAAGGTTCTAAACACAGTGGCTCTAAATAATCTCAAGGCTTTAAAGCTGAGCTGTTCTGATGCAGCATTCAGCAGCTAAAGCTTTCCACTTGAGCTGTCATCTTACTGCGTGGAGTGGCAGCTGCAGCTGATTCAACTCAACATTTTATGTGACAAAAGCTGTGCTTCTGGGAAGAGGAACCACCCCAAAAAGATGCCTCTGGGCAATGGCACACGTTGATTTCGATGAACAAACCAGGTTTGTGCAAGGCAACGGATGAACCTCCCACCACCTCAGCTCCAACGTGCCAGGGATGAGCTGCAAACTTTGCTTTGTCAGAAAATGCTGAACCTGAGTTAAACTGATGTGACCAAAACCATGGTGTTTAAATAGGACATTGTCCCATCTGTAAAATATTTGTGTCCAAGCTTGTTACAAGTCAGTGAAAAAATACCTTAACAAGAGCTCCACCCTAGAAACTTTGCTAGCTAAATAATATATATACGTATATATATATTTAAGCATGTATTAATATGTTAACTAGTTCATGAAGAATTCATTCGGGGGAGAAGGAAGAGAGATGGGATGGAAGGGAAAACTGGAGTAAACATTTTGTTGGCTTCTGTTTGTGTTTATGTTCCCACCCCCTATGGCCTTTACTTAATGCCTTGAGAAACCTTTTATTGAGCCAGAAGAATGCCAGCCCCAGCGGGTTATGGTAGGCTTACGTTGTTTGATTCACTCTCATGCTGATTCAAATTACTTTCTATCACACATCAAAGAAACCTCCAAAATTTGTCATGTTCAAATTACTGCGCTATTCCTGGGTGTTGCTTATTACCATTAAACCCTCAAAGGCTCCAGACTCAATTAGTTGTTTCATTTTATAACAGCCTTTAGCATCCATGTATTCATGCATGAATCCATCCCTCCCTCCTTGTAGATTCTGAGGGCTATCTTCAACAAAGCTGACTCTAAAGCTTATTCCCTCAATGGCACAAATGGACAGGGTTTTCCACAGGGAAAATTCTACAGACGGTGCTAAGGATTTTGCTAATCACTAGACCTCACATAGTTCAAGTGGAATCTCAAACTCTCCCTGGAAGATAAATTGCCTTAAAGACCATTTATTTTTCTCTACTTAGGTTATAAAAAATTTGGGCAGTTTAAATAACCAAATTGCTTAAATTCCCTGTGATTACAGTGAAGAGATACTGGCATCAGTACTGAGCAATTAATTCCTTTCAAGACTAGATATCTGAGATATTTAGGATGGATTGCCTGTAGAGGTGCTATATTCTCTGTGTTGGCTGTAGATAATTACCTTCAATGACTAACTTTCATATGGATAAAATTAGATGATGTGATGATAGACTGACCTTGAACAGGAGGGGCAATTTCAAAAGCCTATGAGCATTTGGTTGTACAAACAATGAGATATAAACATGAGGCTTTGGTAATAACACAGATATTTACATACTTCACATTTTTCAGACCACTTGAAAACATCAAATAATTGCTGAGTTCTGACAGTTTTTTGCTGTTTTTTTTTTTTTTTTAATAGTTGAGGCTGATTTAAAGCTCATCAGATGAAATAGACTGAATCTAGCTGCTACATCTCCAGGCCCACATTACCTATATATGAGCAGATTTTAATGAGAAGATTTTAATGCCTGAAACAAAGGAGTGTTAAAGAACAGGATGGCAAGCCCTTAAGTCGCACAGAGTTCTGAGGAAGATCTACTGCTTGTTTTCCTTAAAAAGGGGCATTCAGAAAGCACCATAAAGACTTCAGTACTCTAAATGTAATTTTTTTGTTTTCTTTGAAAACTGTAGTAGAACACTGAGGTTTAGAAACAGAGGAATTTATACAGAACTGAATGTAAATGCCCTCCTTGCACATTGTGCCATCTCCTTCCTTTCCCCTTGTTCATTAATAAATAATATATGGCTTTGTGGCATGTAATTCTTCCAATGAATTCCTCACAATCCCCTCAAGGTCAAAGGTCCATAAATGTTCCATTCTCATTGTTGGAGAGATTAAGATGGGAATCCCATTTCATGGTAAGATTATGAAGCACTTGCTGGACCTCAGCTGATTTCAAAAATCTGACCCTTTACTTCAGCATTCTTGATTTTAGTACAGTATTTTCCTAATCTCACCTGGCAATCAATAATAATTGTTTATGTTCTCCTGCCAATGACTATTGAATTCAAATAAAAATAATAACAGTATAGAATACCCATATAATGGTTAAAAAAGTAGTCATGGTGTAAACCTGTCTTGCCTATCCAAAATGCAGATTCAGACATTCCAGGAAATCTCCTCAGTATGGAATTCCAGAGAAACTTACGAGGAAACTTAGTATTTCTCCCAGAGCTTCCTGAGCTATAATCAAATAATAAGGAAGGAATAAGTGAATGAAAAGGTGAAAGCATCTTCACATGACCACAGGTACTTGGATTTTTCTGTAGCTGGGTTAAATTTCCTTTGTAAGATTTCAACACCAAGAAACTTGTGAAACCCCTGTTGGCTCCTGGAGCACAGACCAACAGAAGTGTCAAAGACTTCACTATATTTAGTTGGATTTGTTAGCTTGTATTTTCTGGTCCCAGTGTAGACACATATTTGGCTTTGTGATGAATTGAAATGATGTGAACTGCATGGCATTTGATCTAAGACAGAGTATGTGATGGATGCAGGGGTATCAAATAGTCTATGACAGATGTGAAGCCTCTGACAGGGAGAAAAAGCTGTTCCATATCACAAGAAAAAGGAAGTTTCTGCATTATTTCTCATTTAATGTCGTCATAGTTTAACTCCATATGGCAACTATGTACCATGCAGCCACTGTCTCTACCTCCAGGAGGATGAGAAGAATTGGAGAAACAGGTAAAATCTGTGAGTTCAGATAAGAAGTTTAAATTTGAAATAAAAAAAAGGAATACTAATAATAGCAATGTGTTATTGAAACAGCAAAACAATAATGATGATGATTATAATAATAGTAACAACAAAAACTAGGGAAAAAATGAAAGAGAGGACTAAAATCCAAGACAGACCATGGATGCATAATAACCACTGTTCACCCACTGAAAATTGCCCAAGTCATCCCCAGTAGCAATTGGCCAGTTCCTCCCAGTTTATGTACTGAGTGTGATGTTCTATGGTGTGGAATATCCCTCTGGCTACTTTGGGTCAGCTGTCCTGGTCATGCTTCTTCACAGCCTCTTGTGCACCCGTGCATGGGAAGCTGCATTTAGTGTTAGCACAACTTAGCAAAGACTAAAACATCAGTGTGTTATTCAACACTGTTTTCATACTATATGCAAACTCTACAGCACTATATCAGCTACTTTGGAAGAAAATTAACTGTACCCCAGCAAAAACCAGGACATAAGCTGTCATATTCCCTCCAGAATCTCATCTTTCTCATCAGGTGTTTGATGCCATATTCAAGTTCTAGCAAATAACAAGAAGGAAGAATCTCAATGAGGAAGGGAATCAGATCAAAATCAAGAACCAGTGTTAGCAGGCAGCAGTGAGGGGTATGTTTGCCCAACATCAGAGTGGAAGTGTGGGTTTTTATGAATAATTACAGAAACTGAAGTAACCTTTCAGGAAAAAAAATCTGAAAATTTCCTAGTAGAAAAATGCAAGAGAGATTTCAGCTGATGTGCAATGGCAGAGAAACACTTCTTGTATCTGGCAGCTTTAGCACTGCTCAGAGCACTGCAGACTGTACACATTTATGATGTTTATTGTCCAAGGTTAAACTTCAGATTTTCTTAACATTTATAAAATATACTCCCATTTACAAACAATACAATGGAATAAATATTAAAAACATTAATATAACAATTCATATTTAAAAAGAAAAAGTGCTTCACTGCTTTTGGTCTTTTAAATATAATGTTTTCCTGTATTTACTTCAAACACAATGTAATCACATAACTTCAGCACTTGCTGTCCAGAGTCCTTGGGGTTAGGTGGGATACAGACAAAAGCCTTGGTAAATACCTCAGCTTTTCTGTCCTCCTACTTTTTACCAGGATACAAAATAAAGCAGCAGAAATTTCTTATCTTCCTAGTAGAATGCTGCGAGTAATAACTAGCAAATGCCTGCAAGGTTCTAAGAACTTTAATCCTATTTACTGGAGAGGTCAAACTCTTGTGCTTCCAAGAGGAAACAAAGATTTTATAACATGAAAAAACAGAGGTTTGTTCCAGTGCATATATTAGTCCTGAGGAGAGCCAGTTATCCTTTCAAGCTCATGGCAAAGAATTGTAATGTGTGGTAGATAATTTGATACAACTTTATGTGAATTAAGATCAAGCAGTTTTTCAACACCATTTGTTATTTAAACCTCATTGCAAGGCTGTGCACGTCTGCCTGCCTTTGCTCCAAGACAGTTCAATAGAATAGGCTCAGATCTAAAGGTGCTTCTGCTCTCAGTGAGGTTTACCTTGCTCCCTTGAGAAAGACAACCTGCTCTGTCAAAAGTCCTCAGAGAGCAAGTGGAATGGACACAGAAGTATGTATATACATTAATCAGCCCTCATTAATGCACATGATAACTTTAATTTTTGTGCTAACCAGTTTTCACTGGGGCAACAAAAAAAGTCCAGAAGGTCATGTGGTAGTATATTGCAGCTGTGGGATGGAGACCAATCCTCCTGTGTGACCCCATTAAGTAACAAAATAATAGAATGGAGATTTTTCATGGAGTTGCTGGTATACAGTAACTCAGTACCTGACAGTCAAAAGCTTAAGAGCAATGATATTTGTTGATTGAGAATCTTTGAATAAATAGTGTCTCAGCCATGCAACCTCTGCCCATACACTCAAGCTCAAGAAAATCCTTCCAAGTTAAGCTTCTAATGAATTTAATATGCTCAGGCTACACAGGAGCTATACACAACCTAATACATAAATTAGGTTACATAACTCTTCTTAGAATGTATTTAATCTCACCTGCACTACAACAGATTAGTAAAACGGTAGACAGTATTGTTCCTAGGCATTCACAACTGTTGTGATAAACTGGCATCTCATCACTTAGGTTTCTTTTAGCTTATGTAGACCCCATTGGAAATGAAGAGTGAAAAACAGTCTGTAAGCAGTGTGTTCTTTTTACATTGTTGTCATATTACATTGTGTCATTTCAGTTGATACTAAGAGCTGTCAGATCGTATTAATGCTGTAAGTCAAGAAAATGGTAATGGGATGAGACATACCAGATACAGATACCAGGAGCTAAATCACAATTCATTTGCATGTCTCCATTGACTTCATTAGTTGATTGGTATCTCACCATGATCACAGCAGTCTTTAGAAAAATAGAAATATTTTGCCTAAGTACATGTAGTTCAAGTATCAGTCCTGAGAAATTAGACTACATATTGCAAAATATGCTAGTTTTAGATAGGTCTGTATAAATATACTTTTGAATCTTAAGCTCTGAGAAACTTTTTTTTAAAATAATACTGTCCTTAAGATAGCTTTTCATGTTCAATAACTCTAAGGGGTTTTAGCTTTTCAGCAAAGAGTCTCATCAATGGGATTCTATTAAACTACATGAAAAAAATATGAGTAGAATAGCTGTAAATACATAGAGATTTTCAAACTAATCTGATGTTTTAAATTCCATTGACAGTCTGGAAAACAAATTTGTTGGATTTGGGATGTTTACTAGTGATTTGGTTTTGTTTGGTTGAGTTATTTTGGTTTGGTTTGGGATTTTCTTCTCTTTTAAGGGACAGTATTCTTGACAAACATTAAATCTTTCTGTGTCAATACCAGAACCATTACTTCTGATACATACACCAAAATTTCTTAAATTTCTCAGTTCCCTTTTATGCCATAATGAAAATAATCTTTTGTCCAGAGAGTTTAAATCCATTCCCAGCTCTGAGTTGACACTCAAGAAGATTCTTGAACCACTTCAACATGTGCTTGCAAAGAAAATAGGGGGGTTGTGGTACTTCTGAAAAATAAAACTTCTTATAACTTGCTGGTTTAAATATCCAAGTTGTTAGTAGAAATAAAATTGTTTTAAAAAAAACAACGAATACATCTGGCTAATATGAAAAAGACCCCAACATACTATCCTTCCTTGAGTGCTGGTCTCAGAAAAAAAATGAAACACAACAAACAAACCCTTAAACGATCCCTCCTGTGTTCTTATATTTCCAGTTTCCAAAAGGATAGCAATTTAGTGAGTCTAGAACTCACTAAAGTTATCATATAATTTGAGCCATGTTGAATTGAGCATTTGATAAACTAACTCTGCAATGTCTGCATGATGAGCACAATATCTTCAGGACCAGCCAGGCCACTGTACATGACATAATGTCACCATTTCCCTTAAGAGATTTCTCAAGTAAAAAATATCCAGCAGCAAAGAATAATTGACAGCCAGATCTTCTGATAAACTTGATGGAAAGTCAGAAAAGACATTAAAGATACAGAAAGGGGCTATAGATGTTTCACACAGATGGAGAACATGTTAGATATGATCTTACTTGTACAAGATCTTAGCTATAGCTGACATGCTAAGATGGCGTTACAGAATCAGATTTTGGTTTCTTTAAGCACTGGCTCTGTAGATCTTCTTCCTAAAAATGTTTGATGTTTAACCAAATTACATTTTTAATTTAATTCTGCATGATAGAGCAGTGCATACAACCTTTTTATATATAAAATATCTGGCACTGAAGGCCATAATCTTGATTTAGTTCTGTAAGTAACAATTAGACAAACAAAAAGAGCAATAAGAGAATAATTCAGCAATTATCAAAACACTGTGTTTCTCTAATTGTTTTAATGTAATTTTGAAACTAGTTTAACTATGGGTCACTTGGAAGGTTACCGCAGATGCATAAGATCTTCGGTTGTTAAACTCAATGGTCAAATCAATCCCATATTTTATTTTTTTCCCAAACCTGAACTGCTATAGATTTTTTTTTGTTGTTGTTGTATTAAAATAGAAAAACTCTGAAAACCAACCTCTGTCTGAAACTTTTTTTAGCAATGGCATAATCTGATATTATGACTTAGGTTTGAGACACTGTAGAAGTTTAAGCATGTCATAAGATCAGTTTATCCTGGCCACTACCTCTGTAACTTGGGGAGTATTAACAATGTTTAACTTAGTGGAGCTCTTTCTAACACCTGCTAGTCCTGAGCAGCTTCTTTACTCTCATGTGCACTGGCATTGATAAAGTACACCAGCATGATAAAATTGTCCTCTCTTTAACTCCTTGTCTAATTTGGATTCTGCTCTTGGGTTTTGCCTTCCTCATTGAAAAAGATCCAATTTGAGCAGAATGAAGCAGACTTCCCATTCTTAGGTTGGCCAAAGAAATTGAAATTGCACCTGAAAATTGAAGCCTTTGGCATTAATTCCTTCCATCTTAAAAAACCCCCACCAAATTCAAGGTGCTAACCTTCTGGATGACCCTTTTTGTTTCTAGATTGTTGTTAAAAAAAAAACAAACCTGAATAAATGCAGCTGTTATTTGTTCTAGAAATAAAGTTATTTCCATTCATTTGAGCTACCTCTTCAGTAAGTTTTTGTGTCTCCTTGCCCCAGCTCTGTAGTCTACAGCATAGAAGAGACAAGGTGATCAACAAAAAAAAGCAATGAGGTGTGCTGTGTCTGTTTGCTACACTGATGGTTTCTTATAGAGTTTGGTATCTGATGAAGGACAGGCTTTTTTTTTTTTTTCCTTTCTTTTAATTGATTTTATGTAGAGTAGAATCACAGAACCTAAGAATAATTTAGGTTGAAACAGACCCCTGTGATCATCGAATCCAGCTGTTAACTTAGCCCTGCCAAGCCCAGCACTAAAATGCGTCCTCGTTTTCCACATGAACACATTTTCTGAATACCTCCAGGGATGGTGACTCCACTGCTGCCCTGAACAGCCTGATACAGTGCTTGATATCCCTTAATAATTTATCTATATTTATGTTGGATGCAAATGTATCCTGAGGTGTATTTTGGTGGTCATCTTTGATTTCCATACAATTCAAATAGAAATTTAAAGATTTTTCACCCTCCTCAGAAGTCAGAGTTTTGCAAAATGATCAGATGCTTAAATATCAGTCCCACTGGCGTGGCTGCTTACACACATTTCTTGGACGGATCTGGGGTGGATCAGGTACAACAGCAAAACAAAAGCACCTACTGCATCTCCAAAGCTGTGCTGAGGTGTCCAAGGCAGGATTGTTTTCCCTATTGCTTCAACTATTGGCAAAATGATTGACAAGAGGGTTTATCATCTTTCTTGAGCAAGTTCAACACTGACTAACAGTCCTCCTGATAATCACTGAAATACCACACCAAAACAATTCAGCTATTAATTTGTCAGATCAGAGTATTCTTCTGAGTCATAAGGCAAATTAATTTTATTTGAATGTCAATTAATAAAACAAGGAGAAGGGAAAAGAGACCCAAGCTTAATAAAATCCCTCATTAGTCTATTAATATAACTGTAAATAGAATTTTTTCTCCTTCTATTGTTTAAATTGTTATATTACTTGGCTTCTTAAATAGAGGAGTTTATATTAAAAAAAAAAAAAAAAAAACACAAAAAAAAATCAAAAAACAAAACCCAAACCAAAACCACCAAACACAACCTTAGTCCAGGGAAGTGTACGAGTTAGGGGACAAAGCCTTAGGGTTCTTGGGTAGCATATCTGATTTCAGGAGCTACTGATAAGGAACTACTGATGAAAATCTCTGTTCAGAGAAGCCAGGAGAAGTCAAAGGCACCCTTCCCTCCCCAGATGATGTTAACAGGCAGTTTATGAGTTCTTCAGTGAGCAGAGGATCTGCTTAGCACACTTTGGGCAGATATATGCAGCAGTCTTCAAAATGGCCACATCAGACTGACCACTGTTATTTCACAGCAGCAGCTCTACCCCACGATCTGTCACTTCTCTGTCATCTTGAATCCCAAGTGCATGTCTATGCATGATGTTAGTTAATAGAAATTACTCAAGAGACCCCTAATTTGCCTCGTATATGTGGAATAACCAATCTGGGCATGTAATTCCTGGTTCTTCCTCTCTAGTAGTGGGCTTGCCCCTTAAAGGACCTGAGGAGAAGTGGACCCTGCAATCAGAGAGGGCTGCTGTCTGTGTTATATATCTTAGACTCAATTAATGGCATGCCAAGTGCCCCTTGCTTTGTCAGACATGTCTGTTCCTACTGCCAGAGAGCTCTTAGAGATAATTGATTCTGGCACTTCTATTACTACCCAGGAACACAAGGGCATATTTTTTACATTCACTCAGACCGGGATTCGAGGAGAATGGTTTTCCTACAGGATAATTCTTGCACTACCTAATTGTGCCTTTGCTGAGAATGTGTGCAGACATGGCACTCCAATAACATGGTGATGAGAGCAATATAAGAGTGATAGATTCAAAATGCTTTTTGTTTCAACTTTCTTGTTTTTATGCATCTGTCTGTGCTCCATATTCAGTCAATGAGACAGCCTTTAAATTAAAGATATTCCTAGTACTCCAACATGTAGAAAAAAATAATTTGTTTTTATCTGATATCTTCTTTTTTTATTCTTTCCTTTCTGTACTTTTTCACTTGGAACTAAACATGGGTGAGAACTAGCTTGTAAGTTACAAAATGTCATAGATGTCACAAAGAAATAAAGACAATTATGTATGTGCATTCATAAGTGGTTTCATCACAGAATATTTGTGGGATGCAGAGATAGAAGTACACACAAAAACTCTTCATTTGGTATTATTGTTCCTGATTTCCTTGTCCAGCTGTGTGCTTGTACACAGAAAAATGTTTGTGCTATGAGAATTCAAGAAATGGGAAAGAATTGGAAGAGACAGATTTTCAGTGCTTAAATATAGGTAAATGTTCCAACATATACTTAATTTTCCTGCCAGTTCCTTAAGACTAAAAGCTTATGAATATAAATTTTATCAGTGAGTTTTCTGTGATGTAGTGGAAGGAAGAACTAACAGTTCAAACATATTTGAACAATGCAAACTTAGATCAAAAATTATTTTCCAAAGTTGATATGCCAAATATTCATAAAAATCTTAATAAATTACAAGTGAAAATCTACATGCAGACAATGAACTGCACTTGTCCACAAAGATTCATTTATACTCCATTTCTCCTATTATCCATAGGCACAAGCCTATTTGCTCATAAATAATTGAATATGGGTCAAATTCATAGCAGCAGGAACGTGACTAAGCTGAGAGATCTAGTCCTTACTGGGATATGCTGCCTTGTGCCTCTATCTAAACTCAGAATCCACTGCTTTTTCAATACTTCAGCTTGAGGGGCTGAGTTCAAACCCTTGTAACTCAGATTTATATGAAGGCAGAGGACTGGGAAGAGTTTGACTAGTGGAACTGGCTACTGAACTTTCCTCTTCAGCTATCTAAACAAGACCAAGCAAAAACTACTTTTTAAAAAATATATCTGGATGAAGCAAGACCTTTTCATGTTTCAAGAGCATAAAAATCACAAACTGCTTGACAATACTGGTCCATCTCCGAAAGATGGGCTGAAGTACATTTTCTTGTGCTGTCAAAAATCTTTCAGTAGAGTTGTTTGGAATGTGAGCTGAGTAAGATCAGAGGCATATGGAAGACACTTTAAATCATTTGAGTAGGTGGTTCTCTATGACTTGGGCTAACTGTAGGAACCTCACTGTTCCCCTGCTGCCTTGGCCTCACAGGGTCCTTTGTTTCTCTCTTTTGTCCCTCAGAGAGTGTGGCAGAAGGAGGTGTTATGGTAGCCTCAGTATTTCCAGGGGATGGGGCCATAACGGGAGCTGTGTGTGCAGAAAACACAATGGGCAGAAATACAATGTTACAAGACACTTCCTTATTGAGTTTTTTCTCTCTCCCACCATCCCTGAACATGGATATCCACACACAAGACTGCTGAGAAGTATCACAGGAAGAAAATTACTCCTAACCATGGGACATGAGAAAATTATACCTGCATAGTCACAGAGTTATTTTGTACATTTTATTTGTGGGTTGCTGTTTTTAAATACTGAGGGAATTTATGTCTGTTGATAATTAGAGATGTTTATGCCAGACATTAAGAATAACTCTCCACACTGGCTTTTTGGAAACATGTGAATTCATGTTAATGGCTAGAGTTTGCTGACAATTTACAGGCAAAGACTTACCACTCTAATACAGCACTTACTCATTTGTTCTTCATATTTTTAATGTTATGTGTATCTCTGCCTGAGATCCAGAAATTACTTACTCCATCACCCATGCTGCTTCTCCTACTTAAAGATGTAAATGTGTCCCAATTGTACAAGATATTTAGCATATGCTTAATTTTAAGTGTATGAATACTCCCACTGAGGTAAATGGGACCACAGCTAAGTGTTAGGCTCACACTTAAATTGTTTATTCAGAGCTAAGAGAGAGCACAGACTTGGCTTCCTGAATCATGCACCATCCTGCATTTTGCCTCATGAATTAGTGCTATGTTGTTGTGTAAATCCTCTGTTGAACATCATCCTGCCAGGTTCTCTCACTTCTCTCTTGTTTTCCTGAGGTGTCAAGCATCTCATTTACCTGCTTGCAAGCATTTTTTTTCTAAGGCAGTTCTGAGTGAATAATAATTTCTGGAGTGTTCAGGCCAGCACCTATCTGCATGAGCATGACACTAGCTGGCGATCCAGGTGTTATCTTCAAATTGCAATGTGCTGCTGTGTGGATTTTACACAGTGAAGTACAATCTATAAAACAGTGCTTTTCTCTGCTTTTCATATTTTTTCAACCAGTGGATGTTTTGGATGATTGTTTTAAGGACAGCAAGGTCAGTAAAGGTCAGCAATGCAGTCTAACTTAATGTTCATAGAATCATAGGATGGTTTGGTTTGAAACACACCTTACAGGTAATTTAGATTCAACCCCAGTGCCATGGGCAAGGGTCATCTTCCACTAGATCAAGTTACTCAGAGCCCATCCAACATTGCCTTCAACATTTCCAGGGATGGGGCATCCACAGCTTCTTTAGGCAGACTGTGCCAGTGCCTCATCACCTTCACAACAAACATTTCCTTCTGATATGCAATCTAAACCTACCCTCTTTCAGTCTGGAGCCATTCCCCCTTGTCCTGTCCCTGCACGCCCTTGGGTGATCTGCACAACACACCTGAAGCCTCAAAAAATGCAGTCAGACAACACAATCCTTATTTTGGGAAACTTGACCCCAAACTGCTTTCTAATTCTCCAGAGACTTTACCCTTCATGAAATCTGACTATTTCAGAGACCCAGACAGACAAAATTCTGCTATTGACCTGAATGTTTTTTTTTCTGTGAGGATCAAAGCATTTATACACTGTCTATACAACCCTCATAATACAGAAGGATTTCTATAAAAACTGGCAATTTATTCACGTTTTGAAATCAAAGCTATAATCTGCACATTTGAAAGACTGTTTGTCTGACCCCTCTATTTTTTCCTTTATGCTTTTCATTTCTATTCTCTACACTTTTTGGAGTAGGGAATTCTCTTTTATGGTGTTTTTTATATGGGACAGATAATAGGTGCTCTCTTTTAAAAACAAGCATTCTCTTCCATAATACATGGTCCTTACCACAAAATCAAAACAATTACAGCTGTGCATGCCTTTTATTTTTTTACAGCTTTTCACATGGGCTTCTAGAGTGCTATGCAGAGATAATTCTTACTATAATATTAAAAAAATTATGTTTCTTAATGCACTTGTCTTTTAACATGTTTTTAATAGAAGCAAATTATTCAACATCTTTAAAGAAACATTTAAAAATCCTTCAAATTTTCTCAATCTATTAAAAAAAATAGTCATTGACAAAAAGGAGACGTCTTGGCGGTAATGATAGCAGATAAGGAGGAAGGGTTATCAGGTAATACATTCATGTCCAAAATTCCTGTTTTATTTCTGCAGGTCATCTTTTACACAAAATGGCATTTCAGCAACTTTTTGTTTTCTTTACAATTGCTTTCTAAAGACTATTAACAAAATAAAGAAAATAGCATTTTCCAAATTTTTCCATGTGTTGAATAGGAATGGACCCAAACAGAAAAAGGAAGGCTTTTTGCTTGTTGGGAAACTGTCCTGCTAAAGCAGTTTTTTCTAGGGAAATCCTATTTGGAAGAGTAGTTACCAATCCCTCCAAACAATATGTCATATTTCTGGCCACACCAGGGTTAACTTTTGCAGCAAGCAGGAGCAGCAGCACCAGGACCCTGGGGTTATACAGTGGTGACCTCTCGCTGTGTGAAGGGGACACAGAGGGTCAGGGAGTCACGTTCTTTAGGGTTTGCCAGGGAATGTGGTTTGGTGGCACTGCGTTCCGTGTCCTGAGCAATTGCGTGTGAATCGTTTGCTTTTCCTGTACACTCTCAGTATTGTTCTTACTGTTCTCTTTCTTATTTCATTGCTGTTTCTAATAAATGGTCCTCGTCTCAACCTGTGATCTTTATATTTTTGTGCCTCCAATTCTCCTCTCCAGCCGCCGCAGCGGGAGGGGAGGAGTGAAAGAGCAGTGCTTGTCTGAGGCGTTTCAGTGGGAATACTAAATTGAAGAATACTATTCCTAAACCCTGACATTCTACACTGAGATCCCACAGCCCAAAGGTATCCAGGCAAGCAGAGAAAGAGGATAAGTGGAGCAAACAAAACATGATTGAATAAAACCTTTTTTTTACAACTGATGTAACCATTGAAGGGTTTAACTCAAAAAATATGGATTTCATGACATCAGGGATGCCAAGAATATCTGAGGTTGAAATTTTTGAAAGTCAAATTACCTATTGTTGTCACACTTCAATTAAAAAAAAGAATCAATTTCTTCTCCATTTAATCAATTGATCCCATTTCATTTTAAATATGTGCAGATGGACACAATTGAAAGTCACAGTAAGACAAATTCTGTAATAGTAAAATGCTCAATATCCAGATAAATTCCTATCTGATGCATGAAAACATCACCTACCGAGTTGTCTGTGGGTTCAAATTTCAGCAGAAAGGCATAAATGTAAGAGTCAATAGTATTGCTTTTATACTTATGTATATACAAAATGATCATTCATTACAACAACAGTGAATATTCCTCATGCCCTTAACACATATCTTCTCTGAAAGCTCTCCTCTTTGCTAGTGAAGAATTCAAGGTCTGTATTTATTGCTCAAGGCAGCCATTTCTTTACAGCAAATGGATTCTGAAAAAATCCTTTATTAGGATTTAACTGTTGGCTACATGTTGCTCTGAGAAATAAGACAGTGTGTATTTTTGAGCACTTCACCTGCCATAAACAACCTTCATCTCTGTAGATAAAACCTATTATCTCCATGCACTTGATTTACAGAGCTATTAGAAGTGATTCTGTATTTAGCAGGAGGCCCTCTTGCAGCACAAGAACCTGCTTCACCTGCCTGACATCAATCAGAGGAAGCTAATCATGATCATAATGCTAGTGTAGTGACTAGGAGGATGGTGGTATGGTCAAACCCTGGGAAGATGAGCTGTTCCTGACCACTACTCTTTATACTCCTACTCCTATCGATTCAGCCTGTGTTTTAGTGAAGTATATTCCCTTTTTACATAATAGGTGCTAAAAGTGGAAATGAACTGCAGTGGAATGATGATTAGCAGTTTGTACATAGCATATTCACATAGCATATGATTATTTACATAGGATATCATTCCTATTCTTCTTCCTCAGACAAAGGATTTACAGCATCTGATTTATCCACAGGTTGAGGCTTGCAGCTGGGACAGGCACAGGCCACCCACTGAAATCAGTAAGAAAGCAATATATCAGGTTTGCAGGAACAAGCCTCATAAATTGGCTTTAATGGGTGTTCCTTACTTGATTGTGTTCTCCTCATACACAACTGGCCACAGCTTTGAAATAAAAAGACAGGTAAAGGCAAGCACTCCTCGTTATAGTCACTGAAATAAATTGTTTAACTATATTCTCTCACTGACAAAAGTCCAAATCAATTGATGGTTTCTTATTCCAATTCTATGTGCGATTATATCCCTTCACAGTAGATAATTACCCCAGTTGAAAAACACATTGAACAGTTCTTTCCTGATCAGAAACGAGTGAACGCTACCACTCATGGAATTTGCAATGAAATCAAATCCACAAGCAGGAAATCTGTACCCAAATGATTTGCCTGCTCAACTCCAGGAATGACTGAACACAGAGTAAAATTTTGGACGAGTGTTTAATCAAAAACAGAGACCAAAAGCTATCAGAAAATGTCAGAATATGTGCAAGAGAAGAAAAAAATGTCAGTATGAAAAATAAGTGGTTTTCCAGTGCATTGATATTTATTTTTCCTATCTGTACTTTTTTATTTACATTCCATGTAGAATGAGTGGTCAAATATTTACCAAAAATAAATGTTAAAATTGCAAGTGGAACCATTGTGATGAACACTCATGCAAATGTAATTGCGGTTGAATGGATTGTGCCTTTTTGCTGTCAACAATGAAAGCAAAACCCTGTGGTTAATTTAATAAATCTCTGCTAGGCATCTAGATGGAGTTTAACACAGAGAACACAGGATATTTGAGGCTTGCCATTGTGCGCAGAAAAGAAAAAAAAAATCCCAAAATATATGAGAGGAAAAAAGCAAGTAAACTCATCTATTTGAAGATACTATTATTTGGATAGAAAGACAAGATAAACTTGTCAGATAAAATATTTATGCAGACTTTTTAAAAATGTTATTTTCATCCTGACCAAAGCACATCATAACTGAACTGTGTACAACTGAGACATAATGAAAATTACTTTCCTTAGATATCCAAAACTTATACAAACTTATTTAATATTTTATAGTCCCAGTATGACATTTCATGAGATCAGACTGACAGCCTTTGACAAAGAACATAGAGCAAAGAAAAAATGTACTAAAGAAATGAAAAATGAGAAAAAGTTAAAAAGTTCTGAAGCCAAAAGTAGTGTATCTTTCCTTTCAAAGGATTTTGTTTAAACACATAGAAAACAAAACTAATATTTAAATGAAGATGTTAGCCAATGATAAGCACATTTCAAAAGAGGATGGCACCTGATCTTATCAAAGGTTGAAATAAGTTTGGATGTCATCTAAATCAGATTATTCCCTGAAAATAGAAGTAAACCATCTAAAAAAGAATAAAAAGAATTCACTACTCTATTCCAACAGAAGTTTGAAATATATGTTTAAAAATAAAATATTAAATTAAATTAAAAATTAAATAAAAATAAAATTTAAAAAAGTAAACCAAAATAAAATAAAATAAAATAAAATAAATGAAACCAAAATAAATTAAACCAAAATAAAATACTCTTTTTTTCAGATACATGATTCTCCAGAGCTCCAAGATGAGTTTCCATGTTGTTCTGCTGGCTAGATGTCATGAATGATTTCTCAGTGCATACTGATGAACTCTGATTCAAGTGTGATCAAAACTCAGCTGCTTCTTTGGAATCATGGATTATTAAAAATATTTTTAAAAAATCTTTTTATATACATATTTTTAAAAGAGATTCTGATGAGAAAATAACTGAAACCACCATGTGTGGCATCTTCTGCTTTAAGAAAGGAGAAAATTAGTATTCTACTAATAGACTTCTGTCACCAGAAAGTTCACCTTTCTTCACAATACTATAATTAGTATTTCATATACTATAATTTTACTCTTGATGAGATAAGCATTTTCTGAGGAAATTTCAATACCTATATTGCTCGTGCTGGCAAAAAAAAAGCAATTTAAAATGACAAATTTTAATACCTAATGGAGGTCCAAACCTTTTGATATAGTGGCATGAATATCAAATATTTTAGGTATCTTCAAGGTTTTAGTGACTTTATAGCACTGCATACAGGCCCCTCTCAGCCCTTCCTCATTTCCCTTTATTTTCCCTAGTTCTTTTTGTCTAAGTCATCCTTCTGTATGGCCCACCTTGGCAGAAAATCTGTTTTTTCTGCTGTAGTTTGAAAGACTGAGTTTTGTTCAGATCTAAAGAAATCTGAGATCGCCACAAAGGGCTCCCTTTCATCAGCAAGTGTCAATTAAACAGAATTAAAATGCTGCAGAACACCTTCAAAAATCCAAGGTGCATATTTGTGTAAGAAATTGCAGCGAAACACAGTATAACATATTTCCTCTTATCTTGTTGTCGGGAAGGGACTTGTGTCTGCAATTTCCAGACATGCTAATTTTGTTCCTAAATACCAGCTTACAAAGTTGTACCATGCCACAAAGCATTTTTAAAGGACTTAGTTTACTTTGGTGGCTTGCAAGGATTAATTAAGTTGCCATAAATTAAAAAAAAAAAAAAAAAGAAAAAAAAGAATTTTTTTTCAAGTGATATTGGAGATCAGAAAAGTATTATTACTTCACTTTAGAAAAATCCCCCTAAGGCAGCCAGAACTCATGCAAACCTAATGGGCCTGGGCTCTATTACCAATCAATCCAAGCTCACCAAAAGGAAAACAAAAGCCTTCAAACATTTCTATTAAATCTCTTTTAGCTTAACCCGAGACAGGCTTCTGAGTTTTATGTCCAAGCCAGGTGGAACTGGATGCTTTTTGATGGTGTGTATTATGAAGTTCCCCATTGGTTCAAAGCCAAAACTCAAAGGGAACAGGTGTTCATCCACATGGCTCAAAGGCAAAACACATTCTTGCTTTGTCAGAATGAAGATAAATTCTAAAATTTTACTCCATTGGAGTGGTAAATTTTTGGTCTCCTGAAACACAAAACAGAGAGAGAGAGAGAACTGACACTTCCCTGCTGGCTAGGCATATCAGCTGTATTTTCAAAGGAAAATGTGATCTTTGACTTTAAATTCACTCCAGCAACAGCTTTCAACCTCAGTAGGAAGCACTGGGTGACAAAGGGCTTCCCTAAGGGGGTGCAGTGGTCACAATGTTCCCTGCTTTGCTCTGAAAATAGGTTGCTGTTCCCACTGCTGCAGAACAAGCTCATTTAGTTTCCATGTGAGCCTTTGTAAGGATGCAGGTGCCCAGCAGCTGGGGATGAGGGGGCCATGACTCAGGGACAGGCAGTGATAAAACCCCAAACTGGGCAAATCTGTGTTGCTGTTGCGTGGCAGTGCTGATACACTAAACCCTAAAACATTTGTGCCAAAAGCTTGTTGCTAGTGTAGGCAAGAAGAAGTTCTTCCATTAGTTGCCGTGAAACTAGCATGCGCTGTTTTGCTCAGTTCACCCCAAAATAAATTATAATAATGTGGAGATTTAAAGGTTCCTGCCCCAGATTGTAAAAGTCAGATAGTAATGCTATACAAAACTTGAACAAGCTTAGTGGCAATTTGAGTGGACATAAACTTCTTAATTTTTTTTTTCTAAAAGAAATTGCATGTAATAAGGAAAATGATATCAAGGACTATAAAAATACCCCACTATGGATAAAACTAATTTTTAAAGCTGTCAGTGTAATTGGCAGAAAACAAAATGGAGACACATTTTAAGTATCAAATGTCCCAGGAACTCTGTGTCCTTGTAAATGCTTAGGAAACAGCTTCAAACCTAGAGCAGGAAATTAGTCATCATACTTGGCTAAAACTGACCCACATGTCTTGCCAAAAATGGTACTGAAAAAATTCGTTTTAGAGCTCTTAAAATTCTTTGTGAATTAATGAAATATTTTATGAACACAGATGATAAGGAAGTAGCCATTTCAGAGTAATTTATTTTAGTTTGGGATTAAAAGAAAAAATGCAAGTTATGTTTATTTTAAAAGAAAGAAGCAAAGGGTCAAAAATAACCTCAAAACCCACAGTGTGTGTGATTTATCAGAGACTAAATTGCTAGTTTGTCTTCACTATTCAAAACAAGCAACCACTTTAGTAATGAACTTTGTAACAGAATTCCCCTAGGGAATGGCCTGAAGCTGTGTCAGGGGAGGTTTAAACTGGATATTTGGAGAAGGTTCTCCACCCAGAGGGTGGCTGGGAGCTGGAACAGCCTCCGCAGGAAAGTGGTCACAGCACCAAGGCTGACATAGCTCAAGAAGGGTTTGGACAATGCCCTCAGGCACACAGAATAGTGTGATTCTTGGGGATGTCCTGTGCAGGGACAGGAATTGGACTCAGTGATCCCTGTGGGTCCCATTCAACTCAAGAAATTGTACAATTCTATGAAAAAAAAATTATAATGAATAGATGGAACAGTAAGAAGTTATTGACATATCCTTACCCAAAGCTTTTATATCAGCAGCTGTGTCACAGACATCCACAGAGAAAAACTCTGCCATTAGGACATGTTAATTTTTGTTTATTAAAACCCTAGTGTAGACAAAGCATTTTTACTCCTCTTAGGAGAATCAAATTTTCCAGAGGTCAGAAAATATTAATCTGTTCAAATAAAAATGTTCTGTAAGAATGTGTCAATGTTTGCACAAGTATCTTTGCTCTGAGTTTGTCCTCTAGTTTCCCAAATGCTCTAGCAGTTGTCTGTAAAATTCTACTGCAGGGCAAACTGAAATTGTGTTGGTTCATACCTTCTTTGAAAGGTACCAGCAGGGTCCCACACTGACTGGAACTGCTATTTAAAAGCATTTCTCTTGGTCTGCCAGTCAAAGAGTTGCTTGAAAAGATGTGGGGGGGAGCATTTCCATTTAACAGTCATTTCAGAGAGTTTGTCTGTTAGTAGTAGATTGTCAGAGTCCAACATCAGAAGACAATCAACATTTTTAAAAGCATTTTCACCTCCTGCCCAGGGAAAAAAAAAATAGCCACTGCTGATCCATCTCTAAAAGATGTCTGGGGTGTAAGTGATTATAAATACGGCAATTTCTCAGTAACTAAATCCATGTTCTACACCAACATTTCAGACTAAATTTTTTATAAGAACTTGTTGGCATGAAATACTCTCTGTATCTTTACTTCCATATTTTAAAATCATTGGATGGAATCAGTGTTTGAAATCAGTCCTAGCTCTGATAGCTCGTTTGCCTGCTTAAGTAGGGCAACATGAGACCCAGAAGTTTGTGGTCCAGGGATAATTGTTGAAAGGAACATAAAATGACTTACTAGGAGAAGACCTCAGCATCTTGGATGCCTTGGCATTGTCCAAGCAGGTCTAGTTTTAGATTGTTTATCAGTGGATTCAGCCATGCAGTGCTTGCTGGTTGCCCCCTTGAAAAAGTTTTCTTAATTACACAATTCTATGCATACACTGTATTATCCTGGCTGTATTTAAGACAGCAAAACAGTCCCCTCAGAGGGCACATAGTTGTCTGAGACATGTTCAGAGTTGAGGTGGGATAAAACAGCAGAGTAAGTAGACAGGAAAGTATTGTACCTGTCCACAGCTCTGCAAAGATTCTGTAAGAAAAAAATTATTAAACAGATTTGAAATAGTAAAAGTATCCTGGGGTGTGAGCTAGGACAGGGTAGGAATGCTGATGGGCTGGATTAGATAATCCAGGAAGGCTTGTGGTGACTGGGGGAGATGTGGAAGGAAAACAGTAGGAGATTGTCTCTTTAGGACTGTGACTAATTCCCAAGAGAGAAAAGGTGAAGGAAGAACACTAAATTCAAGCCCAACTCAGGCAGTACACCTCCCACTACAGCCTCAATACAGAAATAGGGATCTATGTAAAAAATGTTCACAAACTTCAATCCTTTGTGAAGCAAGGTCTTTCCTTGCTGTCGTTACATTGAGACTTGAGGTGAGAAGTATTTGCAAGGGCTGAGTCCCCTGGTTGGTCTTAGGAGAAGCTACAAACACATAGCCCAGCCTTCAGATGCTAAGACCTGCTCTCATCCTGAGGTCAAAAAGACAAAAGCTCGGGAACAGCAAAACTTCAATTTCACAATGATAAGTGGGTCTAAATTGTTAATTTACTGTTGTTTTTTCATTGATAGAAGGATCACAACCAAACTATAGATACCTAAATGTAAGTGCACTCTGTATAAAAACATATGTGGCATGCTAAGTACACAAAAAATTCCATACTATTACCACTGGAGAACTGCACAGCCCTGTTCTGTGTGAATACTGTCTGGATAGGATGTGCATAAACTTCCACTGTTACATTTACATTAAAAAAAATAAAACAACAACAAAATAAGATGACAAAAAGAAAAAAATTGCAAAGACATAATTTTAGTAACTTCTTGACAAGCACTTAATGTCTTCCAGCCAAGCAAGAACAGAAAATATGTTAGTTGCTTTTTAAACTCTTATTCCAATAAAAAGTAATTATAGTGATTAATTGCATAATGATTACTGTAATCACAGCCTATTCTTAGTTGATTAAGAAAGACAGAGGCAGCTCAGAGAAAGCTTTCCATTAAAACTATTTATGTTTATTTTATTTATCTTTTGTTAATTTTCTTATCTGAACCCATGAGTGGCAATATTTCAAAGACAGCCTTGCCAGTTGCTTTGAGACTAATCCACTGTCCATCAATAGAAACTCCATTTAAGAGATTGACAAATGTGTTAAGTGTTATTATAAAGGCAAGAAATTCTTTTACTTAAACTAGTACTGCTTTTTCTGTTGCTATTATAGTTTTTTCCTGCTTTTTAACTGAGTACTTCTGCCTCATTAGAATATTTTGAAAGAATTTCCATGTACTTTTAAATACATATAAAAATTTTAGCATAATGTGTGTATTGAGAAGGTATATGAACCCTCTGAAGAAATGATAATGGGGTGAACAAATGTGGGATTTCATTTTGGGGGGTGGTTTTCTTGGATGCTGGTGAAAATCATCACATTTCTATTAGTTTGGATGGAGTTGTCATAAATGACACCATTTAAGACTCTGCTCTTGTCATGTTGTTCCTCCTCCCAGTCCATTGGGACACTGGCTTTTATTAATTTGGTGTGCAATGGGATCAGAAACTGCTATGACAGTCAGCATCACAAAACTCAAAATAGTCTGAGTGATGGACAGAGATCTCAAAATATTGAGATCTACTTTTGACTTATATAGGGAAAATGAGAGAAGAAAGCAGCTAATAACGAAGGCAGATGTTTTAGTTAAAACCTGTTAACTGCAAAACGACTCAATAGTTCCTAGGTCCCACCCTTGAGCTTGATGTTGCTGCATTCCAGTATGTGAGATGCCTTTTGGGCATAGAAGTACACAATGGGGATGTGTTCCAATGACAAATAGCTAAGGTGCCTGAAAATATTTGTGACGAGTATCACACAAAGCCTGGAGATGCAAAACAACTAGAGAAGGAGCTGTGATATATAAGAGAACCATACTGTCTCGAAGGGCATCAGCTCATTCCTCAGTGTGTGAACTTGGCTGTGTGAAAATCTCGATGAGTTCAGCTGTGGCACCAGCAACACAGCAAGATCCCCTGTAAAACTGTGCCAAAATGTTCTCCTAATGCCATATTAGTCTGCAACAGCTACAGAGTGAGATCACCTCTCCTAAGTCACATCCCAACCCTTCAACCAGCAGTGCCAGATAGCCTTTCCATGATGATGCAAGTTCAAGACAAGCCATCAGACTTTAGCCAGCTTTTGGTACATTGACTACAGACAAGATTCTAAAGTCGTTCAGATAAATACCAATGCACACCGTAGCTGTTGCAAAGGGAAAACACTCTCCTCTGTATAATTCCTCCACCTGGTGGCCAGGTGAGGGATTTGGCTAGTCCACGTGTTGGACACAGGGCTGACCACTTCCCAGCCTTTCATGCCCTTCCTGCTTAAGGTGCTCTTTAGGCTGAGCTACCAGGTGAAGCTCAAACTCACAGGGGCCCTGACATTTTGTTTTCCGAAACTGGTAGCCCATATTTGGTCAAGCATGTACTTTACTGGTAAAGAGTATCATGATTTTTCAGAAATTCTTTGCCTTTTGTTTTCCCTCCTGAATCCTGAAAATAATAACTTTCTTCAAAAGTGAAACCATTTGCAGAAAGGGACCAGTTGTGAAAAATATCACATTTCAATTTTAAAGAAAATATATCATGGTTTGGAATTGTCAAAACACGCTGTTTTGACATTTGGAAATGAAAATAAAAGGAACTTTGAAAGGTCACTTTCAAAACAAAGTGATTCCAAATTTATAGTTGGGTTATTAACTCAATTTCTTTGAAAGAGTTATTTTATTATTATTTTGCTGCTTTTTTCCCCCCCAATTGTCCTCTTTTTTATTTTTTTTTTCTTTTCTATCCTCCTTATTCCTCAGCTATTCGGTATTGGAACATCTGTAAGATACTGAGATATTTAGACACCCTGCAAAATTTTCAAATATGCTAGGATGCATTACTTCTTTCGAAACTAATGAGAGCAAAAAGCTTCTTTACATCCCACATCTCTAAATCCTGAAAGTACTTGCAAAACGGAAGACCTGCTTTCCATCTGGCACTCATCTGTATACTCCATCACACTGTTTTATAGTCCTCTCAAGTTAAAAGACATGCAATTATCACTACTGCTTTTTATTATAAATTCATACATGCATTAGAGGTGCATTTCTCTCCGTCTCACTATTTTTTCCTTGGGCTGTAGCTTTTTTAGTATGTTCTCCATTGCTTACTACTCTTCTCAATATATTCTTTGCAGTGAGGATATATTGAACCTGTCAAGTTTATTTAAAGAAAAGTTAAACTGGGGAAAAATCAGGAGTATGTTGCCTAGACAGGGATGGTAAGGTATTCAAGACAAGGCCTTGCTCCACTTAGCAGACTACAAATCCTCCAGATGTCGAGGGAAGCACAGAAAAGCAGATGATAAATGGCAAGTGAGAAACTGTACATTGATAAATGGGACTGCAAAGAAAGAATATATCTCCATCAAATCCTTCATTGTTGCCTGCAACCCAGTTGAATTGCAGAGTGCTATTTTTATAATCAAACCTGCCAGTAATCAGTCAACAGGAGGCATGGACCTACATGTGTATGAGCCTGGAAAGTGAAAGGATATTGTAACAGAGAGCAGGGAAAATAATCAGGTTATTCCTGTCCCTAAACAGATGCCCATCTTTCTCATCAGCTGTGGACTAAGTATCCTTTAGGGAAGGATCATGAATCCAGAGAGGAGAAAAATCAAGGAAAAGGTACTTAGAGAATTCTAATACAGCCACTGGTTTTCCTTAAAAATGCTATTGAAGAAATTATTCAAAGGCTTTTCTTCCTGTATAATTATATGATCTTTATTATTACTTGGTGTGTGATCCCTTGAAGGATGTGTTCATGCCATAGATGGGCTAAAGACATGTCACAAGCATCGGGTAGTCTTGCAGCACCCCTTATTGAGCCTTCTCTATTAATTTGGTCCTCAGACACAATAACATTGAAGTGTTTAAGAGGAAGAGACAGTAAGCAGAGAGGTGGCCATGAGATAATCTATCTTGCTTGGATTTTGTGGGGGCTCTTTAAAAGAAAGCCAATCTTTGGAGGCAAAAATCTTCAGAGAAACAGAGATTCAGGCTTTGGTTTCTTATCCACAGACAGAAATCTGATCTCAGCTCACTGCTCTTACACAGTTGATTTGAGTATAACTTTTCTTTGGTGAGTATGATTTTTGACAACCCCTGCATTTTGATGCACCCCCTAAAATAGGCAGATTATGGAGCTGTAGAAGTACTTTGTAATGGTGTATCTTACATTCTTTGTAAGGAAAAGGTAATTTTCGTACAGGCACATTTCCACCAATGTATTGTCACTTGTGTAGCTGTAGGGCTTTATTTATATGGGAGAGTTAAATCAGTTCAACCAGGATATTTAGACAGCTTTATTCTATCAGTTTCCCAAAGTTGGGATTGAAGGCACTTGAGATGACAGTTCATGTTTGGACTCAGGTGTTTATTATTTCTGATCAGTGAAACAGCCTCACAACCACGAATTCAGCAGCCTTTCATTACCAAGGCACAAAATGGCTATCTCTTGTTAAAAGGTCTTTTAAGACTAAACTATCCAATTAAGAAATGACACCTAGATTATTTTCCCTTTTAACCAAATAACTGATGCCTCGAAGCACACAATGCGGACTTTTCTATCTAGTTACAGTGTGCCACCCAAACCCAAATGAAGAAGAAGGAAGAAGGTAAAGAAGAACTACCTGCCTCCACCCTAAAACCTCCATCTTGCTTCATATTTATTTCTATATTTTAAAACCCCAAACTTTAAGTTTTCCACCCTGTGATATTCTGACACACTTCTAACCAACTACACACCCATAATCCCAGTGCTTTCAATCAATTTTTAAAGTCTTCTCCAAAGCCTCAGGTCAATTGCAGTGTTCTCTTGTGGGTCTGTGCCTTTCACTACAGAAAGTTTAACATTCTCAGCATCCAAGATTCCAACAGTATTGTACTGTTTACACATCTTTCAGCCCACAGTTACTCCAAACTGAATCCATCCTACACAAGGCCCCTGGGCCCTGCTAATAACTGGACAGGGATCACATGAGAATCTCAGGTGCTATAGGACTAAGGCAATAATATTAGTGAACATAAACCACAAACCAAAGTCAGTGGAAAGACTTGAATGAGCACCATTGTAACTGCTGTACAGCAAGATAGGCATTAAAAAGTAGAAAAAAAAGACATCTCTTTCCATCTACTAAATGTTTGAAAGTTATATCAATATTTATGTGTAGATATATGAGACATGCTTCATGATAGGATACCTTAAAGTCTTAAAATTGAATGATATGGTTTCTTGCTTGTAATACAGCTACTGAAAGAACCTCAACTTGCTGTATAGAATACCTTTCCCTTTTTTTACAATTTATTTTAAATACCTCCAGGAAGTTTAAACTCACATATAACATGCAAATTATCCATATTCTGAAACATCACTCTGATTTACATTGTAATTGTTCCATTACTGATGATAATGGAAGTTGCATGTCCAAGAGTACTTATTCTTATTAGGTAGGAACTCTGCAAAATAGGTTGACATTGCTTTGGTTTTGCAGCAGTTATTACAATGAGAATGGAAGAATCATAACACACCAGCCATATTGCAAGATATTGAAAATCATCCTGGAGAGAATCTCATTTCTCAGAGGTATATTGTAAAGAAAAACCCCACCAAAAGAACAAAAAAACCCCACATCATCTATTCAGAACTTGATGAATACAGCTAAAAATACAGTAGTAAATATTAAAATACTAGTGATATAGTTCATGCCACGAAAATTCATTCTTAATATCAGCAAAGTTATGAAAAATAGTGATGGGGGAAAAACTTGCATATTATCTAGGTCTAACTAGTTCTGGCAGTGCTGCCCACATTAATCTGTGACAAAATGATTCATGGAATGGAATACTTTTTTGCTTTCTCTCTTTACTCTTTTTTTCATAATTTTGCATCTCCCACCCTTACTGTTAGTGAATATAACACTGTTTGATAACTTTAAAGATAGACCAAAAATAGGCCATCTATTTGGCACCCATTATGGGTATAGAATCTCCAATCAAAATATAAATGAAAAATGAGATCATAAGAAACAACAAAGATACAGATTTGATTTCTGAAATTGTTAACACAGATCAAAGGAAAATATTTTAAATTAAGTATCAGCAGTATATATACTCAAGGAAAAGTAAAAGCAAAGATAAAATAACACAAGCTCACTTGTTTTAATTTGCTATATTTGATGCTAAATATAATATTTAAGGTATGCAAAATTAATAGCTTTTTTATTATGTTCACCTGAGATTTGTAGTCATGACATTTCTATTTCAGGGTCAGATCAGATGGGAATAAGTAAAGCTTAGATATCTTTGTTTCTGTCTCCAGGTACAATGGCATAGAAAGTTTGACCTTTGGATGATGACCATGGAACCACTCTGAATGGTGACTCTAATGTTGAGTTCATTGCAGTCTCAGGCAATTCCTTTGACTTTTGTGTGTCTCAAAGATTCATAGTGAATATTTGTATGTAAGGTGAAGAGGTTATTTCCATATAATTGGGGAATAGGATAATTTGGGTTGGGAAGGACCTTCAAGATCATTGAATCCAACCAATAACTGAACACTTGCAGTCCACTACTAAACCAAGTCCCTAAAACTACATGTCTTTCAAATACCTCCAAAGGTGATGGCTCTGCCACTGTCCTGGACATCCTGTTCCAAAGCTTGACAAATTTTCTGTGAAGACCCTTTCCCTAATATCCAACCTCAATCTTCCCTGGTGCAACTTAAGGCATTTCTTCTCATCTATTGCTCGTTGATTAAAGAGACCAACACCCAACCTCAATCAACCTCTTTTCAGGCAGCTGTAGAAGGCAATCAAGTATCCCCTGAACCTCCTTTTCTCCAGGCCAAACACCCCCAGCTCCCTCAGCTGCTCCTCATCAGACTTGTGTTCCAGACTTTTCCCCAGCTCCACTGCCCTTCTCTGGACACACTCCAGCACTTCAATGTCCTTTTTCTGGTGAGGGGCCCAAAACTGAACACAGGATTTGAGGTGTGGCCTCACCAGTACTGAGTACAGGGGGGGCAATCCCTCTGCTGGTCCTGCTGGTGACACCGTTTCTGATACAGGCCAGGATGCTGCTGGCTTTCTTGGCCAACTGCTCACTCTGCTGGTTCATGTTCAGCTGCTGTTCACTAGCAACCCAGGTCCCTTTCTGCCAGGCATCTTTCCAACCTCTCTTTTCCCAGACTGTAGAACTGCAGGGGGTTATTGTGACCCAAGGGCAGGACCTGGCACTTGGCTTTATGGAAGCTTATACTATTGGCCTCAGCCATTCTATCCAGCCTGCCCACATCCCTCTTCAGAGCCTTCCTGCTCTCTACAGACCAACACTCCCATCTAACTTTGTATCACCTGCAAACATATTGAGGGTGTACTTGATCCCCTCATCCAGGTCATCAATGAAGATATAAATGAGGCAGGCTTAAATACTGAGCCCTGGAGAACATCACTTGAGATCAGCCACCAACAGGAATTAACTCAATTTACCATTTAAAAATGTCTAGAAATAAAATGTATAAAACTGTAGCCAGGGAGACTATAATCACTCACTAACAATTCTGGTCAGACCTCTATAACTCAGCTAAAAAGGCTTACATGTTATGTAGATTTTTTTCAGGATTCATTTTTGACCAGGAACATTCCCTGACTTCTCTCACTGTTTGATTAAAGATCCTGCTCACAGAAGAGGAAAGCAGCCTCCTTAATTTATGGTGTAGGAAAGGATTTGCCTGGGATATTTGTGCTCTGAATATGTAACATCATTCTATGTATTTTCATTTCTTTATGAATTAACAATGGACTTTACTGGGGACTTTCTGCTGTATGGTAACACTGGGCATTTTTTTTCTGTCACTCTTGTTTCTCTTTCTTTTGTAGAGTGTGCTCCCCATAAAATATGATCACTAACAGCAAATCTGAACTGAGGAAAGGAAGCAAATATGATTTCCCATAGAATTTGCAAGAATACAGTCTTTTTTTTTTTTTCAAATGTCCATGTGCTTCACAAAATCTTTTATTTATTTTTGCCTTAGGTAGTGATAATTCATTACAAATGTATGTGATGATAAGAGGAATTAGTTTGAAAGGAAGAGGCCTCTCAGAGTCACTTCTGCCTCTTGCTGCATTTGTTTGTGTTTATGTAAGCAAAAAAATGGCATGCATTATCTTTTTATGAGCCTTGCGATTTATTCTGTTGTGTTGTCAGACCTTTGGGAATGCATTCTATAAACTTTATTGAGACAAGATATCTAGAGGCGTTTGCATATTTGTGAGCTCAGCACAATATTACTTTTTAATGCACTTTTGACTTTGCATGGAGAAAATGGAGTAAGAAAATGTAAAACAAATATATTTCAGGTGGCTTCATTTTTATTACCTGCTTTTTGTTTCCCTAGGTTAAAAGCAAGTAAAGATTCAATCATTTAAATTTAATAAACACTGAGATCTACTAGCTTAATTTCTGACTCTTTCTGAGGCTAAAAATTAAAATTACTTGTCAAGGTCTCAATTTAAAAATCTATTAAGGATAGATCTATGCTAACTGAAAGATGCATATAAATGTATTCTGGTATGGTTCTTGAATTGGGCTTTATGGCATGTGTCTATTTGCAGTAAAAAGACTTCCACAGATTTTGATGTGGTTTTAATTCTCTATGTTCTTCCTGATATTGCCCCAAACTGGCATACGCACGTGTGCAGTACTGTGCTCAGCTGTGCAGAGATATTCACACACTGATGCAATTCCAGCAGTAGACCTATGAAGGTAGTCCAAGGCTCAAGAATGTGTGATGTATAAGCAATCAGACCCTGAAAGAGTTTTTGGACATCCTTGAAAAGAGAAATTGAATTTTTATTGTAGTCTTCAGCTATCTAATGGAAGGTAGAGATGTATGTGGGACCTTCTCAGAAGCATGCAGAAGAAAAGAGGGTGATGTAGAAGGGAAAATCTTTTCACTGGGCAGGTAGACAAACTTAAAAGGCACCCAAAGAAGTCTGTCATGTTCCCTTAATTGATAGAAATTTAAATGTATTTTTAAACAGACCTTAAGTGATCTGTATGCATTTTATTTTAGACACTTTATTCACATTAGTGGTTTGTCACTGTCAGAAGAACAGGTTTAGGTATTAAACACAATTAAATACTTTTTTTTAAAATTTCCGTTCTTTGCACTTCCATCTGTGCTGGCATCTCAGAACTCTCCGACGATGTCAGGGGGTCAAATATGAGAAGAATTTGCCATTTTTGGTTTATTTTAAAAGAAAATATTTGGATACCATGGTGAAATTAAAGTCCCACTGGCTCCCATCTTTCTTTTTCCCTTCAGCTAGTTTCTTTGTCATGATTTGTACCTTTTCTTACCCAAACTACCCATTAATAAGTTGGAATGTATGAGCGCTCTCAAAGAAGAAAGAAATAGATTAGACAATATTTATGGAGAACCTACTTATACCATATAGAAACACTTCTGATAGAATTCTGGAGAACGAAACTCCCTTTGGAAAGGTTTCTGATTTGTTATATTTTCCTTCCCTGATAAATCACCTGATTTTGAAATAACATCCTCACTGACAACTTGGGTAAGTGACACAAAGCATTCTCTCTTCCTCATAGTATAGAGGTTCCTCTGAAAAATTTCTGTCTCTCTGAACAGAAATAAAAAGAATGTTTCCTTGTTTTATGTTCTAAAAGAGCATAGTAATTTTCAGACACTCTCTCTAGAAAGGAAGGGATGTGTTTGGCTGCACTGGCACCCTTCTCTTTCCTCAATTTCCCCATATAACAAAAAGGTGTTAGTTATGATTTTTGATCACACTGTGACACATGATGTGCACCTGTTGCAATCTTGTTTCATCATGCCGACAGAGGAAAAAAAAAACCAAACAAAAGCAAAGGAGTAGTTTCTTCGTTTAGACACTAATGCAGCAGTGCATATATCATCATTACTCAAGAAAACATGCCATGAACGTGCTGATGGATGTGCTCAGATGTTATGTTGAATTAGGGACTTAATGACAAAAGACAAGCAGTAGAGCCAAACAGTTCATATTTGGAGAACCATGTCCCCATGGAATTCAAATGTTAATGGCAATCATATACTGCACCACAGTGAAAAAAAATAAAGATAAATAGATTTTGAGGAAACTGCAATGTACGTTGTAACATTACAAATAATCACCATCCCTAGAAGTGTTCAGACTTTGCTATGAATATTAAAATTTTGGGGTTTTGTTGAAAGTAGAAACAATATGAGTGAAGCAATAACATGCTGGAGCTTGTTGCCAGAGGAGATTGTGGAGACACAGAGTATCAAGAGGTTCAAAAAGGATTAGAGAAATTAGACTGACAAATTAGATGACGCAAAGTAGACATTAAATGAGCAAAGTCAATACAACACTATTGAGTGACTGACAAAACAAATAAAAAAGACATAGTCTAGAGGGACTTTGATGAACTGTAAGGTTGAATGAGCAGAAACTTCATGGAGTTTGGCAAGGAGAAGAGCAATGTCTTGCACATGAGCAGAATAAAGCCATTTATCATTACAGCTGTTAACCGACAGGCTGAAATAGTTCTACTGCAAAGGACCTGGGCACAGCGGGTGGACACTATATTTAGCAGGAGCCAGGAGCACAATCACTGTGAAGAATGCATGGTCCATATTTGTGGACAGTATGAGAAGTGCCAGGAGACTGAGAGTGGATGCTATTCTCACCAGTGTAGAAAAAGTTACACCTAGTAGAGTGTTCAGTCTTGGACCTCTCAAATTCAAGAAGTGTGTAACAAAACCAGAGGTAACAGAGTGACAAGTGTGATTAAGGCCCTAGAGTACAGAAAGTGAAAAGATAGAGGAAGATGGGGATATTTAATATGACTAAGGTGAGTGAAAGAAGTCTAATGTCATCCTGGAATTGCTTCAAGAACAGTTACAAGGACTACAGAGTCCAATTCTTCTGATTAGTGGCAGATGCTAAATCAAAGTGGAATGGACACAAGCTGGGGCTTAGGGGACTGGATATTGAAAAGATTTTTCTCTCTGAGAAAGATCATAACACTGGAACAGGAGGAAGAATCTACATCCTTGGAGGTTTTCCACATCTTGTTAAATAATCACTGCTGACCTGATTTGGCTTTAGCAGCATTCATGCTCTGAGCAGTTTCGCAAGATTCAGGGGGGAGGGTGGTGTTGGTTTTTTTTATTATCTTTTTAGTGACATGGACAACAGAAAGTTTTAAACAGATATGAAAGGGAATATGGAGATATGTACCCTCTAACATCCCTACTACAATAATTTTGGACAAGTAATCTCCATTCAAAGTTTAGAATTGCATATCTTCCCTAAACAGCCTTTTATGACGCTACTTTCAGAGAAGGAATAAGTGTAGGAAATATTGGTAGGGCATTTCTTGTGTTTTAAGAAGGCAATTAAAAGATGGTGCCTCTTTCTCTCCACACATCCTCTCTTCCAAGCATATTGCTGTCTTAAAATTTATTCCTCTAACGTTTACTTTATACTCTAACAGGTAAAGAAAAATTAAATCTGTAGTATTTGCCCAAAACAACATTTAGCTCAGATCTAACAACATGATATTGGAAAAGACATTATCATACCAAGGACCTCTTCCTTGTCTACTTATATGTCTCCTTACAATGTACGGATCCACAATAAGTAACAAAAAAATCAGCCTTTTGGTGGAAAATAACAGCTTCACAAGCATAACATGAAACAAATTCATTTTCAAAGGACCACAAGGAAGTCAGAATATGGAGAACTAGTGAATTTATTGATAATACACACAGACGTACAACCAACTATACTATTTCAACGATTAGAAGCAAAAATATATGTGATGTGTTTTTGTTTTCTCTTTACAGTGAGTCCAGAATCAGTATGAGTAGGCAAATCTCATTGTTTAGTTTTTTTGATTTGGTTTGTTTTAAGAGAAAGTAGCATAGCTGGAAAAATTAAAAGTGTTCAGGCTTACAAATTTAAGACACTGTATCAACACTGTCAAATGACCATTCTTAGATTGTCCCAGAGGCAACCTACAAGAGTAACTAAAAAAGAACGTAAAGATTTTCACTTTGACTCTATATGTCACGGCAGCAGTCTTGGAAAACTCAGAAGTTTTTGCCACTGAGGTGTTTACTGTATAACTTTGATTTTTGGCAGAACTTTGATTTTTTTAGAGACATATTCTCTCTGTCCAGCATATTCCTTCCCTCTCTCCTTGAAGTATCTTCACAGCCCCTTCTTGCTCAGCTGGAGCTCCATGCAAAAGCCGTCCATCAGTAAAAGAATTGGATGGAGATTTATCTACTGTTCACACAATAAAATAATTATGTTTCACAAGTAAATCACCTCTACAGTGGAGAGTCAGTGCACTTATCAAGCAATGCTAACCCAGTACCGTGAGTGTGCAGCTATAATGCTACCAGTGTCATTGCCTGGGGAATACAAATGCATTAACAACTAATAGGATTATTGACCTCATGTCACAGAAATGATATAATTTCTGTTTTGAAACTCTGGTTTAATTGTCATAATTAAGAACTCTTCCCCTCCTGCCTTGACTTTCACAGGGAGTAGATGTATGTAATAAGAAAGATATGTACAAAAATTCTTCATAAGGCTGGATGGGTACAGATAAGAATACAGCAAATTGGTAACCAATAAATACACTATATTTTTTGAGATTTTTCATGCTCAGTGATTAGTTCATCAGTGTATTTTTTCATATGGGAAAGTAAGTTTAAGAAGTTCCCTTCCCTTCCCTTCCCTTCCCTTCCCTTCCCTTCCCTTCCCTTCCCTTCCCTTCCCTTCCCTTCCCTTCCCTTCCCTTCCCTTCCCTTCCCTTCCCTTCCCTTCCCTTCCCTTCCCTTCCCTTCCCTTCCCTTCCCTTCCCTTCCCTTCCCTTCCCTTCCCTTCCCTTCCCTTCCCTTCCCTTCCCTTCCCTTCCCTTCCCTTCCCTTCCCTTCCCTTCCCTTCCCTTCCCTTCCCTTCCCTTCCCTTCCTTCTTTTTCTTTCTTTTTCACACCAGCACTCATTACCCTCCACTTTGGCACTGGCATAAATATCTATAAATCCCACAAGGTAATGTGGACCAGAGAAAAGATTCATGCAACGGAAGATATTCTTTTTATACTTTTGAATTTCTTTTCAACTTCACTCATATCAGTTTTATTTGCTAGGTCTGTTTTAAAAGGTTGAAAATAGTTATTTTTTAAAAAAGTGAAAATATAAAAATGTGCTTGTTTGTTTCTTCCTTGTCTGCTTAACAGAAATTCCTGATTATTTAACGTCATATAGCCATATTGGCCCATACTTTAGTAACTGGGTTTTTCATTGGCAGATAATAGTTGAGTCCTTTCAAGGAGTATGTTCAGCATTTTCCTGAAGAAACTGACTTCCCATAGTGTGGATGGATGTACCCTTTCCTGTGTAAAGGACTGTTTGGACAGCTGGGCCCATAGAGTAGTGGCAAATGGAGTTGATTCCAATTGGTGGCTGGTCTCAAGCGGCTCGGTGTTGGGGCCAGCCCTGTTTAACATCTTCATGGGTGACCTGGATGAGGGAACCAAGTGCATCCTAAGAAAGTTCACAGACAACACCAATCTGGGCAGGAGTGTTGACTGGCTGAAGTGTAGGAAGACCCTACAAAGGGATCTGGACAGTCTGGATTGATGGGAGAAGGCAAACCGTATGAGGTTCAACAAGGCCAAAAGCCATATGAGTCACTACAACCCCAGGCAGTGATGATTCCTCCTCCTTGTACTCTGCACTGGTGAGATGGCACCTTGAGTTGTGTGTTCACTTTTGGGCCTCTCACTACGAGAAGGACATTGAGGTGCTGGAACATATCCAGGGAAGGCAACAGAACTGGGGAAATATCTGGGCCTCAAGACTGATGAGGAGCTGCTGAGGGAGCTGGAGGTGTTTAGCCTGGAGAAAAGGAAGTGCATGAGGCAACTCATTGCCTTCCACAACTGCCCAAAAGGAGGCTGTGGGGGTTTCAGTGTCTCCTCCCAGGTAAAAAGTTATAGGATGAGAGGAAATGGCCTCACAGTTTGCCAGAGCCCAACTAGCCAGATATTAAGAAAAATTTCTTCACAGAAAAGGTTGTAAAGCACTGGAATAGGCTGCCCAGAAAAATGGTAGTCATCTGTGGAAGTAGTCAAAAAGCATGGGGCTATAGCACTTGAAGACCTGGTTTGTAAACATGGTAGTGGCACTTAGCGGGGGGTTGGACTTGATGATCTAAAGGTCTTTTCCAACTTTAACAGTTCTATGATCTTCCAATGTGCCTATTTAGATTTTCTTGCAGCCAGGTCCATAGCTGGCTTCAGAAACTACTACTGGGTTATACAGAGACTGGCATTGGCTTGGAGATATCTTGTAGGACCCCGACTTGTTTTGTGGATCAGCTTTTTAACTGCAGGAATGGTGTTCAACACAATGCACCAGAAAGAGCTGATACATTTGTCACGTTGTTTTTCCAGGCAACTCAGGGATTTATATGGTCATAAAATTCCTGAATAGATCAGAAATTTCACAACCATGGATGGAAAGCAGATCTACAAGGGCGTTCCCTCCTTCCTATTTCTCTAAAAGAAATGGGCAAGAGAAGGAAAATTTGCCCATTTGAAATAAAAGATCAAGAGAAGAGATAATGGGACGGAAAGACGATTCTTTCCTCCATTTTGAAAATCACAGGATCATAGAATGATAACATTAGTCAAGAGTAGTCTCACAATTAGCTTATTCTTGAGATCACCTTCAATTTCAATCAGAAGATAAGTGCTATTTTATGATTACTTTCACACACTGATGGTTTTCATTACCCCAAAGATTTTTTAAGCCAAAAGTGTGCTGTTCAGATGCAGAAGTGTACCACTGAAGAAACCTAGATCCCTGTTATGGGGATGTAATGAACATAAAATCCTGTCCAGATATAGATAACTTGATCATTTCTCAAACATTAAGAAGGCAGAAACAGATTCACTTGAGTCAGTGGGATGATTGTGAGAGAAGAAATGAGAAAGGTGGTTCTCCTTCTTATCTAATACTCCCTACTTCTTTTATTTTAATGGTCTTGTTCATGTGGAACAGGTAATATACAACGTGGCAGAGGCAGCACCTCTGCTGAGGATCCCAGTAATGGAGGTGAAACCAATTCTGGAATGCGTTTGCTGCATGTCAAAGGTGATGAATGGGAGATGATTTATTAAGTCACCTGGGCTGTTCCCTTCTGTGCCAAGGTTTGTTCCAATAGTGTTTCTGTGTGTTTAATGGATTAATACAGTTCAATGAAGTTTATTCATGAAATAGAATGTGGGCTCAGCATTTTCTCCCAAGTAAAGTGTGTGAAAAATACTGCTTAACAGAATTCTGATTTCATTTGCCAGGAACAGGACCCAAGAGGATGTATTCACTATCCTTTACATCATACCTTTCTTTTAGCACAAGTGACAGAACTGAGATACTTAGTGCAACTCTTGCTTAGTATTGGAGTATGGAAAAATTCTTAACAATGCAAAAAGGGCCAACTTTAATCATGATTGCATGTCCCTGAGCGGCATGTATGATACAATAAATATAAGTTTTAAAAAGGTACACTTTGCTTTTGGAGCAGGAAAGGTGGAAAAAAAACCAAACAAAATCTAAAACTAAAAATAAGGGTATTTTCTGTGTATGTGCTGACACAACAGTGTTTTTTCAGGAAAAGTTTATACCTTGCTGTGTTTTTCTTCCTTCATTGTAAAAGGCATCAAACAAAAAGCAAAAATCATGGACTTGAGTGTTTATCCTCAAAATGGAGACTCTTGAGGGAATGCTACTGATGATTGAAAGAGCTTTTCAAACTATTTAAATTTAAAGGAGTTTTCTAAGAGTAGTAAAATAATATGAAAAATCAATCTCAGCTTGTGTAGTTATTTTTGAAACACATAAACATTTCAGGGGCTAATACACTGAACAGAAAACTGTTGAAGGAGAAATTCTCGATTATTATATATTTTATATATGATATATAAAATATTATTCTATATTATATATATATTATATAAAATTATCTGTTGCAAAACCTTCAGATAACAACAAGTAGGAAAAAATTTAACCCCCCTAAAAAAAGAAATCCCCCTCTAATCTCATTTCTTTAATACTTAATGAAAGAAAGAATTTTTCTTTCAGATTTTTAAGCCAAAGAGAATTCCATAAATCTTGATCAGTACAGTTTCAGGTGTGTGGTGTGAATAAACACGAAGGTTAGGTTTAGGGTGCCTGTAAGGAATGGGCTGTATTTCTAATTCTGCTTTTCACTGATTGATAATTATAAAACAATCAAGATGATCATAAGTTACTAGTAATTAGTTATTCCAAAACTAGTAATTTCTGAAACGTTATCTTGCTTTGCAAAGAATCTTGAGGTCAGAAAAGGATGTAAAGAAAAAATCAAAACAAGCTTGGAGTCCTTTTCTAATCTTCCTGATCTTTCAAATTTTAAACTTGTGAGTGTTTGGCGAGGTGACACATCTGATTGTCAGGCCTCTTTGTTCATCAAGTGGGAATACCATTTTTTATGTCCAGAGTGAAAATACAGTTATTTTTTCTTGCTCTCTTGCATGTAGTACTCTTCTACAAGAACTATTTAATCTACCTTTGGTGTGCAAAGACCACTACAACTAAATCACATAGCAGAGTGCATTCTCAGCAAGTATACTTCAAATTTATGTTAAGAAAGAGTCACCTGACACCAAAGTGAGGTCATCCACTGCAGAAAACAAGAAGTTTATATGTGTTAGCAGCTTTACTTATTCTAATTAATATATAATATCCTTACTCCCATATAATTAAAACCAGAGTATGTGTTCTGCACCTTCTGTTAGGCATCAATCAAGAATACTTGTACAACACACAGCTTAATTGAGACAGACATCAAATAGATAATTTTTCAGAAGGATAAAATTAATAAATAAATCTGGAAATCCAGAGATGGAAGCAACACATTGATGTCACAGCTATTAAGTTTAATCCAGCTCAGTATTTTTTTTTATTCTTGCCAGTGAGAACACCTCCAATTTATCCCCCAAAGAACAGAGAGGAACATGGGGAAATTAGAAGTGAGTATTGTTTCTTTTAGCAAGTAAAAATAAATGAACATGGGAGATGATAAGTGTGGAAAGTTCATGGAGTTTCCTCTTTTTTAAAAGGTTTAAAATATTCCTTTATTGTTTTGCATGGCATAGAATTTAGTTCAGCACACAGCCAAAATGCTGGGGAATGTCCTGGAACATATGAGTTAGCACAAGAGCAATTCATGACTCCTTTAACTTACTTTGTCCCATTTCCTTTTATTCCATTTTTATTATTCTGCCCTCCACCTCCAATATGTTAGAAAGGATTCTGAGCAAGTAAATGGATCACCAGAGAGATATCTTGATTTTCTCAAGGCTGCATACAGGAAAATAAACTCCAGAAGCAGTGAATCCATCCTTCAGGCCAGCTGGATTTATGGCAATTCCATGGACTGTCAAATGAATGGGCAGTGCATAATACCCCTTAGTGTCTTGTACTGCAATGTGGCAATTACCTCGGTTCTGGATAAAGAATTTGGAAATCTTCAGAAAGAATCTAACAGTAAAAAGGGATTTTTTAAAAATAAATCTTTTGAAGCAGGCTTTTGTTTCTGAGTATGCTGTGGCAGGAACAATCATCTAAATGTGTGGCTTGCTTTTTTTAAAAGGCAGTATTTTTGGGATGTTGTCTAGAGTTTGGACTGTGAAATAAGACAAAAACTAAATAATGTGCTCACTTTCAGATAGTCATTTATAATGTAGCATATAATAATATATTTTGTTCTATGTCTTGACATCACTTTGACGTATGGAGATTTCTTATTTATATATACATTTGTTACTCATCACTGCAAGAGATAGTTGAATAAATATGAATAAAAGGAATAATTTCTTCTTAAAATACCTCTGTCTGGATGGAATTTTGCATCTTCAATACATGGTTTTGGTATATTTTGGGCTAGTAACTCAGTGGATGGACTAGGAAATGTACAGCTTTAAACTAGAGTTTAAGGGATTTTTGTTTTGTTCTTTTCTATACTGAAAAGAATACAAAGTAGGAAGTAATACAGGAAAAAAAAATTGTTTCAATTATGGAGTTACACTGAGAAAATACCAAAAGTCTGATGGTCCTGAATATTAGAATTTCTTGTTTGGGCATTAAGTATTCTTATCCTGTCAATCTTATGGAAATGAAAGTAGTATGGAATAGGTGTTAGAAATTAAAGCCATTTCATATAATTATTAAATGTGCCACTCCATTCTGAAAAGGGTGCAGCATTAAATGGGCTTTGTTTGATATTAATCAAACTTTCCTACCTGAAATATCTTCTAAATTTAATGACTCTGTTCTGCAATCAAGATCGGCTGCCATTCAAATTCAGTCTATGGGAGGATACATATTTTTAAAATTTTTACTATAAGATTACTGTACACAGAGCCAAAGAAAGCTGTACAAAAAAATGTAATTATATTTGATGAAAGATAGAATAAAACTGTGGGAGAGGATAAAGGTGTATCATTCAGCATCTCATATGTTCTTTGTCATGGAAGTGATTTCTGCAGTTGTAAGAAGAATGATAATTTACTAGGATTTACATTCTGCATTTGTTAAAGCAGTGTTGTACTCCTACAGTGCATGTCATGTAGCTAAAGCTCAGTAAAAGGAGAAAATAGAAAGGAACATGTCTCAGTGGCAGAAATTCTTCTACTTTGCTTTCATAGGGTGTTGCCTAAAAGTCTGCATTTCAAAAGATCAGCGTTATTCAAAAAATCAAGCATTTAAAATGTGAAGAAGCTGTTACATATCATCAGATTTTCACTGAAGGTAAGTTTTTACAGGACGGAAAATGCTAAATAATATGATTGAAGGGAATTTTAGTGATTTAAACTCTTTGAGAATCACAGAAAAAAATGAGTTATGGCAACAGATTAGCTGTACAGAACACAGGACTTTTTTTTCACCTCTTTCTAATTTTTCTCATCCCAGTGCAACAGGGATTTGAGTCCAATTTTCTCGTAGGAGCAGAGAGAAAGAGAGAAAAACTCTGTTTCTACCTACTGATCTAACACCAACCTTACACTTCTGGAGCAAGGTGTGCGAATGAGCCCTCTATACCATAGAAATGAAGCAAAATTTCAGTTCAAACAGCAGTTATGGGCTTTGTTCTTCAATTGCAAAAGTAAAGCAGATGGAACAGATGCTATTTCTTTGTGGCTCTCCTCCATTTCAGAATTCATATCCTTTCACTCAGCTCTGTGCTGTCTAAAAAATTATTTTCATGCATCAAATTGTTGTCCTTGGTTAATGTGATGCTGAGGGACAACTGAGACTGTAGTCCCTACATTATTACTGTCTCTCCCTGCAGAGCGCAGGTTCCAGAAGTGACCAGTCCAGATCTTGCCATGTTCACAGCATGATTTGAATTTTAATATAAAATTCCATTTATAAAATTAATTAAAGTTATAACTCCAGCACAGGAAATTAAGGACAGTAATAAAAGAGCTGGCTGGAAAAATTCCCCGCAAAGGGTTTTTCTCTCGTTCAGTGTTACGCAGACAAAACCAGTTCAATTTTTCTTTAATGTGAAATGAGATCAGCTTGAAAAAATTTGTATTGTATGGTATTGTATGGTACAGAAAAAACACTTTGAAAATTATATAGCATGACGTTTTAATTTATTGGGAAAAAAACTATTTCAAAAAAAAGTTGTTTTAAATGGAATATTACCTAACAAATTGAGAAATAATAAAATAATAAAATACTTAAATGAAATTATTAACCCAATATAAGGACATGATGCAATTTTACTCTAATTTCATCTGTATATGACATACTAACATATTTTTAGTGAAAAAAATCAGTTTTTTGGTCATGTCTAGTTTTATCTGTCCCAGAAACTAAAATTAAACTGTCCATTTTACCTTGGTTTTATAAACATATAACAATTGCATTATACCCTGAGACAATTGATAGATAACTTCATAAACAACAAAATATTTAATCTGATTTGTTTATTGCAAGATGTGTACTTTTCTTAACAAAGGAAAAGCAATAGATTAATTAATGCTTTAATAATGTACTTCATAATTTCTCATATTAGTGATTAATTTAGAAATTGGAAAAAACAGGATCAGTTAAAAAAAATTAAAGGTGAACAAGGGACTTGATAAACAGAATAGGAGAAAATAGACAGGAAAGAGTCCCAAGAACTGATCTGTATAAGAGCCTTATGAAAGTTTCTTAATGATTTGGATACAGAGGTTAAATGTGAGTTCACAGAATTTGCTGATGATTCAAAGAAGGACAGCACAGCAGAAACAGAATCTAAGTATGATGGCAGAATCATTAGATCAAAGGAGGAAATTAATAGAATTGTAAAGAAATTTAGGACATTGAATAGTCTTGAAAAAGTAATTAAAATTTCTCAGATGAACTAGGGGCTTTTTGCTCAAAAATAGCATGGGAAGAAGACATTGGTTCATCATAGGATGTCTGAATGATGTCATTATAAACCATCAAGAAAAAGGTAAATGTAGAAATGAAGTGCATTAAGCAACACATTTTCAGTAGAAATCAGAAAGTAAACTTAGGGAAAATAGAATGGTTTAAGAAAAAGAACACTTTTTTTTTTTTTAACCAAAGGAGACTAAAATGCTTGTCTTATTTCATCAGGTTAAACACAGCCTGAATAGGGAATACGATTTTTTTTTTTTTTTTTTTTTTTTTGCAAAAGGGATCTCTAGGGACAATAGTTATCTTGGTGAGGTTGAGTAAAGAATAAAAATATACATCTCCCATAAAGTTTTGTGAGTTCAGGATGGGGTTTTTTGTTGCTGTTGTTGGGGGGGGGGGGGTTGTGGGGGTGATTGGCTTTTGTCATCATTGTTTTGATTTAGTTTCTTAATCCACTTGGATTTCTATGCCAGTTTGGTAAAACTCACAGAAAGGACACTGTTAAGTGTAGTTTTTAGGACTAACGCTGCAGCAGACATAAATTCTGTTGGTACTTCTGCCTCTGAACTGCATATTCATCATTTTTTAAGACTCTTTATTTCCCGGCATCTAGATGCCACTTATTTGAAACCCCTAATTTAAAGAATATCTTAGTTTACTAGCGTTTTATGCATACCAAAATTGAATCCTTACTATGGGGGGAAGTGGGGGAGGGGGAAGGGAAGCAGCTCAGGAAAAATGAGGATGCCATGATATCAGTGGTATCATAAGGGTCTAGCCACTTAAGATGATGCTATTTTTGGCTGCAAAATACTGAAAATATTAAAATTTTACATTTAGAAAACAATGATACATACGTCAAATGTATCCTGGGCTAATATTCACAGTATCTCCTTTTTTTTTCTCAAAATCTCTTCCTACATTATTCTTTTGAAGTTTTTATCATATCTATATTTTTAAAAAGGATGATTTCTGTATAGAGATTTCCCTACAAGTTAATTCATTTCCCCCAGGGGAGGACATTGCTTCATTTTTTTTTTTAAATTGAAACATTAGGAGTAGTTCCTAAATTAATCTATCAGTAGTTCTTTTTTTTTTTTTTTTTTTTTCTGTTATAATGAATTCTCAGATTTATTTATAAATGTGAATTAAACAGACATGGAAAATATAACTACCCATGCTGCTTTCCAAATGGTTCAATTACAGGTAGAACTCTCATGGGAGACAACATTTACATTCAGTGATAACTCTGATAAATATTTTTCATTTTGGCTGATTAACATAGTAATTTCTGTATTTCATTGGGACAACTGAAAGAAGAAAATAATTGGTATAGCATTACTGCCTTGTCCTTTATAACCTCGATCTTAAAGAATAAATGTCCCCTAAATGTGATTGAAAGAAGACTCATTAATGGAAGTCATATGAGCTAATCAGACTGTCAGTCTGCATTTTTTGGTGTCCGGAAAATGAAAGGCAAGCAAGACACTTACTAGAACAAGTGAGACATGGTTTTTGCTGTGATAAAGATGCAATCCAATACAAATCTACTGAATGTCATCTTCTCTTGGAGTCAAAATGACATCTTTATTCTCCACACTTTTAATCCTGAGGCACCTCACAGCAGCAACTGTCAAACTAGTGCTAATTCAAAAAGAGCCCTGGAGGTGAAAATGTTTGACAGCCTCTCTCACTTATCCAAATGAAAAATCAGGTTGTTTTCTTTCACCATCCTTTTTGTCCACTTCTGTACAAACTTCCTTCAATTTGCCTTTCAATTTCTTTTTGAAAGAAAAGAATGCCAGCTTCCCCAAATAATTAAACCTTAAGATTACTTTTCCTCTGCTGTTAATGATTCAGATAGAATTTTTTGTAGTGTAACACACGCAAAAAATAAAGGTGTGAATTCCCTAGTATGAATGGTAAAGGTACCTTGTTTTTGGGCTGTAGACCGCATCTGAGAAGAAGAAAAGAGCCTCAATCTTATCTTTGTTTTGCAGAAGGACTCCCTGCTTTCTGAATATGTTAATTTACATAATTAACATTACAGTAAAAGTGAAATAAAGATTAAGAAAAATCTTAGTTAGTGCCAAAGTAACTTCAAAGTAATCATATAGGTCTTTGGCTGCTCTTGGCTTCTAATTTACTCTGTATTGATCCTCTATTAAGTGTTATAAAGGCATGAAATGTGGACTAGTGATTTAAATATAATGAATTTATGATGATTTTCTATCTCTGTTGCTATGAACACCATTAATTTTATAGTATGTAGAATATGCAGAAATTAAATAGTCAGAATAATTGCTTAATCGCGCCACAGTATTTAAGGTCATTGGGTCACGAGGCCACTCCTTCATTAAATTGCAAGTCACTGAGTTCCCCTCAAAGACACAGAGATTCTCATGACAGAGAAGTTTGTGGATGGCAGGAAATGTGGGATGGTCCCAAGCAAATATAAATGGAATAAGTGTAGCTGAGACATGCAGTGTGCCACAATGCAGATGTCCTAAGGTGTGTCTCAAACCAATGTACATGCGATAAACTACAGGTGAATCCAAAATGAAAAGTTAGCCAGCAAAAAGATTTAGTGTATGGCTGCATTCCTGTCTCTGCAGGTGGCTCAGGCCATCCCATCAGCATGGTACATCAGCAGCCTGGAATTCTCATGGACTAGGTGTGAATAGACATAGAACAAAAGAGACCACAGGGCCATCTAAGTGTAAGGTAAGACCCCTGTCCTGGCCAGGATCAGGGTGACAGTCATATCCCAAGGTTTTACAATCTAAAAATGGAATAATTTTACATCAAAATAATGTCATTTATCAGTAAAATAATTGCTTTCAGAAGCCTGAAAAAAAAAAAAAAAGACATGGTAAGAAAGTGAATTTTTCTTTTCTCTTGAATCTTAACCAACAATCAAGATTCAGTAAGTCAAATTTTAGCCAAACTGTTCAGCTGCTGGGCAAACTCTGGGAACAACAAAAGCTATAGCTGTATTTGTGTATATTCTCTGAAGACTTAATGGAATAATATAATATTCAAAAAGTCCCTTGCTGGGGATGACAAGAAAAAGGCAAACTGCACAATTTTGCACAAAAACATGCTGATTTATTGTTCTTTTGTGAGTATTTTGTATTCTTAGCCTCATTAGATTCACTGTGGAGGAATTAATTCTAAACTATTTAATGCAGCACTCTGCAGTACTACTTTTCAAAGGTCCCTTAAAGAACTTTACACCAAATATCACCAACATCAATGGAAATAGGATTTTCCCATTGTGCTCTGTGAGCTCTGGATCCTATTTCATGTTTACAAGTTATTTCTGTGTTATTTTTCAAATTGTCGAAGCTTTTTTGTGAGGTTGACATTAAGCTGTGAAGAGCAATGGGACTAAATTCCCCATCTTCAAGCCAGTTGGTTATCTCCAAAAGGATGTCATGGCTCTGATTCATTCATGAAACAAGGTTCACACAATCTGTTATGTATTACAGTTTGCCTGACTACATTTTCTTCTTTGTATCTTGGCCAAGACATTTCAGTGTTCCTGTTCGTTTGAGACCCTCTGTTTAAGATGTGAGTGACTTCCAATGCAGAACATTATTGCTGCAATTGATTAATTAACTCTTTGTTAATAAACCCACCACTGAAATTCTAACTTTTTTGTCCAGGGGCTTCCACTTTACTTTTATACTTAGAAGTGTTCTTTTAATGGTGTGTGAAAAAACCCCAAATGACAGGATTAATTTTGATTGTTTCATGTTGCTCCTCTGGACATACCATAAGAAATAGAGATAAGAAAAGCTAGATTAGGGTTTTCTGTACCCATCTCACTCCAGAAAAGCTTCAAACAAAGTAAATTACATTTTTTATTGATCAGCAGGGAAATTCATAGTGCACAAGGGAATGTCTCCATTGGGCAGACTGATTCTTTGTTACTGGCACAGTTATTTACCCTCCATGTGCTGATTTCTAGAGAAGAATGAATTAATCTTTTCATCCTTTAAAACAGGCTCCTGGGAAGATGCATGGAGAGTCTTTGCCTTTTCATATAAAATGTCTTTTTAAAGGAAAATGAAAAAATCTGCCTTGCTGTGTGTGAGGCCCTATGAACAATACATTAATGGCATGTATAAGCAAAGTGTTAACAGTTATGTGGAGTTTAATGCTCTTTTTAGCTGCCAGAACCATAAAGTTCTGTGACTTGCTGCTATTCTGGACTTTCAAGAGCTCGTGAAGAGACCATTCAGGCCAAGCTTTTGAGCAGAAGAGCAGTAGTACTGCACATCATCCTGCACCTGCCATTCCAATCCCCTTCTAACATAAAGGAGATTACTAGCTCTGTGTAAGTGAAAATCCATAAGGATGTATCATTTTCTGCAGGTGTATGATTTGGCCTCAGATAACTAAGTTTAGAGTCTTGATTTGTCCAGAATAATATGACTTGTAGAACAACAAGGATAAGTAGTGCTGATTTTCTAATATTTTATAAATATCACAGAAATATCAGAGTGCTGATCTGCATGGAATATAGGTTTTAAAATTCAAATGTTAAAACTCATAGAAGAATTTAAAACCTTTAATTCTACTCATCACATAAGCCTAATATTACCCCAGCTACCAAAGTATCATATGATTTAAATTTTTCTACCTAACTCTTATATTTCATTCATCGGATAAATTTGTTCACATAGAGAGAGAATAGAAACAAAGTTGCCAAATACTTCTTCAAACTGGGCCTGGAGCCAGATAATGTCATATCTCTTACAGTTGGTTCCAAAAATCCAGAAGGAATAGAGTTCCACCAGAAATGTAACTGTAACTTGAAAGTAAAATTGAGGAATCACCATAATTTAGAAAGGGATGTTTTAAATTTTCTTTTTTTGAAGTGCTATGTAGATATCATAGAATCTTAGAAAGGTTTGGGTTAGAAGGGACCTTAAAGCTTACCTAATTCCAGCCTCCTACCATGGGCGGGACCAAACATATTCCACCATATTCCACCAAACAGGGTTGCTCAAAGCCCTATCCAACTTAGCCTTGAACACTTCCAGGGACTACTTCTCCTGGCAACCTCTTCCCTTACCATCCTCACAATAAATAATTCCTTCTTAATATCTAATAAAACCTGGTGTCTTTCAGTTTGAAGCCAGCAACCCTTTTGCCTATCTCTACACGCCCTTGCAAAAAGTCACATATAGGCAGATAACCTGAGGTTGCGATAGAAAGCAGCCATTTAACCATTTACAAATTTTCTCTGGCTAGAAGTCACTAATACCCTTGCTTCCCTCACTGCCATTCCTTAAAAAATGCTACAAATATGCTCTTCACAATTTCTGGCCGAAGAACACTTCATATTTTGGTTTTGGTAATAAAAATCTCAAATAATGAAAAGACTTGGCAGGTTTCTAAGGATCTCTCTCAACATCAGAATGTCATGATGACAGTCTAACAAGTGCATTATTCTGTATTCTTCGTGAATTCAGGATATTGCATTAGGTAGTTACCTCTGCAAACTCTTCTCAATTGCAATAGTTTTTATGAGTAACTTAACTGAGATGGGATTTAAAAGACAATTGGGAGATTTGGTAAAATTACATCAAGAATAATAAGCAAAATGGAACATCACTAAGGATAAAGGAAAAGATTGCCTTTGTCTTGCCTCTGGTCTGACAGAGATTGCAGTTGTGGGCTGAACTCCAGAGCAGAAACATCACAGCATCTTAAATTATTTAATTGTGAGTATTTCCATCAGCAGGGTTTGATCAATTTATTAATACATATGAACCTGGGACATGACTCAAGATATTGTCTGTACTGTGATGGCAGTCCAAAATTAATTATTTTGCCTAAAATGTTCTTCTGTGCTCCTCTTAGCTACATCTTCTAGTTCTCTTGTCCTATAATTTTGGGGTATAATATGTTTAAAATAAGGGTAATCCATTTTAGTAAATTCCAATATCAAACAACTTTGCCAAGCACCCTTCATTCTAAAGCTTATTTACTGATTAGCTGTATAAAATAATTACAGGTTTAGTAACATGTTTTACTTTTCTTTTAGCCAGTTCAGATATTCACTGTCAGTAAAGCTGCTTAAAACTATAGAATCCTTATGGGGCTTATTCATCACTGAAGTCTTATTTTCTGAAGTAAATTAATGATTTGCTATTCCTGGAGACTTTTCCGAGCTTATCACTGTATTAACTTGCATCAAAAAAATCACACTAAGCCATTTTTCAAACCTTGACAAAAATAGCCTAGAGACATTCTGGTGAATGAAGGTCTTGAGGGAGAAAAAAAAAGCAGGTATATTTTGAATAATGGAAATGTACTCAGTTAACATCAGGTGTATCTGTCAGAGGTTTTTTCCAGCATTCAGGACCAGCCTTCCTTAATATGAACAATATATCAGAATATAGTAGGAGATGATATTGGGAGGATTTGGAAAAAGGAAACCCTGCTTAAGACTTTGGCTTGACTGTGAATATTGTTTGGATGCCAATTGGCATTGGCATTGTGCAGCTGACACTTGGAGATCGATTAAAAAAATCCAGCAAATGCTTGCAACAGGCAAGACAGTAACATCTCAGAGACAGATCCCTGGCAGAGGAAGGAGTGGAGATGAGAGAAAAGATTTGTAAATGAACAGGTATTTTATTAATGAAAGAGGCATCTGGAAAAAGGAAAAAATGTAAGACAATGTTGAAAAAATATTACCAAATGAAAAAATGAAAGAAAGAAAAAAGGGGATTTTGTTTTGTTTTCTTTTGGTTTTCTTCCCCGCAGGAGAGGAATAGTATATTCCATTGTCTCTTTTCTTCCATGAGGTAGTAGTTAAAAGCTACACTAAAACTAGTAACCATGGAGGTGTCTTTCCAATGGCAATTAACATTGTGATAGATGTTAACAAGAGAATCAAACAACTGACCTGGGAAGAGCAGGTGGTTTGAGGACAATTTCTTTAAATTGAAGATTCCTAGGAAAAAAATCTTTGATCAACAATCATAAAATCATAGAAATATTAAGGCTGGAAAAGACCTCCAAGATCATCAAGTCATCAAACTCCATGTAACAAAACCTCTCACTAAATGTATGTTTGGTCAGGTAGCACAAGAAGGATGGTTTCTGGGCTGCACTTTAACAGATACTGAGCCCACATTAATAGATACTGATACCACATGTCAGAGAGTGAAACAAGCGGCAGCTCATACAGACTACGAATTACATGCACATTTCAAAATATATGGACGGTTACAAAAGTGTAAGATTGGTAAAAAAGTGGAAACAGAAATTAATTAATTAACTCTTGGACTTCACCTATCAGGCTTATGCAGAGATTTTGATGTACCAAGCTCTAACTAAAGAAACATCGAAGTCAGAGAACTAAGTCAGTAGGAAATAAGAAGAAATAAGTAGGAAAAAAAGTAGTGCTTCCTTGAATCTTTTTCAAGGAAGTTTAAATAAGCATGAAAAATTATGAGCTAAATGTTATAACATAATACAATAGAGAAGAGAACAAACAGGTCCTCTTTTAGACAATCTTGTGACTGGACTATAGGAATGCTGCCTAATTTGCTGCTTAGTTATTCCTGAAGACCTTTTTATAGTGAGATTTATTTCCTATTTCCCAGTTTACTTGTATTGCATTTTGGAAAGAAGAGTAGGGTCTAGGGAACTTGTCAAATTTGGAAATGACAGTGCTCTATGTAAGAATAATAAGGGTTTGTTATGCAGTTTGCAATAAATTTTCATGTGGCTCTTGTTTCAATAAAGCAGTTTGGATTTATTGCAAGAATGACTGAAGAGACTAAACATATCCTTTCTATCAAATCAAGTCAAATGCATTCAGAAATGAAGACTGAAAAAATAATAATCATGTGTTCCGAGAGTCTAACTGGAACACTGAAAAATGAAATGGTTTAATTCATGTGTCTCTTACAGTTTATAGCATTTAATGTTTTCCTTCTATGTTAATTAGTGATATTTGGAATAGAATTCAATTGGAAATACAACCTAAAATGCAAAGAAAATCTCATATGATTGTTTTACAATTCAGAGACATCACTATAATCTCTTGTGTGTGACTTTCACCCTTGTGGCTTGATAAATAATTTCTTTGTCATTTCATATACCTGACCTGATTAACAAAGGATTGATTATTTCCTAAAACAGTTTTGTAATTAATACCAAAGTCACACTCCATCCCCCTTGTTGATCCTTCCCTCTACATGTTTCTGATAAAATATAATTGTGTTAATTCTCTCTGGATTGATTAGATATAATGTTCAAAGGGAAATCTACTTTATTGCTGACCTAACATACCTTTGTTAATAAGAATTTTTTTTAATATTGCACTTCAAAGATGAAAGTTTCTTAATTAACAGCAGAAGCTTGACTGAACCAAGTCTATTACCATCACGGCACCATTTCCTGAGGCTCTATTATTTTCTTTATTAACAAAATCCATTGGAGATATAGGCTTGAAAATAATATTTAGACACAATGAAAAATGTACTGCTTTGAACATCACTATTAGCTTTAAAAATAAAATTTTAAGAACTAAACTTTTTATGTAAAGAAGAACATCTAAAATGTGTGCTTGGAGTGAAGTTTACCACTTCACTTCCATTTGGAGGATTTAAATGGTACTCGAGTGGTTCACATGCCTTCAGATCTGCAGGGGGCAAATTTCACCCTTAATCAAGGCAGTTTTTATTATGCTATTTGAAAAAGTGATCTTTGCTAACTCTGAAATTCATCTCAATATTTATGGTTAGTTGATAAGGTGCTATTATTAAAGTTACATTTATGGTAGTCGAGGTCAAGGAAGACATTTTCCAGGAAAAAAATCTACACTGTAACTATTCCAGCAACTAACAGTCAAAGAAAGGATTTCATTCAGTGGGCCATAATAGTATATATAATTCACCTATGTAGAAAGGCTGTCCAGAGGGGCTTCAAATTACTTTTATATATCCATATTGGTATTTACTTAGCCATTTGTGGTATCTGAAGATCACATATTTATGGCCTATCTTTAACTACTTCTCCTTTACTATTTTCTATGTTCATTATTAAAAAACTAATAAAAAAGAAATTAAAAAGAAACTGCTTTATTTGTGTCTGCCTGTTGACAGAGGAATATCAAACCTAAGATTTCTCAGCAAAACTAAGGTTAAAAGATCTAATGGTGGTTCTTCCAATGTGAAAAAAACCCAAATAAAATAATTTCTAAACAGAGATGCGAAACAAATTTTCTCTGAAACACACTACTCAAACATTGAAGCCTATGTATTTGAGGAACTGCAGTCCTGTATCTGTTCTTCAGCAGACAATACTGGCAGCTTTACACATTCATGGTAAGATTAACTAGGCACAATAAAAATTGCATGCATTATCATTAGCATGTTGTGGGTCTTAAACCACCTCAAATTTGAAGACTGAAATTGACCTCTAAAACTCTTAGAATTTTTGCAAATTATTATCTCCCAGTTTAATATGCAAACATGAGGGGGAGAGAAAACTAAAATTCCCAAGAATTAAGGAGTTAAGGTTTTGAGAATTTTATTCTGTTATTATTGAAAAAGTTGCCAACAGTTTTTTAAAAGTTCTCCTTCCAGGAACTTAAAGAAGAGAGAGCTTCTTTAAAATGGATTTTTATTAGTTTAAAAAGAACACTGATGGACTTGCCTGAGAGAACATGAGAGTTTCTTTATTGCTGTGCATTTCTATGAAATCCTGTCTTTTTATACATCTATTTTGCTTGAAGAGCATTAAAAATCAAGGAAAGACGAAAGAAAATATTCACTGAAAAGAACTGTAATCCACTGGTTATCACATTGATTATATATATATTATAATTAGGAACATATGCTGGATATTTACAAAAAAAATCAAAAGAACATGGAAGAACATAATATAATGGCAATGTCACTGAAATCAATCAGACAAATAAGAAGAAACAAGGTATAAAATTCTTTTTTTTAAAAGGAAAACTTTCTGAGAGTATAGTATTAAAGACTCGTGCATTCTTATGCAGTCTGGCCACAGTATTTGCCTTCTTTTACCTCTCAAATACATGTTACAGGAAATCACTTGCCTTTGGTTTGTCTACTTCTTCCACTGTTTTGGGTTTCAACCACCTATATACTACCTGTACATTTCACAATGCCCAAAATATAGAGTGGAAAGAGTTTGAGAACAGATCAGCTCACCAGAAAAGGAACAGGAGAATGAGATTACTAATTACAATGATATTCATACAGATACATCGAAAAGCAACTTCAGACCAAATTAATAAAGAGGATTTTTACAGTTAAATGATATGAAACAACCTTCAGTTCCAGTCAACTGTCTTAAACTGCACTGCTCTGGAATATCTTTTTGTGAGCGCTATGTTCCAAGGAAACTCTAAAGCATTTAGACAGGATCCAGAAGAGAAAAACAAATTAAAGGAATAAAAACCTTGACTTAGAAGGAATGTCTCCAAAAGACATAGTGGTTGAGTCTGTGTAATGAAAACTCCTATGAAGATATGCTAATGATTTTCAAAACTTTTAAAGGCTCCATAGAGAAAGAGATAACAAAATTTTCCATTGAGGGGAAGAAAAATTAACAAAATTAACAAAATTACCTATTGGGGGGAGAATAGTTGTAGTGGGGTTAAACTGCAGAGGAGATCTAGGTCAGATAGTAGGAAGAAATCTTTATAATGATAACAATAATCAAGCAGTGGAATATCCGAGGTTGGCAGTGGAATTCCTGTAACTTGAGTTTTCAAAAGAAGAATAGAAATGTATCAGCTGTTGTCAATTTGATTTTACCCTGAGGACATGGAGAGATAAAATGATTATTTGAGTTCCCATCTACATGTATATAAACTCTACCAATCTAGGATACTGCCTTTGCCACTTTATAGGCAACAGGTTTTGTGAAGATGTTCATGAACAAAATCAAACACAGGGGGTGAACCTATTCCTGTTGCTGATGTATTTTTGAGAGACAACTAGATAACAATGTCTCCTTCTCTGAATCTCTTCAGGCAGTGATAGAAAGGTAAGGACACTGTAGACAGTAGCAGTACTGCAATTTTCCGAGATTTCTGGAAAGATAAAAAATCAGAATGCATGTTTTTCTTGTCTTGAAGCCATTCATCAGCCATCAGCTGCCCAGAAGATGATCTACACTTAGATGTGATAAGGTATCACAATGAAAATAATCTTCCCATTGTTTTTGCTCTTTTGCTCTATAGAAACAACTGAATACTGCAGTGGTAAGTGCAGCAAAACAAATTTGTGCAATGCATTTGTTGAACTCTGGAAAGAAAATCTGGTGGTCTCATTAGAAAAAGGAAGGCCACCAAGAAGAGAAATCTGCAGAAATGCTGAAGTCAAGAACACTAATATTACTCCTCACTAGTTTTGTAATTTGCAGGTTTTGCTTGAAAAATTGATATTCAGGCTGTTCACCAAGGACAATATAATATATTAATTAAGATACATGTTTTTGGAAATTAATTAAAAATATATTAACAAATAAAGGTTGCTGCTGACAAGTCAACAATTGTAGAATGCAATTCACTTTCCGTGAATTCTAGTTCATTGTAGGAAAAATATTATATCTATAATCTAAATATGAAATAGGTTTTCAAACTTCAACAAAACACAGAATTTTAAAATGGAAAACTCACACACTATATTTATAATGGGCTTTAAATAGAATAATGAAAGATACCTATTCATTAGCAGTTTGATTTTATGTCTTTTCAAGAAGACTCAAATAGTTGACCATCTCAGGTTCAACAATTGCAGGCAGAGTTCCTTGCCATATTGACAATGGCATGAAGACTATTGTTTCCAGTCTCTTCAGATCAAGTTCACATGTGGCTGCATTTATTTGAAGTGTTAAGGTGGAACTCATCCCTCTTCAGGAATTCCTAATTCTAATTCTACATTTTTGTCTGTGGTGAAATCAAGTCAGCTGATCTACCAGCAGGGTCATGATTCAGCTGCCTTATCACAGGTTATGGTACTACTTGAGATGCCATTTGAGATGGGGTGTACCATCTGTCGTCCAGCTGCAAGTCCAGAAAGCAATGCCTCCTGTGAGTTCAGTATCATGGCTCTCACCTCTCCAGATGCCTGGCATAGCCTAGGGTATCATCAGAGGCCCATATTTAAGCAACCAAATTGAGAAGTGAGTGTTTAGTTTATGAAGACAGAAACTGCTCTCTGAAGTTAAACTGACTACACCTCCAGTGACTATAATGGGGACTTAGAAACCTATCTTCTCTGCAGACACCTCTACTTTGGGAACATAAACATAGGTGAAATTATTTCCGCATTTCATATAATCATATATCTATATCTATATCTATATCTATATCTATATCATCTATATAATTTTAACCTCACAATGGCTGAGAACAATCTACTTGTAAGTTCTCCTTTTTTTGATGTGTTTTCCCTGTAAAGGTCAGTACAGGCTAAACCCATTGACCCTCTGGGCACATTTCAAACCCCTTGACTGAGGCTTTTGCCTTGGGGGCGAAACAGGGCATTGGGCAAGAACTATATTATATTGTGCCACTGAGTCTCTTTCAATTTAGTTTCACATCAGTCATCCATTACTCATTCTTCTTAATAATTTACATGGGCACCCAGAGAGATTGTGATGAGCATAATTTAAAAAAAATTAATAATTGAGGGATCTAAAGTAAGAAGTATATGAATGAGGATGTGACACTGAAAATGATCTACTGAGGATGATGTATACCATAATGGGAAAATCAGATACAATGGTCTTATATTGTTAAAGCAAAAGGAAGCTTCCCTGGTTATGTTGAGTAATCTGAGGCTTTAGAATCCTGAACTTAACATGTGAGGTTTTTCTTTATCCACATTTAGCTTGAATAAGAGAAAATATATCCACTGGTGAGTCAGTAGCTTCTTTCTCTATTAACAGATATAATAGCTGTCCTGTCAAAAAGATTATCACAGGGATTGTCACAAAAAATACTTAAAATTGTGCCAATCAAAGCACTGATGAATCAACTACTTAGAAAAAATATGTACCAGTGAATCATGATAAATAATTCCTTTCACAGGAAATATTACTCAATCAGAACTGAACAGTGTTGTGAACATCTTAGCATGATTAACATTCTGTGCCCTCAGTGGCCCTGCTGAAATGCAGCATATATATCACTGTTTTCAAGTTCAACAAATAATTAAGTTGAAAAACTCAGAATAAGAGAATGTTAAAACAGAAGCAAGAAATAGGGAGAGCCAAAGGAATGAAAGAGTACAAAGCAAGGATGTTATATTTTCCTGTAATCATGGAATCATTACAGGTGATTGGAAAACACCTGTAAGCTATCAAGTCCACTCTTTGTCCTAATACCCTCACATCCATGAAACCATATTGTGAAGTGCCACATTCAATTGTTTTTTTAACACGTGTAGGGAAGGTGACTCTACACTTTCCCGAAGGAGTCTGTTCCAATGCTTATGCAGTCTTCCAGTGAAGAAATTCTTCCTAATGACCAACCTAAATCTCCCCTGATAGAATTTAAAGCCACTTCCCCTTTTCCTATCACTAGTGGCCTGGGAGAAAATGGTTACCCCCACTTCACCACAACCTCAGTCAGTTTTGCACAATCTTTGCTTCACCTTGTATGTGTCTTATGATTCATTAATTTATAAGCATATCCATCTTCATGTTGTTTCTTTAAGAATAATTTCTTGTGATTGTTTTTGGTGGATGTCAGTTAATATTGAAGCATGATTGTTGCAGGTTCAAGCAACTTCAGTGCAACTCTTGGCTGTCATTCCTGTCATACTGCTGCTTATCTGACAAGCTTCACCATTTTTCATCTAGTTTTTCACTTTTTCTTGTTTTAGATATTCAATTTGCTGTTTTACCCCAATGGTTCAAGTTTTTTTCATTCAACTATATGTGAGATGAGAAAATAAGCAAGACAGAAAAAGTAGTGTATGAAAGTTGCTATGTCCTAGAAGAAGTACCAAAGTATAAAGAGATACAGCCAGGTATAAAGAAAAATAGTTATGCACTTATTTATGGTAATTGTAGAGGAAAGGCTTATAAAGAAGAATATTCCTTAAACTAATCTCAGGATGATATTGTAAATATGGATGTGCACATACAATGCAAATACCATAAAATTATTACATAGATATCTCAACAGTAAGGAAAGATTTAATCTTTTCCAATTTCTGGTCTATCTTCTGGAAACAATAATTTCCGATGTGCCAAGGCAATAAGATAATTCAAGCGCTGAAAATTATGCCATGTTGCACTAGATAGGAAGACAATGTCCATTGCCCAGTGCATTTTCTCCTTAATT